>NC_143395.1:117672672-117991064 GCF_052110815.1 Crocodylus siamensis | reverse complement strand
TTTTTATACTTATTTTTTATTTTCCTATTTCTATGTCATCAAGCAAACTTTATTTCATGTGTAAATCCATGTGTTTGGTTTTTTTTTCACTCAACCACCCCTAGGACCAGGGCACTGAAATTCTCAGCGCTTATAATATGCACATAAATACAGATACAATGTTTAATTTCAAAATTAATTAAAGTAAAATATTTTGAAAAACTAAAGAAAGGAAATAAAACATTTTATTTTGGGTCAAATGAAATGATTCATTTGTTTTTTTTTCATTTATTTTTTAAATTTAATTTTTGTTTGCTACAATTTTTTTTATTATTATTTTTCAGAACTGCAAGCAAACCAAGATGAATCAGTTATTCACATGGCTCTTCAGATGATAACCTTTCCCCTGCCCCGCCCCCCTGAAACTTCATTCAGTGCTAATTCACTTTGGGGGAAAGCATCCACACTAGAAGACAGGAGGCGATCCAGGCTGACTTGGACAGGCTCAGCAAATGGGCGGACAAGAACCTGATGGTGTTTAATGCTGAAAAATGCAAGGTTCTCCACCTTGGGAGGAAAAACCTGCAGCATCATTATAGGTTCGGCAGTGCTACTCTGGTTAGCACTATGGAAGAAAGAGACATGGGGGTCATCATTGACCACAAGATGAATATTAGCCTGCAATGTGATGCTGCAGCTAGTAGAGCAACCAAAACTCTGGCTTGCATCCATAGATGCTTCTCGAGCAAATCCCGGGATGTCATTCTCCCCTTGTACTAGGCCTTGGTGAGGCCGCAGCTGGAGTACTGTGTCCAGTTTTGGGCCCCACAATTCAAAAAGGATGTGGAGAAGCTTGAGAGAGTCCAGAGGAGAGCCACACGCATGATCAGAGGTCAGGAAAACAGAACTTAATGATGACAGGCTGAGAGCCATGGGGCTCTTTAGCCTGGAAAAGCGCAGGCTCAGGGGTGATCTAATGGCCACCTATAAGTTTATCGGGGTGACCACCAGGATCTGGGGGAACGTTTGTTCACCAGAGCGCCCCAAGGGATGACGGGGTTGAACAGTTATAAACTACTGCAGGACCGTTTCAGGCTGGACATGAGGAAGAATTTCTTTACTGTCCAAGCCCCCCAAGGTCTGGAACAGCCTGCCATCAGAGGTGGTTCAAGCACCTAATTGACTGCCTTCAAGAGCAAATTGGATGCTTATCTTCCTCAGACCTATGACCCCAGCTGACTTCCTGCCCTTTGGGCGGGGGGCTGGACTTGATGATCTTCCGAGGTCCCTTCCTGCTCTAATGTCTATGAAATCTATGAATTCAACAGGCTGGCATTTAAACCTGGAAAGATACTGTTCATGCTCTCAATTCTTATTCCCTAAGTGTTCCCCATCCTTACTCTTCTCATCCTATGTGGCTGAGCATCAGTCCTAAACTTGTGTCATTATCAAGAACCATTCATCCAGTATTGTACCTGCTGTTTTGATGACATTATCAATAACCTCCTTTGGGACTGGCTCATCACTTATAAATCTGACAGTCCGCCTCTTATTGAGAAGCTCATAAAATTCCTTTGACCTTTTAATCATTTCATCCTCAGAATAGCGCTCGGCAGAGAAAGAGACATGTGCAATGTTTTCATCTAATCCTTGCCACTCCTCATCAATGTCTGCAAAAAAAAGAAGAAAAGTTCAGTCTGTGCTTTTTGGATTAATTTCTTGTAGGAAGCCATTAATATATTTGACATTAATCACTGTACTATAGTTGAACCCAAATTTGCAGCTGTACAGTAGGCCTGTGCAAAGCGGCTAGGATTTGCTTTAGATACAGCCAATTTGGGGAATAGGGATTCCATTCAGTGATTTGAATCACTGTCCCGAATCAATTCGGTTGAATCTGCAGTGCATGGGGGGCTCTGCCACAAGCCCCTAGAAGCCCCAGGGCCGCTGCAGCAGCTGGTGAGTGGGAGCTTCTTTTTTTTTTTTTAAAGGGCTGGGAGCTGGGGCCAGGTGCAGCACCCATGGGGGGGGGGGCAGGAAGAGTCGGCAGAGATTGTGGGGCTTGTGGCAGACCCCCCATGCAGCATGGGGCAATGGGGGGCAGCGGGGAACACCCTGCACCTCACAGCAGCCAGTGGCCAGGGGCTTTTTTCTAAAGAGCTGGGAGCTGGGGCAGTCAGGGCAGCCGTGGGGGGAGGGGCTGGGAGAGTGGGCAGGGATCAAGGGGAACTCAGGGGGCTGGGTGAG
Organism: Crocodylus siamensis; assembly: GCF_052110815.1. NCBI lineage: Eukaryota > Metazoa > Chordata > Crocodylia > Crocodylidae > Crocodylus > Crocodylus siamensis. The sequence goes on along the minus strand of NC_143395.1, from coordinate 117,988,838 downwards.
CAGGCAGGGGATTGGGCCTGGCAGGGGTCCCCCTATGGTCCCCTCCTCCCTTCTCCAGCTCCCCCTTTCCCTACTTGCCAGCATGGAGTCTGGGTCCAGCTCCCTCCTGCAGTAAGCAGGGACTGTCCAAATTGCTAAAGCTCTCTGAATCTTTTCGGAATCAATTTGAAGAGCTTCAAATTGATTCAGACTTTTTAAGTGGTCTCCTGATGATTTGATTTGTATTTGGAGATTCAGTCACTGAATTGGGCCGAATCTCCTCTGAATCAAATCAGCACCTGAAGCTTCGCACAGCTCTACTGTACAGCACTGGCAAGTCAGAATTCCCTATATTCCAAATGACCAAGCTTTAATTTATACCTCAGGTTATAGCAACCGCTGAATAAATAGGCTTTAAAACAAATAATCAGGAGCATCCTAGCAGCCTAGGTTGTTAACATGCTCTAATCATTTGTTATCTGCGTTACCCTTCAATATATCATAGGCTGATTGAAGTGTAATAAGCCATCTGCAAAACTGGAGGCATTTTTATACATGTTCCAGGAGTGTTATGGCAGGGAGCTGCTCTAATTAAAGTGCCTTGAGCGTCTCGTGTATCAGGGCCCCTGCACTCCAAAATGGTGGTAGCTTATTTGAATACACTTTAGTTAAAGCACCCTTGCCACCATTTTGAAGAGTGGGGATGCTGATACACCAGATGTGGAGGCTGGCTGGAGTGCAGAGATTGCCATGCTCCAGCAGACTCAATTCACTGAGTCTGCTTCAATGTGTTATAATTACAGTGTGTCAGAGCATCTTCCTAGCTCATGTATAGGCACCCTGGGTTCCAAAAAGCTGTGGGAAAAAGGCCAAATGTTACTGGCTGACTTAAACAAAAGTAAAATGAGAGTGGTTTCCTCCTAAAACAAACACCTAAGAAATCAATCAAATTAACAAAATCCAGGGAAGGGCTACTTTTTTAAGAAGTATGAAATTTCCATTGGGGGTTGACAATCAGTTTCCTCAATATCCACGTCTCCTTTCAAAGATATTACAATGCAGAGCTCAGTTCAAACTGTGTGAATTGACAGATGTAGAAATTATACCATACTAAAAGGAGTGGTCAGTTACTCCATGATGTTCAGTCTGTCCACCCAATTCCATGGCAAGTGGAATCTAAGTTGTGGCAACTTGTTTCAAACAGGGGTAAACTGGTCATATTTAGCTTTCACTAACCATGGGACAGAAGTGGGCACACAAAAGGGTTATTATGGATGTTGTAAGCTCCTCCAAACTCTTTTAGTTTGATAGAATGTATTTATGCGTCCACAAGTTTTGGAGTTAAGTTCTGTGATTTTACAGTGCTGTAAGTATGAGACAGGACACAGGAAGGGGAAGAGGGGCATCCACACCTGGAATAAGGCCAGAGTCGATGCGAGATCCTGGTGATGGTCTCTCTTCATTCCTTTCTCCTTGTAAAAAGCTTTAACTGTTGCCACATTTCACTGAAACATGGTCTTTCATTTTCCATGCTATAATTTTTTTCTACATAAAATGCAACTTGTTGGTTCCTTCTACCCTGTGTTCCCCTTGGCTAGGTACAGACATTCAAAAAGCCCCAGGTGGGATTGATCTAAATTACACAGTTTTCTGTAAGCAGTGTAGTATAGATCGGTAGCAAACAGAAAACAATAGCCCTTTGCTGGGGGCGCAAATCTTAAACTGGCTTCCGCCATTTTTAAACCACTCTATGTGTGCTGAACTTCTGTTCTGTTATGGGTATAGACTGGTTTCCAATCAATTATACCGGTAAAAGTGTAATTTCTGTACCTGGCCCTAGAGTTGAAGGGTTTTAAGGGTAACGACTTTTCTTTTTTCCAGTTTTTACATCTGGTGAAACTCATCTGGTGAAACTCATTTAGATTTTATCTATTGACTATTCAGCAATGCTGTAGCTGGCAAAGATACAAATAGCTCCGGAAACTGGGATATTTTCTTCCTAATCTTATTGTCATTATGTTATTATTCCAAAAACATAAGCAGCCTCAAATGTACAGCTGTATCATTTTTAAGAAATATAAACAGAATTATCTCTGCTTTTTAGTATATGCAGTTGTCTTGGAGACCAGTACAATAATTTCACATTTCATAAACAGATTAGTAAAATGTTTCCAAGGATGGACCTTCTTGTAAGAGGAGTTACAGTCTATTCAATTTCACACTTAGAGTCTGAACAAAGACATACTGGCTATTAGACTATTTGCGTTTCGTTCTGCATACAAAGATATCACCAGAATATTGGTCCCTTTTAACATTTAATGACTTTGTAACCACCCTCATTTGTTGTTTACAAGGCATTAGCTCTAGGGCAGTGATTCTCAGCCGGGATGCCATGGCACCTTGGGATGGTGTGAGATTCTTTGAAGGGTGCCACAAGGTGTGAAGAGATTTCAAAGGTGCCCCAAGGTGCAAGGAGATAAGCAGATAAGAGCAGGCTCGGGATTGTCCAAGCCTGGCTGATCCTTTACCCCCACTGCCTGGTCTTTTTGCAAGGAGATCAGCACTAGTATATCAATTAGTTTTTGAAACTGGATGCCACTCAATTCACAAAAGTTATAGAGGGGTGTGTTGAGTCTAATGTAGGCTGCCTCAAGTCCAAGAAGGTTGATAACCTCTACTCCAGGGCAATATCATGAGGTAATAGATTGCAACATATTTTTTCAGGAACATGGTTATATCCCCTATGAAAAAGTAAAACTTGATGTCCAAGAGAGAACGTGCATCCTTTCAGTCTGCCGCAGCATTTTGTGGTGCACTGGGGGCATTTTTAATTCAGGAGGCCCAGTTCAGCGTTCTTGTGCCCTTCTCCTTCAGATGCTTTCACATTGGTGCAGCTACTCTCTACGGTTCTGCAAGGGAAACCCCCACGAATGACAAAATTGCCATTTCCTGGTTCCACAGAATTCCCTTCAGAGATATAAACTACTCTAAATTATTATTTTCTCTCTCTTTCAAGCCTCAGGAAAAAATCTGGCAGCCTGCCAAAACAGTAAATAATACAAACATGCTAAAAGCTTGAGGCGATGCTGTTATGGGAGTAGCAGCACCAGGGAGATGTCAGAACAGCTGGAAGGGAGAGAAAAGAGGGAGAGACAAGCATGTCACAGAAGAAAACATGACACAAAGACAGAAGCATCTTTAGGTAACCTAGAACCACTGTATATAACTTGCAGAAGCAATATGTAACCAGTAAGAGTATATGCCATTGAGGGCCCTGTTACAGGTTCAAATGAAAGCTGGAGAGAAACCAGCTACAGAGTTGTTACACATTTTCCAGCGCTAACTTTATAGCTGTTTGGCTCTTTTTATAGCAGGAATGTCACTTTTCTGCTGTGATAATTACTTTGCAGGTGTGGCTAGTCGAAATTTATTGCACAGTTAACCAGTTAATTGTGTGATAATTACTTTGCACTTGTGGCCAGTCTTACTTTGCACTTGTGGCTGGTCTAAATTTATGGTGTGATTAACCAGTTAATTGCTAATATATGTAATGTTTAGCAAGGGCCTGAGAGAGAGATTTCACAGCACCTTTGTCTAATTTTACTAGTACCCTTTTGCTGCATTCACATCTTACAAGCACATGTACACTGCACACATGCTCAGACCCCTTGACTTGATGTAGCAGGAATCAGCAGGGCTAACCAAAGCACATTTTGCTACATTAAGTCTAACAGCTACAGCTGTTCCATACAACTCCTAATGAAGTCCTCTGTACCTGAAGGCAGAATGTGGTCCAAAGCCTGCATTTAGTTTCAAACTTTATTCTAAATAAAATCAGATAGGCTTATTTATGGAAGTAATAAGTCAGATTGTACTGACTGCTGTTACTGCAACACAGAGACATATGAACACTCTACAAAGCTCATTCCTATCAATTTCTCTGTTGTGATCAAATAAACTGAAATGGATTTGGGGAGAAAATCATAGCAATATCCAACTGAAAATGACCGAAGGACCCAGACACATCCCTATTCTCTTATTATTTGCTTTCTTACAACGAGGATTATTTGGAGTACAGAATGAAAGAAACATGATAGAATGTACTGCACTTTCTATGAAGCCAATTGTTGGAGGAGACCCACCGGTCTGACCTTGGCTCCAAAGCAAATCAATGAACAAACACCCACTTAAGTCGTCATTCTTTATAGTACTATTGCAGAACCAGCAAAAAACTTATTAATTGAAAAGAGAACTATACTAATGTGTAAGCTATTGAAAAGCATAAAAGCAGGCATTAGTAGATGTGTTTCAAGTGACAGAAGGCTGGGGGAAGAACTTGTGTAACCTTCTCCTCTAATTTTAGTTCATGGAAACAGGAAAATGGAGATATAATGGATAAAGAAGTATCAAGAGGATAGAAATTGGAACAGGAAGGGGAGAGAAAGTGGTTATGTTGCTGAAGAGGTGGTCAGTTTGTCAATACATTTAGAGAAAAATCTTTACCTAAACCAGTTGGGGAATTGAGAGTGGATAGTAAGAAGCAATTGAACACACACACACACACACACACACACACACACACACACACACACACACACACACACACACACACACACACACACACACACACACAGGACAACAAAAAGGATCAACCAGAAGGACTAGCATCAGAATTAGAGTGATATGAAACCAAATATTATAGGGATAACAGGAACATTGTGGAACATCAATCATACAGAGAATATCATTATCAAAGGGTATGAGCAGACCAGAAAAGATGTACATTAATGATATGATCCACCCTAATGATTTAAGAAGGGGTATCATAGATCAAAGAGAATCTACTTTGGTCAAAATCACTATGGGACTGGAAGGTAAAAATATGAATATTCTGAAGAATGTTGTCATTATGGAACATTTTAACAAATGTCACTAATAAGGGCAGGGCACAAAAGATTTGTGACACGATAGCTGACAGATTTGTCCACAAAATGTGAAAGATCCAGCAAGATGCGATGCTGTTTTAGACTTGGCTTTGGTAAATAGTGAAGATACTAAAGAAAAGTCCCCCATGGAATAAAATCCTGGGATTCTGAGTTCCCAGTCTATTCAATTTACAGTTAGTGGAAAGACAGATAAAAACAGGTTAGTATTTAAGATTTTCCATTTCATAGTATAAACTTTAAGGAAACTAGTTGGTGAAGTCAAATGGATTAAAGAGCTCAACGATTTGAACATAAAACAGACTTGGAATTTCTTTAAGTCAAAGGTACACAAACAATTTGAAACTTGTGACCAAAACAGGAGGGGAAAAACCTGAGAAAAAATGGATCATCAAAGAAAGCTATGTATTCAAGCTCAGGAAGTTTAGGAATTCAGTGAGAGATACTAGAAGTTAAGCTGAGCTAGGTCTTGAAAAGGAAATTGAAGATAATCAAAGGTTCTTCAACCAGTAAATGAAAAGAGAAGGAAAGAAGTTAGGCCATTATGCCATGAGGATGGTTTTGAGATTAGAGATAATTGAGTGATGGCCAAAATCATAAATGTAAAATAAATTATAGTTTCATATTTATAGTTTCATAGTTACTAGGGTTGGAAGGGACCTGAGCAGATCATCGAGTCTGGCCCCCTGCCATGGCAGGAAAGAGTACTGGGGTCAAATGACCCCAGCAAGGTGATTGTCTGGCCTTGTCTTAAAGACCCCCAGGGTAGGAGCCAGCACCACTTCTCTTGGAAGTTGGTTCCAGATCCTAGCTGCCCTGAAGTAGCGCCTCCTGATATCTAGCTTAATCTACCGTCTGCCAGCTTGTGACCATTATTCCTGGTCACCCCTAGCAGTGTTCGGGGGACAGGGAATCCCCCAGTGCCTGCTGGTCCCCACTGACTAGTTTGTAACAGGCCACTAGATCCCCCCTCAGCCTTCTCTTGTGGAGGCTGAACAGGTTCAGGTCCCGTAGCCTCTCCTCATAGGGCCTGCCCTGCTGCCCCCTGATCATGCGAGTGGCCCTCCTCTGGACCCTCTCCATGCTGTTGACATCCCTCTTGAAGTGCAGCTCCCAGAACTGGACACAGTACTCCAGCTGCTGCCTGACCAGTGCCACATAGAGGGGGAGTATCACCTCCTTGGACCTGCTTGAGATGCATCTGTGGATGCATGACAAGGTGCAGTTGGCCTTCCTGACTGCCTCCCCACACTGCCGGCCCACGTTCATCTTGGCATCAATGATGACTCCAAGATCCTTTTCTGTCTCTACTGACGAGAAGGGAGTTCCCCAGCCTGTAGGTATGGTGCTGGTTCTTCCTCCCCCGGTGCATCACCTTGTACTTGTCGGTGTTGAATCCCATCCTATTCTCGTCCACCCACCCCTGTAACCTGTCTAGGTTCGATTGCAGCCTATTCCTCCCTTGCAGCGTTCTCACATCCCCCTACATCTTAGTGTCATCAGAAAATTTGAACAGGGTGCTTTTCACTCCCTCGTCCAAGTCACTGATGAAGATGTTGAACAGTGCGGGCCCGAGGACCAAGCCCTGTGGAACCACACTGCCTACATCCCTCCAAGTCGAAAATGACCCATCCACCACCACTCTCTGGGTGCGGTCCTCCAGCCAGTTGGTGACCCATTTGACTGTGTGGGTGTCTACACCACAGCTCCCCAGTTTCTTAATGAGAATGGGGTGAGAGACAGTGTCGAAGGCTTTCTAAAAGTCCAGGAAGACTATGTCCACAGCTACCCCTGCATCTAAGATCCTAGCTGCCCTGACAGTGAAGTAGTGCCTCCTGATGTCTAGTCTGCATTTACCCTCTGCCAGCTTGTGACCATTATTTCTAGTCACTCCTGGCAGTGCTTGGGGGAACAGGGACTCCCCCAGTGCCTGCTGGTCCCCTCTGACTAGTTTGTAACAGGCCACTAGATCCCCCCTCAGCCTTCACTTGTGGAGGCTGAACAGGTTCAGGTCCCGTAGCCTTTCCTCGTAGGACCTGCCCTGCTGCCCCCGATCATGCGAGTGGCCTCCTCTGGACCCTCCACATCCCTCCTGAAGTGCGGCGCCCAGAACTGGATGCAGTACTCCAGCTGTGGCCTGACCAGTGCCACACAGAGGGGGAGTATCACTTCCTTGGACCTGCTTGAGATGCATCTGTGGATGCATGCCAAGGTACGGTTGGCCTTCCTGACTGCCTCCCCACACTGCCAGCCCATGTTCATCTTGGAGTCAATGATGACTCCAAGATCCTTTTCTGCCTCTGTACTGACAAGAAGGGAGTTCCCCAGCCTGTAGGTCTGGCGCCGGTTCTTCCTCCCCAGGTGCAGCACCTTGCACTTGTCAGTGTTGCTTCCCATCCTATTCTCGTCCGCTCACCCCTGTAACCTGTCTAGGTCCAAGTGCAGCCTATTCCTCCCTTCTAGCATGCCCACATCCCCCCACATCTTAGTGTCATCAGAAAATTTGAACCCCCTCGTCCAAGTCGCTGATGAAGATGTTGAACAGTGTGGGCCCAAGGACCAAACCCGCGGAACCCCACTGCCCACATCCCTCCAGGTTGAAAATGACCCATCCACCACCACTCTCTGGGTGTGGCCCTCCAGCCAGTTGGTGACCCATTTGACTGTGTAGGTGCTGACACCACAGTCCCCCAGTTATTTAATGAGAACAGGGTGCGAAACAGTGTCGAAGGCCTTCCTAAAGTCCATAAAGACTACGTCCACTACTACCCCTGCATCTAAGGATTTAGTGACCTGGTCATAGAAGGCCACCAGGTTGGTCTGACAGGACCTGCTGCTAATGAATCCATGTTGATTGCCCCTAAGGATGATCTGCCCTGCTGGCCCCTTGTGGATATGCACCAGAATAATTTTCTCAAAAAGCTTGCCCAGGATTGAGGTAAGACTAATAGGCCTATAGTTTCCCAGGTCCTCCTTCCTCCCCTTTTTGAAGATGGGAACCACGTTGGCCCTCTTCCAGTCCTCTGGCACCACACCAGAGCACCATGAGTACTCGTAAAGCCATGCCAGGGGTCCCACAATGGCCTCAGACAATTCCCTCAGTACTCTAGGGTGGAGGTCATCCGGACCAGCTGATTTGAATACGTCCAGTCCTTCCAGAAGTTTCCTAACTAGTTCCTCACTAACCCTTGGCCTAGGTGTGCCTCCCCGGGGTCTAAGTGGGGCCCAGAGGGAGGGTGACTGTTCCAGTCCCTGCTTAGGAAAATGGAGGCAAAGAAATCGTTAAATATGTTGGCTTTGTCATCTGGTGAAATGACCAAATTTCCTAGCATGTCCTGCAGGAGCCCCACATTACCCGGAACCTTCTTTTTGCCCCCCATGTATTTAAAAAAGGACTTCTTGTTGTCCTTGATCTGGGAAGCTAGTCCCAGTTCCATCTCTGCCTTGGCCTTCCTGACGGCCCTCCTGCATCCCTGAGCAACCGCAGTATAATCCTCCCTGGTGATGGCCCCTCCTTTCCATTGGGTGTACACCTCCCTTTTAGCTAGGAGACATTCCCAGATGCTTTTGGTGAGCCATGGGTGCCCTCCTGCCCCCTTTGATTTGTGTTGGGATTACCTCCCTTTGGGCTTGGAGGATCGTCTCCTTAAGGAGCGACCACTCTTCTTGGACACCTAGCTCCCCTGCCCTCTGGGACCTCAGTGCTTCCCCGACTATTCTCCTTAGCTCATTGAAGTCTGCCCTCCTGAAATCTAGGGCTGCTGCCTTGCTGCAGGCCTTTGCCACCTTCCGCTGGATGGTGAATTCCAGCAGGCGATGATCACTGTTGCCCAGGTGGTCAAGCACCCTCAGCCCCCTCACCAGGTTGTCACCTGTGGCCAGCACCAGGTCCAACAAGGCTGTGGGGCTGTGCACCTCCTGGGTTAGATAGAGGTCCTACATTCTGACTAGGAACCTATGTGAGCGTTCAGACCTGGCTGACTGCTCTTCCCAGCAGATGTCTGGAACGTTCAGGTCCCCCATGATGACCACATCCTTTGACCTAACTACCTCCATGAGCTGACTTAAGAATTCCTGGTCTAGCTCTTCCCCTTGGTTGGGTTGTCTGTAGTAGACCCCCACCGTTAAGTCTCTTTCCCCGCAACTGCCTTGTATTCTAACCCAGAGCACTTTAGTGTGCCCCTCCTCTGACTCTGTCCTCCCTGGTGAGGGTGTGTATTCCTCCTTAATGTAGAGTGCCACGCCACCACCTTTCCTCCCTGTTCTATCCCTCCTGTACAGCCTATAGCCATTGATATTCACTACCCGGTCATGCATTGGGTCCCACCACATTTCAGTGTTCCTCACTATGTCTGGGTTGGTGTCAGTTAGCAGGAGGTTAAGTTTCTCTTGCTTGTTTCCCATACTACGAGCATTTGTGTAGAGGCATTTGAGGCCTGCTGTGGATGTGTGCACCACATCCAATTAGATGGAATGTGGCTAAAGGGAGATGACAACTGGTAGTGCTGAATGAGAAACATTAAATGGGGAGGAAGTTACTAGTGGAGTTTCTCAAAGACTTGCCTTGAAAATATTGAATAAGATTGGTTCCATGAATGCTCTTGGCCTAAAAATAGGAAGGTGCTAAAGAAACTAGCTCCTGACACAGAATTGGGAAGCAATAATCACTGCAGAAGAGGACTGGTATATCATCCAAGCAGACCTGGATAACTTTGAGGACTGGAAAAATAGATAGGAATGAAATTATATAGTATAGAGTATAAGGCAAGGTGCTTGAGAACTAGAAACAAGAATTTCTACTATAAAATGGAAGCTTATCCATTAGAAATGAAAAAGAACGAGAAAGAACTGGGTGTATTAGTTGATCACATATGAACCACTCATATAATGTGACTGTGAAGAAGGTGAATGTACTCCCAGAACGTATCAAGTAAGGCATTTCCAGTAGAGACAGAAATGTTTTAATGCCAGCAAACAAGGTAGTGGTGACACCTCATCTAGGATGTTGGATACACTTCCAGTCATCTTATTAAAGACTGAATTCATAAGGGAACTGGTACAGAGAAGTTATGCTAGAATGACACAGGCAACATGGGGAGCCTGTCTGACAAGAAGAGGCTAAAACTTGGCTTGTTTAACCTAGTCTGAAAATGAAGACTAAGAGGGAATATGATTGCTATCTATAACAATGGGGGTGGAAAATATGAGGAAAGGAAAAACATTATTTAAATTAAACAGCATTGTTGCCTTATAGACAAATATGTATAACCTGACCCTACATAAATTTAGGCCAGGAATTAAGTTCCTAACCAGCAGGAGGGTGAAGTGTTAGAACAGCCTCTCAATAGGAGTACTGAGGATAAAAGAACCAACTATTTTCAAGAAGAATCTGTTTTTAGTGGGATGACATGACAAGGCTGTCTGTGATAGCATGGAATGAAATTCATCTCAGGAAGTCCCTTTCTCATTTCTATGAATCTTTGTATGAAGCTGTAGATTATGCTGCCAAACAGTCTCCACTAAGAAAAGACTGCATATATGAACTATACGTCACCCCTACTAATGACCTCAATGGACAATGTTCTGTACATACAGCTGCAAAAACCTTCATCCAATTTTGAATAAAATAGATTACAATTCTTATATTATAAAAAAATCAAGGATTCTCTTAATAGAGTTACAGATTAGCTCTCTAGTTTGAATTGGTGTTTTTGACCTGTCTAAATCTAGGTGGAACATCTGTATAGTTTGGAATCAAGAGTGGGGAAGTATTTTGTTTAACTATGTACCGCGACTATGGAACTGGCTCTTTCCTGTCATCAGAAGTACATAGCTTATCTCACTGTTTAAGAAAAAGCTAAAAAAAATGTTTATTATAATTTTCAGCAGTACTGAAGTGGTTGGAATCCTACTTTGGTAAGTGAACAGTGATCAGGGCCCTCTGCGCTGGTATGTGACCATAAAGGCTGCTAATATATACATATATAGGCTGTAAATCCAGAGGAGAAGTCTCCCATACTGGACCACATAAATAAAGGAAAATTACACAAAGGATAGAAACAGGCAAGGAAACAAATCTGCAGTGTTGGCCTCTACGGCACCAAATTACGGTACTCTAAACCAGGCTTGTCCAACATGGCCCGCCAAGTCATTTTCTGTGGCCTGAGGTCCCTCACTCGGGACAGGCAGGTGGAGAAGGGGAGGGGAGCTGCTCACCCTCGTGGGACTGGGCTCGTGTGACCTCCCATGTCACCTGAGCCAGGTCCCGCCACCGCCCCGAGGGCTGCGCAGCACAGGGCTGCCCCAGCTGTGCCTGATGGGACGAGCTGAGGATAGCACCCACTTTTAGTTGTCTCCAGCTTGGCCCCTTACCTCTGGCATCCCACCCGCCTCCCAGGACCCGCCAGGCTCAGTGGCTGTGGGGCAGGAAAGGGGCACAGTGCCTAGCACAAGCAGTCAGCAGGGCAGCCCTGGGGGGCCTTGGCAGGTGGGGTCCTGGCATGACCTCTGCAGGGCGAGGCAGTGGGAGCCAGTGTCTGTGGGCCCCGCACTCTGGGCTCACAGCACTGAGGCCACCAGTGCTGCGTGCACAGGTAGCCAGGCACCATGGTGAGCAGGGCCGTGTGGGCAGGTGAGCGAGGGGCTGCAGTGCAGTGGCCACCTCACTCCGGCACCCCTCGGGCAGTGCCAGCTCATGGGGCTGCGCTGCTTTGGGGCGGCCCGGGGCAGGGCATCGCTCCCAGTGCCAGGGCTGGGCGCTGCTCCTGCTGTGGCGGCTGCCTGCACCCTCCTGGGGGCCATTTGCCTTTGCCGCAGGGAAGCGCAGAGGAGCAGAGGGGCCCGTGTTCCCCCGAGGCCTTCCTCTGCCAGGAGCCTCCCTGGGCAGACCAGGCCTGAGACCCTGCCAGGCTGGGAACTGGTTTTGCTCCCACAGTTCCACCATCCCCCATCTCACGCATTGGCTGGGCCCCAGCCATGCCTGCCCAAGCACTGCCAAGACTTTGGGCAGTGGTGTTGCTGGTGTGGGCAAGGCCTGGGGAAGAAGTTGCATAGGCGGCCCCTTGACCTGTGTGAGAGCACCAGCTACATCACTTTGGTCACATATTTTAACATGGCTGTCAAATATCTTCTGGGGCTGCCTTCAGATGGTGGTTGTAGTAGACAGAAGGGGGGCCCCACCTATTGGGATGGCTGGTCCAGGACATCATTTACTGTAGTTTGTCACTAGCTGAGCACAGGTTGGGGTTTATGCCAGCTTTGCCTTATTTCAGGCTTGGCCAACATACGGCCCACGGGGTGATAAATATGAATATGGCTCATCGGCCCACTGGGTGATACAAAGTTCATGATCCAGACCCACATTCAAAAAGATTGGACACTCCTGCTCTAAACCTTTCACTCAACAAACAATTGGTTTTCTGACTGATTGGTCTGACTGGTTTTCTCCTTTTTAGGCTGGAGAAAGAACAACAAAGAAAAGCTCTGTTGCATCTAACCTTTTACCACTCTGCAATCTAATTCCATTAAGCACCTCTAGTAAGCCCATCCACAGGAGCTAAATTAACTGTGCCTAACATGGGTCTGCTCAAAGGTATGTCATTTTCAGAGCACAGGCCCTGTGCCACTTTCAGACTTACTGGATGGATGGACAGTCAAGCAAATCCAAGTGCTATCCTAATGGACCTGAGGAATGTGGTTTTGATTCTTTTAACATGCTGGCTCAATTAAAGCAATATTTCAGTTTGGTTTGCTTTATCTTCTTGGCAACTTACCCCCAGTTTATTAAAAAACTCTCTGTAAGAGTCATGGTTAGATGTAGCTGACTTAGACTGCACTGAAATTAAAAACATCATTTTATAGCTTGCTTTTTTGGGTCTATATAATTTATAGTTTCTGGTTCAAAAAAGGCTTATCTGGTCCCATTGCCAAAATTGCTTAGAATGAGCTAAATCCTGTTCCCCCCGCTCACATAATTAGTCCAAATTAAAACAATTTCTAGACGTACAGTTTTGTAAATACCAGCTGCCACGTCTATCAAACTGACATTACTTTCTTTTTTCTCTTTCCTTTTGTAGCAATTGTTTCTTGCTTCTGATAACCTAGTAAAGCAGTTTCCTCCTAAAACCAGGAAGAAAGAACTGAAATTGAGACAATGGATACAACATGAGCCATAGGTATTTTTTCAGGGGTCAGTAGTCTATGGCCTCTGAAGAGACTGGATCTGGACTATGTTGTTCTCTCATCCCCTCCACAGCAACTTCTGCTCACCATTGCTGCCAGATTAGACCTTCCAAATGATAGCTATCATGGAGAAGTAGGGCTGGAAGGGACCTCCAGAGGTCATCTAGTCCAACCCCCTGCCTGAGGATCAGCCTTATCCTCGTTTGCCATGCTTTTCAGCAGTGATGATGAGCAGCAAGTGACTGGTAGGGAATGCATGGGGGTACACATGCCCCCCCGATGGGGCTGGTGCCCCCCTTGACGGCCAACACTTATGCTGTCAGTGGGGCTGGTGCCCCCCCGACAGGGTCGGCGGCTTCTGCAGGTGCTCCCCCAGATTCAGGAGGCACCAGTCACTCATGGCAGCAGGGGGACAATAGAGCAGCCCTCCTAATGGAGCATGGAGAGACAAGCGGGGACTGTCTGCACCCCTTCCCCTCTACCAAATTCCCATTCCCTCCCCTACACAGCCAGATTGGGACTGGGCCACATGCCTTCCCTCCTCATGGCCAGGATGCATCCAAGCCATGCCCTCTTCCCCCCCCACACTGCTGAATGTAAGTTGGGATGCCCCCTTCTGTATGGCTGGATCAGACCCTGTCAGGTCCTCCCTCATGGTCCAGATCAGGCCTACCAGCTGAATCTAGCCTGTGGATGGACTGGGCACTGTCCATCTGGCCTGCAGGGCAAAAACATTGAGCACCACTGTTCTAAACTACAAACAATATCATCTTGCATTTCCTATATTTCACACCAACCAGCCTGCATTTGCCCAGTGGCCTTAGAATACACTTGGTCACATTTTTCCAGTCTAATACTGGGACTTAACGGTGTTGCCAGGTTTGCCACTAACTCTGCATTCCAGCTTGAATCAACACAAACATTGATCAAATAGCACAGTTGCAAATAGCAGAGTTGCAAATATGGCAGCTGAATGTAGACTGTGCATATTGAGTCTCTTTGGATCTGCTAACATTACTGCAGATATCCTTTTCTTCACTGGAAACCTTTATGGTCTCAGTCACTACCATTCTCTCCCATAAGACCTAATGCCTTCCCTAAAGGTTGGGCATTTATTTTCATTTTGCTTTTTGGTATATATACCATGCTTCCTGCTTTCTCAGTACCTCTGGTGCTGCCCCTAGGTCTGAGTAGTCCCACACATTGCTAGACCAGCCCTGCACACAGGACTTGGGACATGCTCTCCAAGTGGTACCCAGTCCAGTCAGTCTGGGATACACACCACATGTAGCATTTCCCTCTCCCCTGTTTGGACCAGGACTGTGCTGCATGCAACATGCATCCTAACCTCGCTCGTGTGGGTAGACTTGCATTCAGTGTGGATCCTGGGCTGGCCAGAGTGACTGCCCTGTGTACCATGGATTCTTAACTGACTGGAGCAGGCACTGCATGCAATATGCATCTCAGGATCCACTTTGCATGTGGCACCCGTTTTGGCCAGTCCGGATTCACACTACACATGGCGCCTACCTTGGGACCTTTGCCCCAAAGACAAATGTGCCCTCCACCATCCCCACAGCCAGTCTGGTATCTGCATCATATGCAGCACCCCTCCCCACCCCCAGATGATACAGGATGTACTCCACATGTGGCATAGCCATGTGCAGTATGGATCCTGGACTGTCTTGTTTCATTTGGTCTGGGATCTGCTCCACAAGTGCCCCCCTCCCCCGCCCCCAGCCTGGTCTAGGACAGGCTCCACAGTCTCAGATCAGATTTGGGGGGTGGGAGGGGCATTGTATGTAGTGCAGATCCTGGACCAGCTGGGTGGGGGGTCATAGTGGACGCCATGTGCTCTGGATCTTCTATAGGGGGTGGCTGCTCTGGGATCCCCCTCTCAGTACTGCAGTGCAATTCTATTCCCCTCTATGAAAGTCCCTGAAAAAATCCATGTTGCATCTATTTTTGTAATCTGTCTGTACCACTGTCTGGTACTTACCACTGGGCACGCCTACATGTACAAATACTGCAGTGTAGGTTTACTCTAGAGTAAATTACTTTAGAGGAAACATGTGTGGATACCCCTAAGAGTGTTATGTATAAGTCCTATTTCTCACAAGAAAGCCATTCTCTCTCCAACCTCTCAGTTTTAATCCTCAAAGGGAATTTACAAAATACCTTCCACAGACAAGCCTATGAACTTCACTTCATCAGTCTACTGGATACAAAAAATAATGGACAAAATATACACATTGGATTTATGACACATTACAGCATGCCTAACATCTGACTCCCCAGATAAACCCTCCACTTTTTACCAGCTATTATCATTCCCTTCCCACCCACACTCCTGTCTCATCCTTTGACTACAGCTACATTCATTCCCCCTTCCCCTTGCCACCTGTCTCTCACCTACTAACCACCCATAGGCAGAGGGAGAAAAAATTATTTGGGGGGGCTGAGCAAGTGCACCCCCCCACCAGCAGGTAAGTCTGTGGGGGAAGGGGAGGGGGAAGGGAGCATATCAAGGCCCCCGTGGTGTGGTGAGGGAGGGAGTGGGGTGGAGGCAAGGGCAGGGGCCGGTGGGAGTGGGGTCCCAGCTAGACCAAGTTGTCAGGATGGGGATGGGATGGGATGGGATGATCGGAGCCTGGGCAGGGGTGCAGGGGAGCTCCCACCACTGTGCGCACCCCGGAGGAAGGCCAGGGACCACGTGTCCCTCAGATCTGTACATGGGATGGAGGTGGGTAGCTGCTGTGCACTGGACTCTGCGCCATGTTGCTGCTGCCTCGAGAGCTGAAGGACACTATGTGCATCCCGCCGCTGGGCAGGCAGGGGGTGCAGAAGGCAGCAGAAGGCACATGACATTGCGTGGCTCCTGAGACAGTGGCCAGCATGCAGCAGCCGTCCGTCTCTGCCCTGCACACAGATTTGAGGGGCATGTGCCCCCCGGGCCTCTGCTGGGGTGTACACAGTAGTGGAAGCCCCTCTGTACCCCTGGGTGAGCTGCCTAGGCTCTGATCATCCCACAACCAGGCCCAACCAGGCCCCCATTCACTCCTGCCCATGCCTCTGCCCACTCTCTCATTGTGGGGCCCTTGATCTGCCCCTCCCCACCAAGCCCCTTCCCCTTCACAGAGTAGACTGATACTTGCCTGCCATGCTGGGCAGTGACCATATGCTGGGCTATGATCCTGGCTGCATGCATACCCCTTCCCACCCCTGCTACATCCACCCAGAGCCCATGGCCAGACTGCCCTGCAGCCCTACCTGCTGCCCCGCATTTGAGGGGGGAGGCCGAGCCCCACTAACTCCAGCCTTCCACAGCCTATGTAACCATCTCAATTTACATTTTAACTGACTGTCTTTCTTGCATATGTACTGCTTTACCACTTCATTTAGGAAGAGCACAGACCATCTGCAAATGCTTCCTTAGCCTGATGAAAGGTGCTTATGCCCAAAAGCTTCCTAAGAAGAATTTTTCCAACTATGTGAGTTGATCTAATAAAAGATACCAGGTTTACCCAAAAGAACTTTGTATGTCTATGTGTTACATTGGCCCAGGGACTGTAGAAGGGAACAGAGTAACTGTAAGCAAGGTACTGCTCTCTGTATAAACAAGCTTTCTCATTCTATAAGCTTGACTCTTTGGTCTTTTGAGAACAACACATGGTACTAGAAGTGGGATACAAAGAAAGACCAAAAAAAAAAGGAGCATCTCACAATTCCAGAGGAGTTAAATCTGTCTAGCAATTCAGCAAAAAACTGGAAGAAATTTAAGCACAGCTTCACCATATGCATGACGGCCAGTGGACATACAGAGAAGCCACTCAAGCTAGCTATTTTTTAAAATATAGATGGCACAGAAGTTCTCTCTCTTTATAATAGCCCACAACAGTCAGAAGCAGAAGAAAAAAGCTATGGCACAATAATAAAAAAAGTTTAAGGAATATTGTATACCCAAACAAAATGAAAGCTTTGAACAGTATATAATTTTCACGAGACAGCAGAGAGAATGTAAAACAACAGAGGAGTTTGTCAAAGACTTCAGACTGCTGAGCCAGGCATGAAACTTTGGAGACCTAAAGGAGTCCATAATCAGAAACCAAATAGTATTGGGTATAAGGGATACAAGCCTCAGGAAACAACTGCTAGAGGATCCTGAGCTTAGTTTGGAAACAGCAGTTAGAATGTGCCAAGCGGCTGAGATAACAAATGCCAGGCTATAGAAACTGGAGGAAAAAAACAGAACAAGATGAACTAGACAGGATTATAAGACTGAAAAAACCTAAGGCAACGCACAAACAATATAGAAAGGAGGACTTTACTACAAAGCAGGTAAGCAGAGGCCAAAACATATTGCTTGAAGAAACAATGGTCAGTGGCAGATACTGTGGCAATTACTACAAACCCATGCAATGCCCTGAATTTGGTAAGTGCTACAACAAATGCAAAGGATTCAATCACTTTGCAAGAGTTTGCAGAAAGGAACAGGATGCAACACATAAGAAACAGCAGATGCATGCTCTATGCAATGAGGAAAAGGAAGAATTCCTCATTAATACAATGCAAGAAGAAATTCATTCTTCTGAGAACTGGACAATCGCCTGACACCCTGGACACCAATGGGCTAATGGTAACTTTTAAATTAGATACAGGAACAATGTAATACCAGAATACATTATTCAAAAAATGAAAACTAAACCTTTGTACTATGAGAATAAGAAAGTAAAACTTAAAGCATATAATGGGAACATGATTGCAACTAAGGGTATTTGTGCACTGCATGTTAGACACAAGGATAATATAGTAAAAATTCAGTTTGTAACTGTCCCAGGAAAGCTAATGCCAATTATTGGGCTGCAAATGTGTAAAACTCTAGGCTTGATTAAGACAATGCATGCCACTGAGGGATTAGAAAGCAAGAACTTAGAAGAACAGCTTTATAATGTGTTTCCAGGCATCAGGAAACTGCCAACTGTGTACAAGATAGAATTAAGAGGACCAAATACTCCTACTTTTCATGCTCCAAGAAATGGAGAAACTGAAAAAGGAATTAAATAGATTAGTTAACATGGACATAACAGGAAAAAGTCGAGCATTCAACTACTTACTGGTCATAATAGAAAAACAGATGGAGCCTTGAGATTGTATCTCAATCCTAAGCAAATGAACAGGTACAACAAAAGCAAACATTTTCCCATTTCAATCAGGGAAGAGGTTTTTGTCAATGTGGCAGAAGCTACAAATTTGTCCACTTCGGATACCTCTTCTGGGTTTTGGCAAGTTCCCCTAGAAAAGGATAGACTGTATACCGTCAATACACCCTTAAGAAGGTATTGCTTTTGTAGGCTTCCCTTTGGACTGTGTTCTGCATCTGAACTATATCACAAAAAGATGCAACACATTTTTGAAGGTCTTGATGGAACCATGGTTTATATTGATGATGTATCAGTTTGGGGATATACTGTGGAAGAGCATGGTTTGAAGCTAAGAAAAGCACTAGAAAGAGCTCGCAGAACAGGTTTGAAACTGAACAAACAAAAATGCAAATTCAGGGTCAAAGAAATAACATAGGAGAAAAACTTTCTGAGAAAGGGGTACACATAAATCCTGCAAGGGTTAAAGCCATTATGATTATGCCACCCACTACAGATAAAGAAGGAGTGCAAAGATTACTGGAAAGGCTCAATTTTGTAGGCAGAGTCAACCCACCCTGGACAGGCACGTACACATGCAGAGATGCGGGAGCAGATTTGGTTCTACTGGCAGCAGTCTGCTCCTGCCCGCTCCAACCCTACACTGGCCCCCTGCAGTAGCCAGCCCAGGGGTTGGCAGGAAGCATCGGGTCAGGAGACAGCTGTCTTCTGGAGCAGACTGGGAGACAGCTCCCTGCCCCTGGGAGTTGCCTGCTGCCCGGGGCAGGCTCCGGTGGCAGTGCCCAGGCAGGGACCATGTCCCTCTATCTTGGCAGCAGGAAGTTCCCAGCCGTGGCTCCCCAATCAGGGGGCAGGGGGCTTGGAAAGAGCTGCAGGGGGGCAGCAGCTAGCCACGAGCCCCCAGCTGGTGGGGAATAAGTAGAAGTAGAACCTGGCCCAAAGTGAAGTAAAAATGAAATGTTGATTAGTAGCATGTGCAGAAGCAGAAAGCAGGCTGAAGTTTTATATGAGCTAGAAAACCTGGCTTTGGGGTGGATATGCAAACCTATGCATAAAACTTGAAAATGATTTGGTCAAGAAAGGTGGTTACATTAAATGAGAACTGAAAAAAGCCCTTCTTTATCTCAAGGGATAACAAAATTCTGCAGCTTTGCTTTACAAAAAAAACAGGGGAAACTGCATATTCTAATAGCACAAAGGACTGTGCCTTTTGTGCACATACACACTTATATCCCATCTACTCATGCAGCCTTGAGACTTCATGCAAGGACAGAGACCCTGCGAGTTAGGTTCTTATTTATTTGTTGAAAATTTGACCCTAGAAATGTCTCCAAATAGAGCTCAATCCCATAGTACTGAAACAGTTAAAGGCCCCATGGTTATCAGCATATGCACAGCTGATGACTGCAGGTCTGAGCCAGTTATTGTAACTGAAGGAAAAATACATATACTTTACATATTGATAGACAATTAATGGAAATGAGCTGGAAGGTAAGACAAACATGTTGTACCAATGATAGCAATGAGGAGGATAAAAGTATAATGAGCAATGTATAATTTCAGAGCATACAAAATCAGATAAAATCATGTCCCCAAGATCCCTATGGTGATGGAAACCCATATGTTTTTGTAGAACCCCTCCTTTTTCCATATCTGATGTTGGGTTTCCTACCCATCAGGGGCTCAAGAGGGGAAAAGGGGTATTGATGGTACAAAGAAATGTGCTTTCTTCAGAGCTCAGAATAGAAATATACACTGAGAACTTGTTACAGCCCTACATCCTGCTTCCACAGTAGAGACACCCTCCCCTTTGAGTAAGCAGAGAAGTATCCAAAAGTCCTGTTCAACAGGAGGTAAAACCCCACTTTTCAGTATAAAGAATGGGAGAACTCCACAGTGAGAATTAATATTCATTTTCTCCCCTCTAACTCCCTCTCACAGGTTTTGCTACAGGATCAAACAATTAGACACCCCCCCCATTACTTTTTTAAAGCTAATTGAGTTAAATAGTCCTTACTACTGTCACTTTCTCTGCCAGAATCAGAAATGCATGACCTCTGCCATACTAAAGAAAGTGGACTGTAGCTGCAGACCTGTGTGCATACTCAGTAGTCCAGAGGATCATGTCTCCCTTATTCATATCAACAGAAAATTCAGACAGGAGAAGTGGTATGCTGATTTCTATTTTCCTTACCGTTTTCTTCTACATGAAGGTCAGTGCTGTCTCTTAAGTCTTCATCCACCCATGGGCGAGAGTCTGGCTTATTTTTAGTATCACTCTTTTCTTTCTTGCTGCTTTTCCTTGTGCTTTTCAGAATCATCCCAATCAAAACACATATCACTGCTATGAAGACTGGGGTCAGGGAGGAAAAGAGTACCATGGTCAAAGAGTTAAATTGAGAAGGGGGTACTCCTCCTCAGACAGTTTCTCTTCCAAAAAGAAAGAGAGGAAATAGGGGCTGTTTGGAGGGTGATGGGGAAAAAGGGGTGGAACAAAATGTAGAGTGAAGGAGGAAAGTTCAGTGCTCAGACTTGGTTGCTTTCCCACTTCAAGGCAAACATTTCTGATGGCAGCAGTGCTCTGGCATGGCTAATTTGCATGCAGTGCTAGGGAGGCTGCCAGCAATCAGGACATTTTCAGAATGCTGGAGCTCTTTTGTCCCCTCAGGTGTGTCTTTTCTGCATCTGCATCCCAGTTACAGAATGTGACTATCCCAGTGCTTCCACAACCTCTGAGTTTGTTTGCTCTTGTTCTTATTCCATCTTTAGGGTATCATTTTTTTAATTTCAACAGCCTGCAAAAGTATTGCAAAAGCCATACATCAGGTTCTCTAAAGATCATAAGCTTATCTTAAAAAATGTAGGGGCCTGTTGGTTTCACATTTTTCTCTGCAATCATGAGGCCTAGACGTTTACTCTTCTTCCTTAATGAAACCTGAAGTCATGACTCTAGGAAAAACACCAAATATTGAGAAACTACAAAGAGCTGGAAACACTGCTATATTCTGAGTGTCCTATGTAATTGCTTATGGACGATGCACTGGCTGAAAGGATCCAGCTCTTTAGAGCTGAGGTATTGCTCAGACACTGAAAAGGAAGATGGATGATGGCCCCTCTGTGCATCCTAAATTTGTTTGGAAGTGTTTGCCACAGGTGGGGTTAAGACCACCACACACATGATGTCTCCTCCTGTCCTTCTCTACTTTCTCTTTGTACCCCTTTGATTCATTTTTGTCTCTGCTGCTGTTCTTAAGACTACACTACACTATTGTAATTTCCAGGAAGTAACATATCACCAGTGACACTGACTATACACAAAGTGCTGTCTAATGTATAAAAAAAAATTCTAAAGGCAAAACCCTGGATGAATGCAACCTTGTTCTCTAACGTCCTTCGGTCTTCTTAATCATGCTAGTTTATAACAAGAAGCAGAAAAACCCAAGCGATAGAACTCTGACTTTCAATATTGATGGTGCCTCTTAAAGATGGTTAATTATTAACAACTAATGATTAGTTAGGGTAGACTCTATCCTGGAGCTGTGACTCTGAAAGGGTCTCATGGGTCATGTTAGATAATCAATTGCCCGAGAGTTTCTGGTCTAATTCTTGGATGTATAAGCAGTGGGATAAGCACTGCCTAAGCACCCTGCTGGCTGGTGGAGTTGTTTAATCTGCATCGGGTTCTCAGGTTCACAATGCATGGGAAGAGTTAGGCCTAAGGAAGGATTCCCAAAACCTACCTAAGTCTTACCCAGGGGTGAAATGAAAAGGAAAAGGGTGAGGCTTGAGTGACAAACTCTGGCAAATGCCTCCCCCCTCCCCCCCCCCCCGCCCCCCCCCCCCCCCCCGCCAGAGTTTAGTCAGATCAGCTACATAATTGACCACAGCTGATTTTTCTTATCTGTAAAAAAACATGAGGGAAGGGGGTGGGGGAACCCCCCACAAACAGCAAATAGTCTTGTGATGTGGGACACTGAATTCTCTGCCTGATCTGGACTCAGGTCTCCCACCTCACTAGGGAGCACCCTAACCACCAGGAGACAGACAGGTCTCACCAGCACTCCCTGTGTGGTGGGCTGCCACTTGGTTTTGGTGTGATCAGAGCATGCCTAAAGGTCTGAGAAACCTATTTCAAAGCTTTGACTAGAACAGCAGAGCTACAAGCAAATCATTAACTGAGAGGTGAAATCAATTCATAGGTGGCGTTGTGTAGGTCATTGGTTCCCAGCCTCGGGGCGCGACCCAAATCAGGGACACAGGGGGTCCTCAATAGGGTCACGAAGGGCCTACACATACCCGCACATGCACACTCATGCATGTGGCCCAGAAGCAGCGTGCGGGAAAGGACTGCCATACACAAAGGGAGCAATGGTGGCTTCCCCGCTCCTGCGCCTGAGCTGCACTCCGCTCCCAGCAGCCCCCACGGTGCTGGGGTGGGAGGTCCTGTTGGTGGCCAATTTAGGGTTGCAGCATAAAAAGGTTGGGAACCACTGGGGTATGTGTTAAACAGCAGATGAGCAGAGGGTCGCAATGATATCAGTGCTGTCTGAGTGTTAGACTTACAAGTATAAAGAGACAAATGAGCGAACAAAGACCTATAAGAATCTGAGCCCAACTCCCATAAATGGGAGAAGAGTAGACGGCTCTTTGGTTACATAAGACGTCATCAGCTCCAATGGCTGAAAACTGAAGTCAGACAAATTTGGACTGAAACTAAAGTACATTTATAAATGCATGGGTTATTAAGCACTGAAGCAACTTGCCAAAGGTTGTAGCAGACACTCCATCCTTGAATTCTTTAAGTTAGAACCAGGTATCTTTTTAAAACGATACACCTTCTTCAACCAGAAATTATGGGTGTGATATAAAAATGATTCAGTGGATTTCTGTGGTCTGTAGAAGATCAGAAAAGATCATCAGAATTGCCTCATCTAGCCTCAAAATTCACAATTCTATGAAAACTGCCTGTGCAATATTTGTCTTCTTTAGTTTTTCAAAAGAAGATGGTGAGGTAGGGCAATGGTTCACTTTTCATTGTTGTGTTTGAAGTCCTGGCTTCATGACAGCGATGGAATAATTTTGAGGCTGCAGGAACTGGGAGCTGGAACTCCAGAATTATCTTCCTGGTTCTGTTTCTAAGTTCACTCTGTGGCCCTGTACCTCAGATTCCCCATCTTTATAATAAATGAAAATGGAGCACCTTGCAGGGTTGCTGCGAAGCTAAATGCATTACATCTCACAAAGGACAGGTTCAAGCTCAAATGAAAGATGCTGGAGAAGTGCATATTACCATAATGAATCTATGGTTGCTAAGGGTTCGATGGTTGTCACTATACCAAAGAATTTGGCCACTGAGGGTGCTGGAAGACGTTCATTTAATGGCACAATGGGATCTGATCCCAGATCCCAACAGTTGCACATCCTGGCAAGCTGAAAGCCACACACAGTACAGCCCATCAGTTAAGTGAGTGGAGTCAATTGTCTGCCCCCTCCACCATTCCCCCACTCAGCAAATTCAGATGCAGGGTGACTTTTAAAGGTCCCAGGGTGCTGGGGCGCCAGAACTGGGGTGAGTGCTATGTTCCATGCCGCCTAGGGCTCTGCTTGTCTGCACACACCCTAGCCCGTGCTGAAGCAGCCCCGGGAGCAGCTGATACCAGCTGCCTGCACCAATGCACAGTGCAACCCAGGAGCTGGGGGACAGGCAGAGCATAGTGCAGCCGAGTGGCTGCAGGCTGCTGACATTGGCTGCTCCCAGGGCAGCTGCAGCCGGGGCTGGGGTGAGTGGAGTTACAGCCCTTTCCCCTTCCCCCACAGACTTACCTGCTTGGGCGGGGCATCTATGCTGATCACATAAAAGCGAATTACCTTGCATGGGTCTAAATTTGCTTATCATATAAGAGTGAATTTGCATGCAAAGAACCTGCATAAATCAAGGGAAACCTGTACCTCTCTCTTCTTATCCCTCTTAGTTTCTCTTCCATCTACTTGTCACTCCTGCCCAAATATAGATTCCTGTAAGTGGATTTTCTCTTATTTTTCCAGGCAGCATTTTTGTTGGGTGTACCTACTTCTATTCCATCTCATTTAGCTGTTGCTATCTCCATATGGTCTTGAGCCTTGATTGCCATTTCCCACAAAGGACAGGAAAGGCAAAAGTCTAGGAGTAAGGAATGACTGCAAAGGTACACATTAATCTAGCTGGGTACAGGATGAGACCTAGCAGTTCTACTTACTGCACTGTACTTCCAGTCTGTCACAGGCTCTGGTCCTTTTTGTCCCAAAAGTGATTCTCTCTGTATCTGTCCTAGAGTTATCACTCACAAAATGGAATCTTTATTCAAAAGAGCTATAACCACATTACTACAAGTAATGCATGCCACATATGTGCAACTTTGCTCAGGTGAGTAAAATTATGCACATGCATACATGTTTGCAGGATTAGGGCTTAATGCTGTTAGAGAGCAGGCATTTCCAGGCTTTCCAGCTTTGTAGCTGTACAAGAAAGAATTTAAACTGCATGCTATTTTTTATTTTTTCTCACAGGGAATCTATTTTTGACAGTTCCAGATGCTCACGTGCATACAGACACTTATGGGCACACACATGCAGATAATACAATATTTATATATTTTGCAGCTGAGAAAGAATTCTACCAAAGAAGGGTACTGTGCTAAAGAAAAGAGGCAATATAATAAGCTGAATGGTAATTACCTTTTCAGCAATGCTGAGAAACCTTATCATATCTTTCTTTTAGAATGCCGTTAACTTTCTCAGAGGTTATGAGTTATTAATTATTTTCTTACAGAGTGGAGAAAGACAGCTCTATAAAAGTCCCTTTGGTATTAACTTAAGCAAAATCTATATTCAGATTGCTAACTTGAACTTCAGCCTCATGGAACTCCCATGATGCCTTGGTTTATTAAACCCTGATTTAGGTTTCACTAATTCCACAAGCAAACTTTCAAAATATAAACTCAACAATTCACAAAGGAACTGAGTGGAGAGAGGTAGAGGGGGTGGGGAGGAGGAGGAGACAGTCAATTTAAAACATTACCTGGATTTTCAAAGCGTTTTGCTTAGCATACCACTGAATTTTCATCAAACCCACATTTGCATAAAATGTAATGACTACTGTCAACACAAGCAACACCAGCACTGTAGCAATCAAGTCTCTATTTATGTTACAAACTCTGATATCCCATTATTACCAGTTTTAAATTAAAAAACCCCATCATTCTGATGCATAAAGCGGTTCGTTTCTCTGGAGGCCACCAAAATCACAGACACACACTCATTAGATGGCACAAAAGGTGTATTTGCAAATAGGGTCAGAGCAGAGTCAAAAACTCAGATTACTCTGAACCCACCAAGGAATTTTGCAGGCTGTATTTATCTTTTTCCTCCTGGGCACGTATGCAGAAACAGGAACTCTTACAGCTCACTTCCGTTTCATACAAGCATACATGTGGTTACATCACTACATATATCGCATGTATATTATAATTAACTACTTAAGTATGCAGGGCGGAGAGGTAAATATGCATCAGCTAATTAAGCATGCTCAGAGACTACTATAGGTCACCAAGAGTTTAAACCCCCCCGCTTTCAAGGACACAGTCAATTGAATTCCAGCTTCTGTAATCTGCATGAGAAAGGCTAGGGAGAAGCTGGGGGAGAGTCTGTGATTTAGTATAAGAAGAGCTGTGGCAAGGCTGGGCAAGGAAAAAAGTCCTTGGCAGTGTTTCTTTCTTATCAGGTGCAAGATGCAAGCTGTGCATTTCTAACAATACTCCATTTCTAACAATTCAGACAAAATATTACTCTACACACACATAGCAAACTATTTTGCCCACAGGCTTGAAAGGAAGGTAGAAAATTGATCTAGTTTCAAAACTCCAAGAAGTGCTCAGAACCTGTATTACAGAATCTACAGGGACCTAGATAGAAGCAGACCATAATGCCAAAAGCACTTACCCTCGAGGTTATTTTTCTCCCCATTTATTATTAAAATCTTTATTTTTCTGTTATAAAAACAAATAAAAAAGACTTAGTTTTCAGCTCTAGATATAACCTTTTCTTTCAAAATGGATAGCCCCATGTTGAGTCACTCTGTGCCCCAGACAGCACCCTGCTCCCCCAGAAAATAGAGCCCAGTAGGACCAGCATGTCAGGAGCCGGGAGGAGCTGGGCACAGGCAATTTGCCCACAAAAGGACAACGTGTCTTGCAACAAAACACACATGCAGGGGTATGCACTAAGGCACAAAATAGCAGCACAAATTTGTGCTGCTACTATTTGTGCCACTGCAAGCACACACCCCTGCTTGTTTGGATGTGGCCTAAGGGCATATTTCTGTGACACAAAGCTATGCCATACAGAGATACCTAACCTATCTTGGCTACTTGGAAGAAGCATAGCCAGATTAGCATGAGGCTGTGCCCAAGATAATATAACCTGTTTTTCAACAGGGTTCTGCTGAGGGAAGTGTAGTAATAAGGCTTTGGGGACAGTCCCTCACAAGGGGATGTCTTATCACGTGAAGAATTTGAACATGACCTCTGGAGAGGAAGGAGAAATCAAGATGCAGGCAGCCACACTGTCTGTGCTAGAGGAACCCTGTGCTGTGGTATCATCAAGCAGGTGAAACAGTTTTCAACTGTATTAGCAATGTCCTGATTGATCCTTGGCCAACACATCACCTCTCTTGCTTGCTTCTTGCATTTCTCAATACCTAAGTGTCCCTCGTGGATCTTCTAGCATTCCTCTTTGGAGGGTCCATGGTATTACAACTTTACTGCCTTTGAAAATAACTCCTTCAATGATGGAAAGTTCATGTCAGCAATTCCAGTAGTCCCGCACATGCAAGTCACAGGTACTCCTGTCCTCTGGCTAAGCTTAAATTCTCTTTTCTTTCAGGATCCCTAATGAATGGTCCTTCTCAGTTTCTTCTTTTATTTGTTGTAGCCTCCTGTCTGAGATGAAAAGTAAACTAACAATCAAGTCAACGTAGGCTTGCATCTCTGTTTTGGAGGTCTTTTCTGCTTGTCCAGGAGAAGCATATGGCCCTGGACAGCGCATGCACTGTAAGCAGAAACTGGCTGGGTGTGTAGTTCACAACTAAGTCATACTTCTGCAGCTGAATCGTCGTTCTTTGAATCCTTAAGATGCAGTCGTTCAGAGACTTGCGAAACAGTGCTATCAAGGGCTTGTGGTCTGTTTCTACATTCACTTTCTGTCCATAAATATATTGATTGAATCTCTGGCATGCAAACAAAATTCCTAACAACTCTTTGTCAATCTGTGCATACCCGCTTTCTGCCTCAGTTAGTGATTTAGATGCAAACACAACAGGTTGCCATTGGCTGTCAAAATTCTACAGTAACACAGCACCTAATCCCAACTGTGAAGCATCTGTTGATGTTAGGGGTATGCAAAGTGGGCCCTATTCGATTTAAATTCAGATTTGGCCTGAATCAGGGACAGTGATTTGATTCGTTCTTTCAGATTGCTGTCCCCAATTCGATTTGGCCAAATCTGAACCTGAAGATTCGATGCTGATTGGGAAAATCAGTGATTCAGACATAGACACAGCTTTAAATGTTTTTTCTACATTTCTTGAGGTACCAGCACGGCTTGTGAACGCTGCGATGCTGGGGTGCGTGGAGCGTCCCACAGGAGTGCAGGGGGGCCTCCATGTGCTCGGCAGCAAACCCAGAAGTGGACCAGAAGTACTTCCAGTCCACTTTCAGGTCCTCTGGGGAGCACACTGGGGGGCTCTTCTGCACCCCTCTAGCTCGGTGATCGGCCACAGGGAACCCCGGTTCCCCCCCCAGACCCAGTCATCGCCCTGGGGGAGTGCAGGGGGTCCCCCTGCATGCTCTCTGGCAGACCAGAGTCTTGTCCACTTCTGAGCACTCTGGGGAGCCCCCCATGCTCCTGACCTGCCTGCTACCTAGAGGTATGTAGAGGTATGTCTATATCTGAATCTCCAAATCTTTCCAAGTCTCTCCGAATCAATTTGGAGGGTTCTGATTTGATTCAGAGAGATTAAAGGGTCCTCTGATTCAATTCAGATTTGGAGATTCAGACACCGAATTGGGCCGAATCTCCGCCGAATCGAATCAGGGACCAAAGCTTCACACAGCCCTAGTTGATATCTGTATTGGTTTGCCAGGGGTATAGAATTTTAATACAGGTTCTTGTATTAACTGCTGCTTCAGTGCCTTCAATGCTTCCTCCTGTTCTGGATTCCAGCACCATTCATTTTTACTCTCAAGAAGCATCCTTAGAGGTACAGCTGTTGTAGACAGGTTTGGCATGAACCTTCCAAGATCATTTACCATTCCCGAAAAGTATTACAAGTCTTTTTTGACACGGGGGGTGTGGCATCATTTCAATAGCCTGAATTTTTTTCTTTTCCGGTTTCACCCCTTCTCTAGAAATAATGTCTCCCACAAATGTCAATTCTGTAGCTCCAAAAACACATTTCTGTCTATTGAGTTTCAAATTTGCAGCCCTAGTTGCCTTCAACACCTCTTGGAGCCTTTGGTCATGCTCTTCCTTGATGAAGCCCCAGATGATGATATCATCCATACAGGTGTATACGCGTGGAATAAGCTTATAAATCATATGTATAGTTTTGTGATACACCTCTGGAGCTGAAGCTATACCAAAAGGTAAATGCAGAAATCTATACCTTCCAAATGGAGTACTGAATGTACATAATTTATCACTTGCCTCTCTTAACTTCAGCTGCCAGAATCCCGAAGAAGTATCTAATTCACTGAAGAACTACACATTTGCAAACTGAGCCATAATCTCTGGTGGGCAACATAAAATTTTCTTTCTTTATGGCCTTATTGAGATCCCTTGGATCCAAGCATATCTGCAGCTGTCCATTAATCTTCTCCACAATAACTAGGGAGTTCACCCACCCTGTTGGCTCCCCCACCTGGGCTTCTTCCATCCTTTTTAGCTCTGCCTTTAGTTTATCATGGAGGGCATAAGGCACCTTTCTGCATGGGTGTATAATTGGGGGGGACCTGTTTATTTATCTGAATTGTATGTTCTCCTGGTAAGCAACCAAGGCCTTGAAACAAATCTTGATATTCCAAGATAAGGGCTTCATAACCCGAGCTAGAGTGTTCTAATGCAAGCACCCGCTTAACAAAATTGAGCTTTTCACAAGCTGCTGGGCTCAGAATAGGCGTCACCTCCTTAAGTACTATAATGAATGAAAGATTGTACACCACATTTTTATGTTTGATGCAGGCTAAACACTTTCCCTTGACCGGTATCTTTGCTCCTGCATAGGCAGTTATGGTTATTTTTGTAGGCCTCAGTTTTGGTTTACTTTTCAGCCTTTTATACTCTTGCTCCTGTAAAATGTTCACCTGAGCCTGTGTATCCAGTTTGAATGGAATCATCTCATGCACTGCCAGTGGCAGGATCCAGTCCTCAGTAACTCTGTTTGATTCTAATATATCTATATAATACTTTGGCTCTAGAGTATCTTCAGCCATATGCACCTGAACTTTATGGGCTTGCACTTTGTAACATTCGGCAAATTGATTATTCTTACCACAATGAAAACAGAGCTTTCCAAATGCAGCACATTGTTTGGAACCATGCTGCATTCCACACCGGGTTCGTGCTTGCCTATATTCCATCTGCCCTTAGTAGTAGTTGTGGTAGCTGGGGCGACCTCCATGTGAAGTGGCCTTTTCTGTCTGTCTTTACTATCTACTGCATAGACAGTGCTCTCAGGTGCATTCAGCTCTTTGATCTGAGCCTTTACAGTTTCAGCTGCTCTAAAGATCTATATAGTTTTTTCTAGGGATAGGTCTCCTTTCCATAGCAGCTTCTCTCTTAATCCATTGTCTATAATGCCACAGATTATTCTATCCCTGATCAGAGAATCTGTTGCGCCCCCAAAAACACAGGTCTTGCTGAGACTTTTTGACTCTGGGATATAGTGCTCTATGCTTTCATCTGGTTTTTGCATGCACATAAAAGATTATGTCTTTCAAAAGTCTAATTAGATTTTGGCACACAATAATCTTCAAATTTGTTCAGTATCTCATTTAACTTCATGTTGTGGCCTGGAGCAAATGTAAAGTTGTACACCTCAAGTACTTCTTCCCCTACCACAGGCAGGAAAATGGATGATTTAACTTTATCAGTTTTCTCTTCTGCTCCTACAGCTGCTAAATACAACAAAAATCTTTGTCTAAATTTTCTCCAATTCTCAGCTATATTGCCTGACAACAAAAGGCAAGAAGGGGCTTGTAACGCATCCATGTTTAACTGTGTCTCTGAACTGGTTACACTTCTGCCTTGCAGGGAGGGTACTGTACTTGCAGAGGCCTTTGTTCCTTGCTGAGTGTAGCTTCCAGGCCCTGAATTACCAGCTTTCTGCTAGGGATAATGCTGCGGTTCCATCTGATCTTCCCTATTCACCACTTCTGACACCATGTAATGATGTAGACTGCGCAGTGATTAAGGACAACTATGAATGAGGAAGAGAACAGACTCTGCCAGCAGGCAGAACTGCTAAAGACTCACCCTGTTCCACACAGGGCCTGAGAAGGTGGGTGCCGATCTCTTTACGTGGAACTCTGGGGTTATTTAATAGTTACTGATTATTACTCTTTGTATCTGGAAATGTGTACACTGCAATGTACCAGCAGTAGCTCAGTGATAGCTTGCTTGAAGGCCATATTTGCAGGCATGGAATTCCAGATAAAGTATTCAGAGATAAGGGGCCACAGTTCTCCAGTGCAGAGTTTAGGCAATTTGCCATGGACCGGGATTTTCATCATACCACTTCAAGTCCAATTATCCCAAATTGAATGGTTTGCAGAGCGATCCCTTCAGACAGTGAAAAACCTCATGAAAAAAGTATTGGACAGTGGAGGGGATTTGTATAAAGCACTACGGGCTTATCATAGCACACCTCTGGACAATGGCTGGTCTCCGACACAGTTGTTAATGGGCTGATGGATATGGTTACTATTACTAACACCTTATTGGAAATTCCTAACACAGTAGCCACAAGGAGAATGAAAGAAGATCAGAAGAAGAAACAGAAATATTACTTTGATACAAGAGCTCGTGAGCTTTCACTACTAAAGCCAGGTGATAGAGTTTATCTGAGGAATTACTAGTCAAGAGCATGAGACTAGCAGGGTACGGCGAAACAGCTGGTGCACCCACAGTCCTATCTAGTTCAGACAGATCAAGACAGCATACTTCGACGTAATCAATGAGACCTACTCAGCTCTCAGATATCAGCAGGAGATACAGACTTGGATCAGCCTTAGTTAACAGTTCCTAGTTCCTCATCATCATCCTCATAAGGTGAAGATACTAATGATCCAACAGAGAGCCCCCAAACCTCCAATGAGGAGCTGATACTCCGGCGATCCAGGAGACAGGTGCAACAGCCAGAAAGGTTCATAGAGGTCTGTGAATAAGTTAAAGGGACCTGAAGAATAGGACAGTGAGTGGTAAAGGCTCACTCCAGTGTAAAGTGCTGGTAACCTCTCCTCTGTAGGTTAAGGATTGTTTGGTGTGGTGGGGGTTTTGTCTCGTATTGTTATTGTGTTGTTGTTGTGGAGTACTTGTTGTTATATTGTAATGTTTATTTTTATTTTAAAAAGGGCGGAGGGGAGATGTAGTGATAAGGGTTAGACTTTGGAGATATTCCCTTACAAGGAAATGTCTTATCACGTGAAGAATTTGAACATGATCCCTGGAAAGGAACGAGAAGTCAAGATGGAGGCAACCACATGGTCTGTGCTAGAGGAACCCCATGCTGTGGCATCATTAAAGGTCTGTTCTCTTCCTCATTCATAGTTGTCCTTATTCACTGTGGGACCTAGATCATTACAGGAAGCAGAACATTTACCCCACTGTACTGCTTCTGGTACCTGAGCCAAAAATTCAGAGCTAGTTTTGGTATCTATACACAGCACTACATTCTGCAATTGAGACAAACCCTAAATAAAAGTGTAGCAGTCTGGTGGTTCTAATTCATTCCTGCCTGGTACTCCTGCACACATGTCCCGCTGGCCACCACTCCATCTTCATGAACTCAGCATGCCCCTCTCATCCTTCTCTGAATTCATTTTCCTTAAAAGCAAGTTCATCATGTTATGACAAACTCTTCTTCTCATGGCTAAGCCCAGAGAAACCTCTTGTTGAAATCTTACATGCTCTGGGGGATAGAAATCTGATGTACAATATAGCCTGGTATGTCACTGGAAGTTGTGCAAAGGTACCAGTGAGTTTGCCACCTAGGTAAGTAAGGCAGCATGAAAAAACAGGGGTAGTAGATAGAGAGACTGAGAGTGGCCAGGTAGAACATAAACCAAATGTTTCCACGCACGTTCCTAAGCAAAGGCATTATGCACAAAAGAAGAACTAGAAAACAAATAGCAGAAGAACTTAGAGGACAAGAACGATACTGGGGGAATGAATAAGAGAGGACAGAATAGGGGGAAAGGTATAGCTTGGTTGGAAATACATGCTTAGGGAAACTGGAGCTATTGAGGAAAAAAATATCACTGAGGGACAGCTTTTCAAGAGCTAACTTTCACTTATCCATGGAGAGACACTTAGAATCATAGGGCTGGAAGGGACCCCGAAGGATCATCAGGTCCAGCCCCCTGCATGACCAGGAAAGACATCTGGGGTCAGATGACCCCAACCAGGTGACCGTCCAGTCTTCGCTTGATGACCTTTAGGGTAGCTAATTGCACCACCTCTGGGGGGAGCTTGTTCCATAGTCTGGACACCCTAGTTGTAAAAAAGTTTTTCCTAACATTCAGCCTGAAACTATCTTCCAAGAGTTTGTGGCCATTGCTTCTAGTTTTCCCCCAGGGCGCCCTGGTGAACAGTTGTTCACCAAGCCCCTGATATACATCTCTGATATAGTGGTAAGCCACAATCAGGTCCCCTCTCAGCCTTCTTTTCTTTATGCTGAAGAGTCTGAGATCCCTCAGCCTTTCCTCGTATGGCTAGCCATGCAAGTCCTTGATTATGCGGGTAGCCCTTCTCTGGACTCTCTCAAGCTTTAGTATGTCCTTGTTGAAGTGCAGTGCCCAGAACTAGATGCAGTACTCCAGCAGCAGCCACACCAATGTTGAGTAAAGTGGGAGAATCACTTCTTTGGATTTACTGGACATGCATCGATTGATGCATGCCAGAGTTTTATTGGCCCTAGCAGCTACTGCGTCTCATTGCTGGCTCATAGTCTCATAGTCATGCTGGGGTCTATTGTTGCCCCTAGATCCCTTTCATTTGTAGTGCTGGTTAGGCTAGTGATGCCCAGCCTGTAGGCATGTTGGGCGTTCTTCCTTCCCAGATGAAGCACTTTGCATTTCTCTATGCTGAACCTCATCTGGTTATGTTCTGCCCAACATGCCAGCCTGTCTAGGTCTGCTTATATCTGCAGCCTACCTGCAGGTGTGTCCACACAACCCCATATCTTGGTGTCATCCGTGAACTTGGCCAATGGGCTTTTCACCCCATCATCCGGGTCATTGATGAAGATATTGAACAGCACTGGGCCAAGTACCAACCCCTGGGGTACACCGCTGCCCACATCTCACCAGTACAACACCAGTCCATTCATTTGGGCTCTTTGTGTCCTACCCCACAACCAGTTTTGCACCTACTTGATCGTCCCATAGTTGAGCCCGATATCATCCAGTTTTCTGATCAGTACTTTGTGGGATACCAAGTCAAAGGCTTTCTGGAAGTTGAGGTATATGATGTCAACAACTTTTCTCATCCAAATGATGAATCACCTGGACATAGAAAGAAATGAGGTTGGTCAGACAAGACCTGCGTGTGATGAAGCCATGGTAGCTGTCATTCATTATCATCCCTTCTGCAAGTTTGTCACATGTAGCCTCTTTGATGAATGTTTCTAAGATTTCCCCTGGAATAGAAGTTAAGTTAATTGGCCTGTAGTTTACCAGGTCTTCACACTTCCCCTTCTGGAAGATGGGCACAGCATTGACCCTCTTCCTTTCCTCTGGGATTTCTCCAGAGGCCCATGATTTTTGAAAGACCTTTGGCAGGGGCTCTGGATTACTTCGGCCAACTCTTGCAGCACTCTTGGGTGGAGTTCATCTGGTCCTGCTGATTTCTATGTGTCTAATTTCTTTAACTGGTCATACACCAGTTCTATGGCAATGGTGGGAATGGTGTCAATCCCGTCCACCTCGTTCTGTGCCTTACCTGGCATGTTGTTCCTATTGGTCTTGCGAAAGACCGAGGTAAAATAGTCATTTAGGAGTTCCATTTTTTCCTGAGTGGTAGTGACCAGGTATCCTGAGGCATTGAGCAGCAGCCCCACACTCCCATTAGTTTTTCTTTTAGTCCCTATGTAGCTAAATAAGGACTTCTTATTGTTCATGATTCTTGCAGCTAGTTTTAGTTCAGTTTCTGCCTTAGCTTGCCTACTCTGTTTTCTACAAGTGTGGGCCATTGTCAAGTAGTCTTCCTCAGAGGCTGTCCTAAGCTTCCATTGTTTGTACACCTCTTTTTCTGTAGGAGGGCTGCAACTTCCCTACTTAGCCAAGAGGGTTTTTTGACCCTCCTGCTACTTTTTTTCCATAAGGGAATGGATTATCTCTGAGCCGTAAGGATTGTATCCTTAAGGAACAACCATTCTTCTCGTGCTCCCTTTATCTATGGTCCTTGGTCTCTCCGGGCATTCTCTACTAGTGACCTGAGCTTATTAAAATTTGCCTTTTTGAAGTCTAAGACTTCGAGCCTGGTATCTGTTTCTCAGCCTTGTGACAGACCATGACTGTAATGATTTCATGGTCACTATTGCCTAAGCTGCCCTCTATGTTTAAGTTGGTCACCAGGCCATCCCTTTTGGCCAAGACCAGGTCAAGAACTGCATTGCCTCTAGTGGTCTGTGCACCTCCTGAGTCAAAAAAAGCTCTTTGGTGCTCGTCAGGAAGGATTGTGATTGATCCGAGCTGGCCGAGCACTCTTCCCAGGAGATGACAACCATGTCCCATGCATGCGCGGCCTCCATTAGCTCATGGGTGAATGCTAAATCAAGTTCCTCCCCTTGATTAGGCAGCCTGTAGTATACACATACAGTCAGGTCTTCTCGCCATGCCTCCCCCAGAGCTTGACCCAGAGGGTTTCAAGCTGTTCTTCTTTGGGTCCAACATCGCCTTGTAGGGAGGTGTACTGCTCCTTCACATAGAGGGCAACACCCCACCTCTCTTCCCTACTGTCACGGGGTGGGGCCTAGGAGTGGCCGTAATCCATGTAGCGCCCCCCTACCATGTCAATTAGGCAATCCAGCACCCTCTATCCTCGCCCGCCACGTCTTTGCTGGTAAATGTTCAATTAGGGAGGCTGCCTTTTATCTCCTAATCCACGGTATTTGGCGAACTATCCCCTGTTCCGTATGGGGTGACTTGATACACCCCAGTCTTAAGGTCTATGCATGCCTCCTACCTCCCCTTTAGCACGCCCCAAGCCTCGCTGCTCTTCCAGACGTTGTCATGTCCTTCTCTTCTCTGCACCCTGCCCAGCACCCCTGGGCTTGTCACGCAACTGACGCCCCTCTCTGATGCCCTCAGGCTTGTCACGCAACTGACGCCCCTTGCCTGGTGCCCCCTGGGCTTGTCACGCAACCGACGCCCCTCTCTGATGCCCTCAGGCTTGTCACGCAACCGACGCCCCTTGCCTGGTGCCCCCTGGGCTTGTCACACAACTGACACCCCTATCTGGTGCCCTCGGGCTTGTCATGCAACCGACGCCCCTCTACTCATTAGCCCTATTGGGCCTACTGGTGGTGCTTTTACCCACTGGGGTCGGCGGCCTAAACCTTTCCTGGCCCCTCTGGGTTCCTGTCAATAATAAGTGTCCAATTAGGCTCAGGCGACCTAAACTTACCTGGCCTCTCTGGCCCTTTTGGATCCTGTCAATAATATGTGTCCAGTTAGGCTCAGGAGGCTGGAGCCTTACCTGGCCCCTATGGGTTCCTCGGGGTTCCTATTACTGCGGAAACCCTCTGGAACGCCTTCTAGGCCGCACTCCTCCTGGGGTGACTGTCAATCATGCATGCCCCTCCTGGGGTTGCTTCTTGCTACCCGTGCCCCGCCTGGGGCCTCTCTTCAACACATGCCTGCTCCCACGGCTTCTCGGCACCTTCCCTGGGCTCTATATAGCCACGGATTCGCCCTCACTGGGCTAGTTGTGTTTATAGCACCCACCCTAGGCTTTCACTCGTGTGGCTCCCACACCTGGAGCCCAACATGAGTCCCTACAGGCTTCACTCTGGTGTTAGGACCCTCGGGCGGGGTCCTCTGCCCTGCTCGGGTCTCTCACTATCACCCATACAGGGCTACCCGCTGTGCCGCCTCAGCACTGAACAGCTGTGTCATCCCAGGCACCACTCGTTTGCCCACACAGGGCACCGGGAACCCCTAAGCAACTGGGGAGCTCCCGTGAGGCCTCCTCACACCCCTACAGCCTCACCCGGTCCTCCGGTGTTTACACAACAAACTAAACGGAAACATAAGCCCACAGGCCATAACCCAACAACCAGCTTCCCCGCTCAAACATAGGAACTAAGCTCCCTTGGCTCTCTAACAATACCCTCCCCATCAGGGTTCTTGCCACCCTCACCATGCAGTAGCCACCAGGGTGATCAGCCTGCAGCCGTCGGCTCCGTTCTGCTCAGGTCTGCTGCCGAGCTCCTGCACACCAAGCTGCCAGAAGGGAACTGCTCCTCCACAGAGCTCCTGCTCCTACAGCTGCCAAAAGGGAACTGCCAGCTAGGCTCCGGCCTGGGCTGTTTATAAAGGCCTGGCCCTGCCCCCTTCTGGCCACCTAACCAACACGGTTGCCCCAACACCTACCCAATCCTTTCTGTGAAGGACATATCCCTTTATGGCTATGCTCCAGTCATGAGAGGAGTCCCACCAGGTCTTCGTGATCCCTACTAGATCATAGTGCCCAGTGGAAAGCAGGAGAACTGGTTCCTCCTGCTTGTTCCCCATACTTCTGGCATCAGTGTACAGTCCCAGCCAATCTGAGACATATGCTCATCATATGTATGGTACATATGCACTCAGTTCATTACCTACACATAAGACAACTAGGAAAATCTGTTGCTAATGGCCTACTGATAAAGTAAGGTTACATTCTAATCACATAAAAGAAAAAGAAATTAATAAGAGCTCATGCATAGTCAAAAATAAAGGACAGGTCATTCAAAAGACATCTAGGGACAGTCACAAACTCAGAACTCATCTACTGAGGCATAAGCAAAGGTAACTGTGAAGTGACTGAATATTCTGATTCCCAGGCTCAGAGACAATCAGTGCTCAGAGACAAATGACTAGGAACAATAGAAACCTGTTCGCAAGGTATTAAATATCATTGCTTGATAATGCAACATATCCTTTGTATGTCTGATCCACTCTTCTGTCTCCACTGGTGACTGAAATGTGATGCTTCTGAGCAAAGGTGACCTTTATTTCTAGCTAGACCCTTCCTCCCTATACACCCTTCCAGTTTATTCTGTGACTTTTTATGACCTCTGGAGATTTAAGCTTATGCCGTGAACCATGAGATTTGATTATCTTTTTCATTAACTTAGCTCAAATAGCCACAAATGTTATTACTGGTTGTAAACTAGTTCTTTTTAAATCCAACAATGCAGTATGTAGCTGAATTACATTCTGTGGCAGTGAATGACTATACACTGCATACAACAGTACTTTCCTCTTTTTCTTCTAAACATGCAGTCCTTCAATTTCAAGTTACCCTTTACTCCTATACTAGAGGACAAAAGAATGGACCAAATCTAAAATTATCTATAAATATGACTGAATAGAAACATTGCTTTTGTATGGTTTACAGAGCTGTACAAATCACAATTCACAAATTCTAGTACAACAGCAAGGGATTCTATAAAAATTTTTATGATTCCTGAAAGTAACTCAAGTTTAAGTACAAAGTAATTTGCCCAAAAAGTTCATATTAGAAATGTGACATTTACTCTTTGGGTGCTGTTACAGGCAACAAGCATGCCTACAACTTTAGACACATGAATAATCTGGTTGAGGCTAGTGGGAGTTACTCACTGAAGCAAAGACATTTACCTGAATAAACATTTTCAGGACCAGGCTCTTCAAATGTTTCAGAATTTCAGTCAGGGAGCAGAAACCATCCCATGATTTAGACAAACAGCCACAAAGCATAAATCATGAGTCATCCAAGTGAAAAGATGATGAATGGCCCACAGTACTCAATTGTTGGGTGAATATGAATGCAATAAATATGGAGCTATATGTTGTTTTTGCACAAATTATGCTGTATGTACACAGTCATGTATAGAGACAGATTGTTCTTAAGTATATTTCTTTCTTTGACTGCTGTTTATCGGGTTGCTTTTTAAAAGCGCCTGATTGTATTTGTCTGCAAGGGGGGAAAAAAAGGAAAGATGAAGCACCCCTGTTCTCCTGTGTACAGGTTCCCATATTGCAAGGCACCATGTCAGGAACAGATCAGCCTTCTGGGGGCCCTGTACTCTCTCCAACACAGATAGGGGAGTGTGGGATGAATGTTTCTGCCCCACCCCAACCTGCTGAACATAACCTATGGGTAACTTATGCTACATACAAAGCAGGTCAGGTACTGAGAGCAGTGTAGGCATGGCAACACCAACTAGTAGTACAGGTTGTACAAACATGCCTGGGACCCTGGGTACATACTCAAGCATCCAGACTATACTGAAAGTCACGTTGTCACAGCTTTACTGCTATTTGGTACCCAAAATGGCTAACTTAAAGCTAGCACAGGTACCTGTCCTCCCTGCAATCACATCTCTGAATGAAATGCAGTGTGGGACTCTCAACCTTGACTTGCTCTTACTTAAAGCTTGTGACAAAGCCACAATATAGACGGCAATGAGTGGCCTTTGAAAACAGTAATACAATATTATACGACTAAGAGAGGGATTAAACAAATGAAAACATAGGCTGTTTGTAGCTACAGAGATGTGTGTTGCCACTACCTTTTTTTAAAGTAAAAATTTCTACCACTCCTGAGAGAGGTAAAAAGCCTGCCACACAAGCCTGTGCCAGAACCATTTAACCTTCAGGGACAGTCCATCACTTGACTCCAGAGTCACCGCTCCTGAACAATAAAACTTTAAAAACTGACTTGAACATGAAATTGAGGAGGAAGAAATCATCCACAGACTGGATTGTGTTAAGGATGGTTTCAACAGGGACTGTAGATCCTGACCACCATACCTGAATAAGTTTTTATAAGTGGCTATGTCCCTCAGTGGGTAAACAGCTTTGCTTAGTCCCTTGTGATCTCTTTAACCCACCTTTGCCTGTTTCAGCAATCTTCTCCCTCTTCTTCTATCCATTGTACTTTGACTAATATATTCCTTTTTATTTAGTACCTCTGCTCTCTGAAACTAGCATCGGACAAAACAGGCTATAAACTATGCAAGCTGTGTGAAATAATCTATAAGCAGTCTATAAACCAACCTGCCCTTCCTTCTACCTCTCTTGAGCAAGGGATCTCTCTTTCTGATGATCCCTAGACTTTTTTTTCTGCCATAATCACAGGGAAATGGTGTTGCATTCAATGCTGCTGCAACGAGGCAGTGGAACAGGTGTACACACGATGTTTAGTCAGCACTCCAAAGCCATCGCTAGTTATGGATATGTACATTTTAGTGCACTAAATTAACCACCGCCTTTTCTTTGACTTCCTTTGCTGCCTCAAGCTGCTCTTGAATGTGTAAAAACTCATATGGAAAGATTCATTTTTAGATATTAAGCTTATTAATCTCTTAATTTCACATATAAGTATCAGAAAAAAATCTTCATTTTTTTAAAAACACATAGAGCAATTTTATCCTCTCTATCCCCCTTTAAGTTTCAGAGAAAAACCCTGAACTTCCTTCTCTGTCAAAGAGCAGGGATAGTATCCCTCACTGAAGTATCTCAGCTCCTCCCAAAATGATAACGTGAGCATCAGTTCTCATTCTTCGTCCCAAGCCTATGAGGTGTGTCTGCCTTTCCTTTTTTCACAGCCCTCTCAGCCTCCATGCAGTTTCACTCAGACAGTCACACCATCACAAATGATCAGCCAAACGTAGCAGCAAGCAGCTTCCCCTTCCCTGCAGCACCTCTGTAACATCACCAGCAGAAGCATTACATACATTATCTGGTAAGTAATAGTAGTAGCTAAGCAGTTAATGGCCAAATTGCTTTCAGTTCATTTGTACCAGGAAAGAGTTTGTCTCTTCATTGATTCCCATCTCACCCTGCTATTTCTTATGTGGGAAATGAAGAGCAAAGTGCCAACACACATGCTGTAAGTCAGACTGCATATCATATCTGCCTGAATGTTGAGCATATGTACAAGACTATCAGACACCATGGCCACAATTTTCAGAAGTGGGAAGTGATACTAAGAGGCAAGAATTCTTGTGGATGATATATTTTATTGGACCAACTGTATGGTTGGTATAGACATAGGCTGAGGAGAAAGCCACAGGACTTGCTAAAATCTTAGATTATTAATTCAGAGACTGGATGCTTTCTCTTCTGGACTAAGGAGAGAGTCCTCACTCAGATTCTGCCATAGTGCTGCTGTAAACTCAAATGCCGGTCCATGTCAAAAGCATGATTCCCAACACAGTGGTAGTTTACAGCAGTGTTGTAATGAAATCTGAGTGAGGGGTCTCTTCTCCTCTCTTCCAAGAAAAAA
Source organism: Crocodylus siamensis (assembly GCF_052110815.1). Lineage (NCBI taxonomy): Eukaryota > Metazoa > Chordata > Crocodylia > Crocodylidae > Crocodylus > Crocodylus siamensis. Next base: position 117,947,791 of record NC_143395.1, on the reverse strand, counting down.
AAGATCAGAGTTTCTGAATTAATAATCCAAGTTTTTAGCAAGTCTTGAGGCTTTAACCTGTTTCTTTAGATCTACAATCTTCAACCAAAGTGCTGGGACACCCTGGGATGCTCCTATATCAGGGGTGAGCAATTATTTTGGGCGGTTAGGGCCACTTACTGAGTTTTGGCAAACCATCAAGGGCCACATGACAGGCAGCCAGGGGCACATAAGTATTAATTTTCTAATTTTTTTAGTGGTCCTGTGGGCTGGATAGAATGGCCTGGTGGACCACATCTGGCCCGTGGGCCACATTTTGCCCACCCCTGTGCTATATTCTTTGAAGGATTCTGTGAAATATGAGTAGATAGGTGAGGTATGAAGAGATACAGGGTTATAGGTTGTAGCTCTGTTGGTCTAAGGACATAGACAGACAAGGTTCTTTGGGTAAGTCTGATATCTTTTATTAGACCAACTCAAATAGTTGGAAAATTCTTCTTTGCAAGGTTTTTGGGTATTAAACACCCTTCATCAGGCTGAGGAAGCATCTGCAGTTGGTGTGTGCTCTTCCTGGATGGAATGAATAGTAAAGAAGCCATGGGCTGGTATGCATACAAGAAAGCCAGTCAGTGAAGATGTAAATATGAGGAGATAAGCAGATAAGCCAGGCTTAGGCTTGTCCCCCCCTGGAGGATTCCCCACCCCTACTGCCCAGCCCCTGTGTAAGAAAGAAAAAAGAAGAATCATAGAAAATTAGAGTTGGAAGGGACCTCAGAAAGGAGCTTAACATTGTAATATATAAATTAGTTTTTGAAAATGGTTGCCAGTCAATTTGCAAAAGTTATGGAGGGGTGTCTCGAGTCCAGTGAAGGGTGCCTTAAGTCCCAAAAGGTTGAAAACCACTGCTTTAGATTGAGCTACTTTCTACCCCTTTCACAGCCCTCTCAGCAGCCAGCCATTCGAGAGTCTTCCCCTCCAGGCTCCATGCTGCACTATGACCAGACACTGGGGGGGCATGAGAACATTTTGCAGCCTGTATCTTCCCTCCAGGATGAAGTGACCATAACCACAGGTGTATGTATTATTCTGGTTGTGACTGGAGTCCCAAAACCAAAATGTGAGCTCCCTAACGCAGAAGTACTGGAACACCTTTGCTAGACATTTACTCTATGTAATTGGACTGTAATAGGACAATTGAAAATGTATATGTAGTGCCAAGTGGGCTATTCAGAGCTTGCTACTTTACCACATCATGTAGACCCAGATCCACAAAGGTATTTAGATATATAATCTGTTTTCACTGGTAAATTCAATGTTGACATAGGAGTTAGGTGCCTAGATACCCTTGTGGATCTGATTCTTAGCCTCTCTGCACTTCATTTTTCCATCCAAAAAATAGGGATAATATCTCTGCCCTGCCTCACAAGGGTGTTGTGCAGACAGCATTAAAGACTGCGAGGAGCTTACCTGCAGTGGTGATAGGCCAAAGTATATAAACTAGATAGGCTTGTATGACAAAAGCAATACTCTTTCAAAGCAATTTGGAAATGTAAAGCATATTTGGGGGCTGCCATCTTCCTCCTCCCCCACATTTAAAAGTCAACTGGAAAGAAAAGCTTCATCTTATATTTGGGAGTGAATTAATCAGTGTCCAACTAGGAGATCATTTCACCATTTGCCACGTTATTCTCTTGGAGAGTGATTAAGAGAGCACATGGAGCAGCAATGGAGCAGCCTAGTCTGCCAAGGAATTAGAACATATTTTGAGTCCCCCCAGCACCACTGCTTAACAACTACCATCTCTATTTAGAGCAGTCAGCCTGTAACCAGCTTGCAGTCCAGACAAACACCAAATGAAAGCTACACTTCTGCATTTAATGGACCTGATTCTCCTTCCAGTTAAATTGCCTGTTTACTCTGATACAAAAGTAAAAGGAGATTCAGCCCCTGTGGATTCTAATATTCAAGCTTTTATGAATTGGGCGTTCCCAGAAAGACCGACAGCCCTGAGGTAATATGGGACATTATATGAGCACTTCCTGCAGTTCTGCCATTACATATTGATACTGACCTTACTGTTGTAGCACTGGCTGATAGTTGTGCCCCATTGCACTGTCATCCCTGTGATGTTAGATGCTTTTTCAGCAGCATCAGGAAGTAGTGTGGTGTTACACATGAATCAACACTGTTATTGCTGCTCTTTTACAGATTACCAAAGCATGCCCCTGAGTCCTCAGTCTCTCCACCAACAATCAATCATATTGTGTCATGCAACTAGTCCTCTGCAGTCAGCTTTGGCTAATCAATGCTGCAGTGTCTTTGAAATTGAAAAATATAAGTTAGCTCATTTTTCAGTATTGACTGGATCTATTTGCTTTTCTAAACTTAATGAGATTAATGAATTGTGCACTCGATTTTCTCTCCCTTGGACTCCCCTTTTCTATTTACCTTAAGAATAGAGCACACAGCATGTTTTGCAGGTGGGTCAAAAATTGAACATGTTCTTAAATAATTCTCCTTTGTTGATTTTGCCTGTGGATCATGGCAGATTAAGGGCCTGATTCTCCATTCTAGCAAAGCTCTGCTCAGCTCAGAAAGTAGAAACTAAGAAGGTGGAGACAGCTTGGTTGCAGAGCCAGGTGAGGGTCCTATCTAACTCCGGGTATTGATCAAGGCAGCTATTGGAATTCCAAATGACCCAGTCAGTAATTCAGCTAAAATACCTTTATTAAATCTAAAGGCCAATAGCAGTTGTACGGTTAGGTGAAATGAATGTTCTAAAGTACTATAACAAAATACTAACTATACACTAGATAGTGTTATAATACCTATAACCCACAGAGTAAATATAGTTCCTTGCATTTGATCAGGGTATGTAACAACTGGGCTAGCAAAGGCTATTCTAGCTGTCCCATGCTGATTGGTTCCAGCAGATCAGCTCACACTAACAAAGAACATTTCCATTCCATTTTTACCCCTAGATTTCTCATTCCGTAGCTGGAAACTTCACATAATTCATCTTCCACACATCAGTGACACTTCCTTTGCCAAAGTGCTCTAGATTTCCCAGGAAATACTTCTTGTATGCAGGCTGGCATCACATGCCCCAAGATTAGCACATTTATGTCTTTTCATGCTCCTCTGTGATGGCATTAGCATTTTCATTACAGGTGACTATCTGTCTCTCCTTCTGTTTCTCTTTCTCTCTTCCTTTCTCTCAACTCATGGATACCTATATAGTTATGCTTGTTTTTGGTAAAACATCCCATCACATATTCATTACATTTCTTAATTCCCACAGCAGCCTCTGGGATGGTCTAATTTATGCCAGTTTCTCATGATGTCAATCTATAGCCAAGAAAAGGGCGGGGGTTGCGCTTTATGTCTTGGGTTGCCAAGAAAAGGTGGGGGTTGCGCTCTATGTCAAAGAGCTCCTCATATCATCAAAGATTAGCTTTGGGTTAGAGGAGGGTCAGGCAGAGACACTGTGGGTCAAACTACAAGCGGGGCGTGGCGAAAGGGATCTTATGGTGGGTATCTACTACAGACCACCCAACCAGGGGGAAGAGCTGGACCAGGACTTCTCCAGTTAGCTTATGGAGGCGGTCAAGGGATGGTATTGTCATGGGTGACCTAAACTATCCAGACATTTGCTGGGAGGAGCAGACAGCCAGGTCTGACTGCTCGCGTAGGTTCCTGGCTGTATTACAGGACCTTCACCTTATCCAGAAAGTGCACAGCTCCACTAGGGGTAACACCTTGCTAGATCTGGTCCTGGCCATGGGGGATGACCTGATGAAGGGACTGCAGGTCCTTGACCACCTGATCAATAGCAATCATCACCTGCTGGATTTCACTGTCTAACACAGGATGTCAAGGGCTTACACCAAGGCTAAAGCCTTTGACTTCAATGAGCTTAGGAGACTAGTGGGGGAGGCACTGAAGTTGCAGAAGGTAGAGGAGATGGGAGTCCACGAAAGATGGATGTACCTTAAGGGGGCGATCCTCCAGGCCCAAAGGGTAACAGTCTCTGAGAGAAGCAAGGGGGGTAAGAGTGCTCAGAAACCCGCCTGGCTCAGCAACGGCATTCAGGAATGCCTGAGGACTAAAAGGGGGGCGAACAACCAGTGGAAGGGAGGAGCTATCACCAAGGAGGAGTACTCCTCCTCAGCCTGGAAATGTAGGAGGGCTATTAGGAAGGCCAAGGCAGAGCTGGAACTCAGGCTAGCGTCCAGGATTAAGGACAACAAAAAGTCTGACCAACCCGATTGCCTTTTATGACCAAGTAACTAAATCCTTAGATGATGGTGTCACCGTGGACATAGTCTTTCTAGACTTTAAGAAGGCCTTTGACACTGTCTCTCACCCCATCCTCATCAATAAATTAAGCAACTGTGGTATTGATGCCTACACAGTTGGATGGGTAAAAAACTGGCTGATGGGGCGCACCCAGAGAGTAGTGGTGGACGAGTTGTACTCAACTTGGTGAGATGTGAGCAGTGGGGTATCCCAGCGACTTGGACGAGGGGTAGAAAGCACACTATCCAAGTTTGTTGATGACACTAAGATGTGGGGTGAGGTGGACACATTTGAAGGAAAAGAGAGGCTGAAAATAGATTTAGACAGACTACAAAAGTGGGCAGATGAGAATAGGATGGGGTTCAATGTAGACAAATGCAGGGTGCTGCACCTTGGGAGAAGGAATCCACAGCAAACATACAGGCTGGGGAGTTCCCCTCTTGAAAGCACAGAGGCAGAAAGGGATCTTGGAATCATTATTGACTCCAAGATGAACATGAGCCACCAGTGCCAGACCGCAGCCAGCAAGGCCAGCCATACCTTGTCATGCATCCAAAGATGCATCTCAAGCCGGTCCAGAGATGTGATGCTCCCCCTCTATGCGACATGGGTCAGGCTGCAATTGGAGTACTGCATCCAGTACTGGGCGCCGCACTTTACAAACAATGAGGCCAGCCCGGAGAGAGTTTAGAGGAGGGCCAGCCACTTGGTGCAAGGACAGCAGGACAGACTATGAGGAGAGACTGAACCTGTTCAGCCTTGGCAAGAGGAAGCTGAGGGGGCACCTGGTGGCTGCCTACAAACTCATCAGGGGAGATCAACAGCAAATAAGAAGAGCCCTATTCTCCACAGCACCACCTGGGGGGTAATAAGTTGATGGAGAATAGGTTTAGGTTAGAGATCAGGAGGCAATATTTTACAGTTAGGGTGGCCAAAATCTGGAACCAACTTCCCAGGGAAGTGGTCCTCACCCCTACCTTGGGTAAATTCAAAAAGAGGTTAGATGATCACCTGTCTGGGGTGTTGTGAACCCAGTATTCATTCCTGCCTGTGGCAGGGGGTCAGGCTAGATGATCTGTTCAGGTTCGTCCTGACCCTAGCTACTATGAAACTATGAAAAGATGGCACACAAAAACACCCTGGTCTTATACCCTTATACCTTCCCACTTCTGCCTACTCCTTGTTCATGAGGGGATTATAAGGGATGTACATATTGCAAGCCATCTAGGAAAATCAGTAGCTGGGAGACTCTCAGGTGGCAATATAAATGGGTTAGATCATGACAAAACGGGCCTTGCATTACTGCTATTGTCAAATATTAATGTGTTTTCCAGTCAGGGATTGGGACTCTATTGTTACCTGCAAAAATCTAATAATCTCTGTAAATCTTACAAAGATGACCTTGGTGAACCTTCTCTGTTCCTGCATAAAGGGAATATTCAGAAAGGACTAACACTGAGCTTAAAGAGAGAAACCTAGTTAATCAGACTGTTGGTGTCTAGCAATCCTGCAAGTTGAACCTAGCAGCAGAGACATTGTCATAACAAATCAGACTAGTGGTCTGTCGGCTTGAGTGTCCTGGCATTGACAGCACCAAATGCTGCAGAGGAAGGTGCCAAAAAACACAGAAGAAAACATAACATACTCTAGACCCCCTGCAGTAGGCAGCTAGGAAATAATCTATCCCCAAGGAAAGTTTTCTTTTTTCAGGGGTTATTATCAGACTAGGAACAATAGTTAGTTAGAGGTTAACATAAGCCAGAAACATAGAGAGTCTTCTCCCCCAAACTCCAATCTGTTTGTTTTTTATAGTAACTTTTCCACAACTCTGGATATTTACATATCCACATAAATGGATCATTCTTTTCTGGTTCTGCCCTTGTCTACAGTGATGTCTTGTGGCAGGGATTCAAATATAATTATTCAATTCATGGAAGAATCCTTTCCTTAATTAGTTCTGAATTTGCTGCCTTTCCATATCATTGGCTGTCCTCTTGTCCTTGCATTATAAGAAAAGCATCAGTTTTTCTTTTGCTACATCAGTCATAATTTTTGTAGCATATCCCAGCTGATTTTTCCTCAATCGTTTCCCAGATGAAGGCAATGATGGTCCCTGGGACTGAGAAAAACAATGGGATTTTGAGAGTGTTGTACACAAGCAGATAAGGGGAGGAGTTACCACCATGGAGAACATGGCATTTAAAGACTAGCTAGATTAGACAGATTTACTTTTGTGGCACTCAGCAAATGAAATCATACAGACAATGCAAATTCAAACAAAAAGTGGAAACTTAGTAATATTACCAGGCAAGAATATAAGAGTATTGCATAAGGAGAAAATTAGCAAAACCTAAACAATATCTGAGATGCAACTGGCAAGGGACATAAAGGCAATAAAAAGAGATTTTACAAGTGGAAGAGAAAGACCGAGGAAACCATAGGTCCCTTATGAATGTGGAAGGCAATCTAGTTATGGATAATGCAGACTAGGCTGAAATAACTGAATGCCTTATTTACTTCAATCGTCACAAATAGGGGCAGATGATGAGCGCAGTTGGTACCAAAGATAGGGAAGGAGTCAAACAGCCTGGAGTAGTAGAAGAATGGGTTAGATGCTTTCAAGTCAGCAGGGCCGGGTAGGATACACCCCCGCGTACTAAAGGATTTGGCTGAGGTGATTCCAGAGCTATTAGCTGTCTATTAGCTATCCTTTGAAAACTCATAGAGGTTGGGTGAGGTCTCAGATAATAGTATGAGTGTACAGCTTTTGTCAAATTCTTATTAGACCCATCACTTTTTAATTATGCCATAGTTAAAAGCAGACAGTGTTGAAGTTGGAATTAAAAGTTAACAGAGCTAAAGTCAGACTTGCAGGCAGACAGAGCTATATAGTGTCGATTAGTAGATGATTATAGCCTGTAATTTGATAGTATGAATACGAGAATAAGTGGCTCTCTTTTTGTAGGATTTTTTATACATTGATTGTGATATTAAATTAATTCCTTTTATAGATTCCCCCTCCCCACACACACACACCTCCTCAGGAGCTATCCAATCAGGGCAGAGAATGGTGTTTGGGTGTGTCTAAGCCATGGCCAATGGCCATGCCCCCCAGCCAGTCAGGTTTGAGAATCCACCCAAGGCCCATGGCCAGACAGGCTGGTCAGACTTGTGGTCAATAATGCACATCCGTTGGGTGATTATCAGTGTCACCCCACCAGCCATTAAGGTACAAAAAGTGCTCTCCATCTGAGAGAGCCATTTGATGAAATCAGGTGAAACAAGGCAAGATACCGGGGATAACTTTCTTATTCCTGTGAGGCCATTTAGGGACCTCTTGTACATGTTCACAAACACCAACTTGCGTGAAATCACCCCACAAGACAGGAATGACCTCAGGGTTCAGCCTGCCTCCTACCAAGATATTTCTCCCATGTTTTATCTAACTAACCTCATGCATAGTCTCTTTCAATAACCCATATTAAGCCATATTGAACTGTATAATGTATCATGGTATATTTTAGGTTATGGGGTCTGTATGTGTCTTTACAATTTTGGGACATACCTTAATCAAAAATGTCATCTCTCTAGTTAAGGTATTTTTTTAAATATCTGCTTGTATTGTTAACTTTTTGATTGTGTATTTTTATTAACATTGGCTTATATTTAATTGTAGACTGTTGTAACCTATCTTATATTTATTTGTAGACTATATCCAATGAATCTGATGCTGAGATATCTGCTTAGGACAATTGTTTTCCAGGCATAGGTACATGTTTATGTTTTCAAAACAAGACTACTACTAAAGCAATTTTTCAGTTGATTACACTTAATTTACATAAACTCATCAAAAGCATATTGCTAAAATAACATTTTTGTTTGTTTTTAAACAAGGTTTGAATGTGAGTAGAGAAAAGCAGAAAGCTAACTGGAACAGTGGGCTTAAAACAAGATGCTTTTAAACCAGTTGTTAGTAGATGTCTTTGTGTATATGGCTGCTTCCAAACATTAAAATAACCCCCCCCCAATAGTGCTTTATTTTAAATTCTGTGCACTCCCACACTGAGCCCAGCGCATGCCCAGAGGAGGCACTGCATTAGTTGGACCCAACTCACCTGATGTCTGTATAGATTGGGCACTTTAGTGGGGCTTTTTGGCACTTTTCTCTACTAGCTTATCGAATCAGCTTTAAATAAAAGCACCAAAATGCCCCACTGAAATGCCTGACCCATACAGATGCTGCGGAGCCAGCTCAAAGTAGGGCACTGCGCCTTCCAATAAGGCAATTTGTTTGTTTGTTTGTTTTAACACTTACAAGCAGCTTACATGTCTGTCTGTCAATCTGTATGACAGACATGTTAAATACACAAGTCTGCTAACAGACCCTGCTTATCCCACAGTGCTACCAAATCACCAGAACCAGGCCAGGATATTAACAAACTCAAAGAAAAAAAAATTGAGTCAACAGAAGAGAAGGCCTTGTCACCAATTCAGTCTGACAAACATACAGAATTATGCCGCAGTTATGACGTATTAAGTTTAGTAATAATATTGGCACAGATAAATGGTTTTTAAGTGACATTAATGCACGTTAGACAGAGTCTACTGTGTATTAGCATGGTTTTTCATGTACTGTAGAATTAGTCTAATGTGCATTAAGCATCTCATGTAGATGTGTCCCATAGGTTTAACAATCTAGTACAATTTCTTAGGGCTGTGCAAAACAGCACTGTTCCACTTCAGCTGCCGTTTCGACGTTTCGATGGACCAGTGTTTTGTTTCATTTCAAAAGCACTGTTCCATTTTGTTTCTTTGAAACTGTTTTGCTGTTTCATGCTGTTTCAACATTTCACCCATAAGCTATTCCTCACCCAGTGCCGGGAAGATGGGTGCTGCCACTGGCCCCAGCTGGCAGCACCAGCCTCCTGTCATCTGGCAGGCATATCGGGGCTCACCTGCACCCCCCGAGGAGAGCTGTGGGGGTGTGGGCCCCTGATCTGCCTGCCAGATGACAGGCTTTGCATCTGGCTCCTTGCTACCCCGATGGTGGCGGAAGCCTCTTCACATCCAGGCCATGCAGACTCAGGGCAGGGGCAGGTCCCCGCATGAGCTGATTTGCCCCAGGCCTCACACCCTCCTTGGGTCAGCTCTGGCAGCCTGCAACCCAGCACCGACCCGAGGAGGGTGCAAGGCCCAGTGCAAAGCAGCTCATGTGGGGATCCACCCCACCCCAAGCATGCACACCCTGAATGTGAAGAAGCTGCTGCTGCCATTGGTGCTGGCACCAGCAGTCGGAGGGGGCAGTAACGAGCAGCCAGATGCAAAGCCTGCGGTGGCAGCGCAGAGTTGTCATGGCGACTCCTCTTGGCACTGCGGGGCTCCCCCAAAGCATGGGGTCTGGGACAGTTGCCCTGATACCCTCCCTCCCTCCCGCCGCCCAGGGATGGCACTGGCTGCTGCTGGCCTGAGGCAGCAGAACCAGCCTCCTGTCATCTGGCAGGCTGATCAGGGGTCCACGCCCCCAGGACAACCCCTGCATCCCTCCTGGGGGTGCAGGTGAGCCCCGATCTGCCTGCTGGATGACAGGAAGCTGGTGCTGCCAGCTGGGACTGGCTCTGAGCATAGCCCGTGTCGGGAAGATTGGTGCTGCCACTAGCTCCAGCCGGTAACACCAGCCTCCTGCCAGATGATCGGAGGCTGCTTCTGCTGGCTTGGACTGGCTGAAGCCAAGTAAGCCTGGCTTTGAAACTCAAAATGTTTCGAATGCCCTGGTTTTGTTTCAAAGCTGTTTTGGAGGCTTTTGTTTTGTTTCAATTTTGCTGTTTCAAGCTCGAAATGCATTGAAGCCGCTTTGAAACGAAACTCTGAGCAAAATTTCACACGGCCCTATTGTTTATACTATTTGGATTGATACTGATTACTGTATAATTTAATTAACGGATTTCTTGTTGTTTCTTAAACAGGTCTGTACACTTCAGTCATAGAAGTTTGTAATGCCAACACAGCAGCAGCAGCCATTTCAAATGTCTTCAAGCCACGGAAGATCCTGTCCTAAGAACAGAGCCAGTCCCACACTACTCCAGCCTGTAACAGGGATCAGGAGTCCTAACAACAAAGACCTGAACAGTCTGGTACAATTGCACTTCATAGCAAAGAAATGTGGTAAAAAAAAATACACCATTCCTCTGGCTCCTCAGGGCTTAATGGAAAACCAGGCCCTGAAGGAGCTGTGAGTCAAAACATGGCTCTTCATGCCCCTGAAGCACATGCTTCAGGAAGCATGAATAAAAAGCCAAGGCTTGAAAAGATAAACACTGTAGAAGACTCGAATCTTACACAAATGTAAATACAGATCATCAGATGGCACCCAAACAACTGCAGCGGTCCCAGAGTCCTTATATTAGACCTAAGAGCAAGACAAAAAATCTGGCAGGCATATCGGTCAGGTAAACTCAAAGGTTAAGACACCCTGAAACCCAAAGGGAATGGTGAGGAAAAATACAGCTGATCACAGCTCCAAAAGAGCTGTGCATGAAAAAACAGGGTCTGCAGATGCACACTTAGTTTTCAGCCATTCACAGGGGTTGTGACTTATTTAAGTATATTAGCACCCTCAGGTTGTGACTTAATGGGTTGGGAAAGGCACTTGAAAAATAGATTGAAAATGCATCAAGGGTTTTTTCTTACTAGAGAAGATATTTATTTAATAAAAACAAAAAAATTATAGCCACCAGGCTAAGGATAGTCATGCAGCTTTAGAAAACCTATTGTCTATACTCAGGAAAGTCAATGGTGGGAAACATCTACAACAACTAGGCAGGGGCCTCAAACCAGTGCAAAGAAAGGTTATGAATTTAAGCTAAGCTCATTGGGTGTATCTATGTGAGATGTTTTACTACAGAGTTGACTAGTTAGTCCTGCAGTAAAGCATCACCATCTACATGTGCACTCCTATTAGGCTGGAGTAAACTAATGAATACCACCATAGAATCATAGAATCAATGAGTCGGAAGGGACCTAGATAGATGATCAAGTCCAACCCCCTGCCATGGGCAGGAAGCAGCACTGGGGGTGGCAGGGGTCATAAGACCCCAGCCAGGTGCCTATCCAGACTCCTCTTGAAGATTTCCAGGGAAGGTGAGAGCACCACCTCTCTGGGAAGCCCATTCCAGGCTCTGGCCACCCTTACCGTGAAGTAGTTCTTCCTAATATCTAACCTAAACCTCTCCTCCCTCAGCTTGTGGCCGTTGTTCCTGGTGACTCCAAGGGGGGCCCTGGTGAACAGACTTTCCCCGAGTCCCTGCTGCTGGCCCCTGATAAGGTTGTAGGCAGCCACAAGATCCCCCCTCAGTCTCCTCTTGCAGAGACTGAAGAGATTCAGGTCCCTCAGCCTCTCCTCATAGGGCTGGCCACGGAGGCCCCCAACCATATGAGTGGCCTCCTCTGGACCTTCTCCAGGTTCTCCACGTCCCTCCCGAACTGTGGCACCCAGAACTGGACACAGTACTCCAGCTGTGGCCTGACCAGCACTGCATAGAGGGGGAGCAAGACCTCTCTGGACCTGTGAGTGATGCCCCTGTTGATGTATGACAGGGTGCACTTGGCTCTCCCTATTGCTTCATCGCATTGGCGACTCATATTCATCCTGGAGTCAATCATGACTCCAAGATCCCTCTCTGCCCCTGTGCTGCCAAGAGGGGCAGCCCCTAACCTATAACTATAATGCTGGTTCCCTCTCCCCAGGTGCAGCACTCTTGTTGAACCACATCCTGTTCAGATCCGCCCACTTCTCTAACCTATCCAGGTCTGCCTGGATGTGGTCCCTGCCTGCCGGTGTATTCACTTTACCCCACAGCTTGGTGTCATCAGCGAACTGGAACAGGGTGCTCTCCACACCCTCATCCAGGTCGCTAATGAAGATGTTGAACAGCACCACCCCAAGGACCGAGCCCTGGGGGACTTTGCTGCCCACACCCTCCCAGGTCGACATCGACCCGTCCACCACCACCCTCTGGGTTCGCCCTTGGAGCCAGTTTGCCACCCATGTGACCGTGCATTCGTCAATGATGCAGTCCCTCAGCTCGCCCACCAGCATTGGGTGGGACACTGTGTCGAAGGCCTTCTGGAAGTCCAAGAAGATGACATAGACTTCCTCCTTCCCATCTAAGCTCTTTGTTACCTGGTCATAGAAAGAGACCAGGTTAGTCAGGCAGGATTGGCCTTGCATGAACCCATGTTGGTTACCCCTCAACATCACTTCCCCTGCAGGGCTCTCACAAATGTGGCCCTTGATAATTTTTTCAAAGACGTTCCCCAGGATAGAAGTGAGGCTGACTGGCCTGTAGTTGCCAGGCTCTTCTTTCCTCCCCTTCCTGAAAATAGGGACAACATTGGCCCTTTTCCAGTCCTCAGAGACTTGGCCTGAGCACCAGGAGTCCTCGAACAGCCTTGCCAATGGCTCCACACCAGCCAATTCCCTCAGCACCTGCGGATGAAGGTCATCTGGGCCCACTGACTTGGATACATCTAAGCCCTCCAGGTCTTAACTAGGTCTAAACTAACAGTCGGGGGACTCACATCCTTCCTGGGCCTCTCTACGCTGTCACCCAAGAGCACCCCATTGTCAGCAGACAGGAACACAGAGGCAAAGAACTTGTTGAACAGTTCTGTCTTCTCTCGCGCGTCCATCACCAACTGCCCTGCCTTGCCTCGTAGGGGTCCAATATTACCCCAAGACTTCTTCTTGCTACTTATATACTTGAAAAAGGACTTTTTGTTATCCTTAATCCCAGAAGCTAATCTAAGATGTAGTGCTGCTTTAGCCTTCCTTACCAAATCCCTACAAGCTCGGGTCAGGGAGGTATACTCCTCCTTTGTCCCTGCCCCCTGCTTCCACCACCAGTACACTTTTTTCTTTGCCCTCAGGCCAGCCTGGATATCCACGCTCAGCCATGAAGGTTTCTTGGACCCTTTTCCCACCTTCCTGCACAGAGGAATTGCGTCCTGCTGTGCCCCAAGGATGGCCTCCTTGAGGAAGGACCACCTTTCCTGGACCCCCATACTAGCTACACCCTGGGCTCCAAGTGCCTCCCTGACTACTGCCCTGAGCACATTGAAGTTGGCTTTCCTAAAGTCAAGCATTTGTGCTGTGCTAGTTACCCTCCCCACCTTTCTCTGAATAGCAAACTGGATCATTTCATGATCACTGTCCCCTAGCCTCCCTTGTACTAGCACATCCCCCACCAGGTCGTCCCCAGAGGCTAACACCAGATCCAGTATGGTGATTTCCCTAGTGGGGACGAGTATGTCCTGCATGAGGTGTAGGTCCTGTATGCACGTCAGCAACCCTCGTGAGTGGCTAGACCTGGCCGACTGCTCCTCCCAGTTGATGTCAGGGTAATGCATATCACCCATGACCACAACATCCTTTGCACGCATGGCCTCTCCAAGCTGCCTGGAGAATTCCAGATCCAGCTCTTCCTCCTGATGTGGTGGCCTGTAATAAACCCCTACCACCAGATCCCTCTCCCCCCGCCCTCCTTGAAGTTTTACCCACAGGGTCTCAGTTAAGCCTTCCTCTGGTCCCACTTGGAAGGTAGAACTGGTATACTGTTCCCTAACATAGATTGCTACCCCCCACCTTTTTTCCCCTTCCTATCTCTTCTAAACAACCTATAGCCCTCTATGTCTAATGCCCAGTCAACTGTTTCATTCTACCATATCTCCACTAGGCCAACCAGGTTGATTTTAGTATTTGCAAGCAGGAGAGCAAGCTCCTCCTGCTTGTTCCCCATGCTTCTTGCATTAGTGAAGAGACACCTTAATCCCCCCATGGGAGACCTGGGCACCCCCTCTACCTGAGAGACAACTGGTCCCATGATATATACCTGAGCTCTTACCTGGGCAGGTCCTACACCTTGGTTGAGTTTTCTCTTGCTCCTGTGGAACCTCATCCCCCAACAAACTTAGTTTAAAGGATAGTACTGCCTAACACAAGTACTAGCCTATGTCAGAGTTATTTACTTTGCTGCAATGCACATGTAGACAGTGACCGGGCTGAGTGCTACAGTGTAAGGGCTGCCTGCTGGCTAGCCCCACGCTGCAGCATCCTCATGCTCCAGCCTGCCCCTCCAACAGACCCCTGCCAGCCAGGGCTGCGCTGCCCCAGCTCAAAGTGCTGTGGTCCCAAGCACATGTGTAAACACTGTGCTCAGGAGCAATAAAGTCCAGTGCAAACTGTGCTGGAGTTTATTGTATCACATTAATACCATGTGTAGATACACCCACTGTGTATGAGTGACCAACAGGATGGAGGCATCTGTAAAGAATGTGAATAATAAATGGTTGAGGGAGAAAATACTGAGGGTCTGGCTCAAGTGTCAAGTGAAAAAAAGGCTACAAAATTATTTCTGAGGAAAAAAACAGTTCAGGAATGCTGATTCACAAAACACAGCTAGAATAGAGTCAGGGAGAGGACCAGTGAATCAGAGGATGACACACAAAAAGAGCATATCTGATGGTGGGAGCAGTGAGTCAAGGGACTATTCAGAGTCTGTGTCTAAGGGTGTGGAGAACGATCTAGCATGGTGGTTCAGAGTCTACATCTTAGCATAGGATAAATGGCTCAGTTGGTGATAAGCCAGAAGAGTCTGGTGTGGAGTCTGAAGAGAACCAATTCTGAAAATGTTGAAAACACTGGAGGTTAGCATAGAGCTGGTAGATAGCAGCCGGGGGAAATGCAGTAGTTTAGGGCTACAATAATTTTTGAAGAATTTTGCTTTGTTAACCTGGATAGATGCTGGTCTAGCACCAAGACTTGCACACAGGGTTTTAAAGTTACCCAGCTTGATAAAGCTAATACACATAAAGATCTGGAAGATTTTATACATCTGACTTTCAATGTGGTGCAGCTGAATAATCCATTTTATTCTGTGAGGAGAACTAGAGGGCCCCTAAATGCAGAAAAATGTCTAGAAAAGGTGTCTCATTGTCTTCAGAATAATGTGGAAATATCCAAGGATAAGAGGTTATGCATCATAGTGTTTATCATAAAAAAGGGCAGATGCAGTGCGTAAGGTTTTAAGATCTATCCCCTACAGTCAGATCAGAGACAGTATTTAGTGGATCTGAATAATTATAGCAATAACCTGTGATTTGCAGGCTGTCTTGTGAGTGTTGTGAATAATGAAAACCATGCAAATGAAAGGTTGCTAGACGAGTCCTGAAAGCTGTATGAGCAACTGAGATTTTTCAGATCAGAAAAAAGATCATGCTTAGTCAATGTGGCATAATTTGAGCATTGGTTAGGTGTGGCTCAGGGTTGTCTTTTACAGTGAAAAAATGTTGCTGGGAACAGCGATATTCGTGATGTCTATCATGGGCAACTGATGCCTCCTGAGTTGTGGGGGGGCCAGCAGGCGGGGGGGAGGGTCTCCCCATGGCTGATCCTGCCAAGCTGCAACTAGCAGTGGCGCAGCGTGCCACTGACACTTCTGGGCATGCTGCTGGCTCTTCTGGGTCATTGGGATTGGCCACAAGAGGACCACTTCTCCTGGCACACTCCCTGGTCGGTGCTTTCAGTGGGGGCACCAGCGCTCTTGCCTGCCTCCCCCTGCCCGAGAGCGCTGGCTGACAGGGGGTGCACCAGCGCTCTCAGGGGGTGCATGTGCAACCCCATGCACCCCCTATGCATCACCAGTGATATCCATGATATTTGTGACTGGAAAAGGTAGCTGGAATCCACCCATGGGTGATTATTTAGGAGAGCTGATGAGACAAATACCCCTAGATCAACATGTTGTTGAGTATGTGTTGGCTGGGTCAAAAACCTATGGGTTCAAGCTGTTGGATGGCAAGGTCTGCATGAAAATTAAAGGTATAACCCTGAATCTGAAGAATAGTCAACAGATCAACTCTGAAAGCCTGAAAGACTTGGTTCTCCCAGATCAGGACTCACCTAAAGAGATACTTATATAGCTGCTGTCAATTGTGATGAACAGAAAGTGCAGGTTAATAGAAATGAAAACATTTAAAGGGTACAAAAAGTTGTACAAGAGGATCATAACAGAAGATTTAAAAATGGTGCCCTACTACTTTTAAAAATGGACACCCATTGGAAGTGCCTTTTTCTGTTATTATTGTTGAGTCTAGTAACAGCAGGAAAAGTCATGGGAGACTTTTGTTAAAAAGCTGCTGGAAAAGCGTAACTTGTCTGTTATCCCCAAGAATATTGTATGCTGTTATAGTTGTTGACAACCTTTATATAATGAATTTCTTTGTAAATATCTTTTTCTTAAAAGTTTATAGAGGTTCTGCCTGATAGCATTAATGATAATAGGCTGTTCCCAACTGAAGAAGTAAACTTGGTCACTATTGATGATCTGATGGACTCCATGTATGAGTGGTGTAACTGAGAAAGCCTTTACCAAATATGTGCATCACAGGAACTTCAGCATCATGTACATAGTACAGAAGGTGTTCTTCCAGGGGGAAAAAAAGCCATACAATTAAGCTAAATACAGAGTTTATGGTTCTTTTTAAAAATCCCAGAGATAAGTAGGTGCCAATTCTGGCATTACAAATGTCAGACCACCTAGTAAGACCACATTTTTTCCTAGAAGCCTTAGAAAATGCTACAAAAGAACCTTATGGTTACCTGGCGGTAGATTTAAATGTGCCTATGCTTGAGGCTTACAGATTAAAAACTGGCCTCCAAACCAGTGATTTATACTTAAAAAAAACAACTGCCAGATATAAAAAGAAGTGAATTAGCAGCCTTTCACACTATAACACTCAGGCCACTGACCATGAACATGACTGGCTGTGTAAAGAGAAATCTAGCCCTTTTAAAGTTACTTATTAAAGCCTCTGCCACATGGTTTTTGATGATCTAGTAACAGCCATCATTGACATCACTCTCAGCACCTTAAAGGGAAATGTTCCTCTGACCCTGAAGCAAGTGGGCATACTGAAAAGGCACTGTAAACACATAAAAGCCCTTTCCAATAAAATAGTGTCTCTAAAGAGAGAAAAATATTTGGAGAAGCAATTTGTGGGGTTTATTGCCCCCTGTTAAGCCTTGCTATTAGTGTGATAACTGTTTTTTTAACTAGCTGATCATAATGGAGTATGTAGAAAAAACATACCTGGTGCCTAGCCATCAGCTGGAGCAATACAGAGTGCTGACAGATGCACAGGCCTCTGCTCTAACTCATAGTACTTTACATAAAGTGCCATGACTTAGAGTAGCCCCCCAATCCAATAGACATGCACCTGTTGGATTGAGGGGGCAGGGCAGACTGAGCTTTATTTTGGAGCCTATTGAGTGGAGGAGCCTGCCTGCAGCCTTTCTCCCCTAGCTCTGCCTGTACCCCCTCCCCCCAGCTCTGGTGTAGTCCCCAGGAAGGGAGTGGGGAGAAGGGAGGGGAAGTGAGCTGCACACTGGAGTTTGCAAGGCCTGAGCTGGAAGGGGAAGGGAAAGGGGGGCCACGAGGCAGGGGGGGCTCCAATCCACTCCCTCCCTCCAGGTGAACCTCAGCCTGCAGCTTGCTCCCCCTCCCTTCTCCCCCCTCCCTTCCTGCAGATAGCACGGGGGTGAGAGTGGAACAGACTGACTCTAAGGAACAGAAGTTCCCTAAGGCACTCCAAAGGGGAGACCCTTCATCTGGTCCCTCATTCGATGAGGGTTAATTTGTTGCACTATCTGCCACCTTTAAAGCACTCTGCAGCCATGCATGGGTGTCACCCTACTGCTTGCCAGCCCTCTAGTGGCAAGCCAGAGCTGTGCATGCAAGACATGATAATAACCTTTAACATGCAACTTCTCACAGCATGTTCTAACTTTAATACTGCTTAAAGTTACAAAGATTTAGTATGGTCTAACCATAACATGTAACTTTACCCCTTAAGATTGCAAAGTTCTGTTAAAAAGCTCTACAATCCCTGCTTTGACTTTGTTATCAGTAATAGCATGGTGCACCCCCTACACCTTCAGCAAATTTCTCACAGGTCTGTTTACAAACTCTTTCCCCTAGCTGGTCTGCAATTTTTCTGATATGCATGTGGCATCAAAAACCGTTTTAAAAGCCTGGGATACTTGATGGCCTGTCCTTTTTTTTAGGCCTATAGTACAACCATGTTTAGAAAGTACATCTGTCATTGTTAAAATGCACCTAAATCCCACATCAGGCTCACATAAAAGGACTGTCATGGCCATACACCCAGCAACAAGAAATTAGTGTGTAAAACAGTGTTTATTAAATACATAATGAAAACATTTTACAACATAGAGACCTGAACAGTCAAAGTTGTGTCATCATAATCCAACTCTTATTCCACATCTTGGCATGAGCTCTCCTCTAGAAGATGCAGATGAAAACAGCTTAAGTAACATGTGGTCTCTATCACTGGGCTGCTGATATGCATGTTTTGAAAATATACTACAAGGGTGGCATGTACCTGTGGAGAGGATATAACCATTACAGCCAACACACTTATAACAAAGCCCAACCCCACCCCAAATTCCAGTTTAGTTACTGTGGCAATATCTACTGGGGCAGAGGTGAATTATACCTCCATGCTCTCCAGTGGTGCCTCCGAGGTCTGCACCTGGGGTTTCCCCCCATTAACCAGAGCAAGAAAGTTGTCCATGGTGTCTCGCCTTGTTTCACCCAATTTCAGAAAATGGCTCCCACAAACAGAGGGCCTCTTTTTGCACAGCTGGCACAGTGGCACTGATGTTTGCCGAATGGGCATGCCCAAATTCTTGGCCCTGATTGGGTGGGTCTTGAGGAGGTGGAAAATCCAAGAAACATAATATAAATTTAACATCACAACCAACATATAAAAAATCTCCCTCCCCACCGAAATGGGGCCACTTATTCTCACATTCATAATGATAGATTTCATAGACATTTGGGCTGGAAGGGACCCCAGAGGATCATAGAGTCCAGCCCCCTGCCCCAGGGGCAGGAAGTCAGCAGGGAGCATAGGATCCCAGCAAGATAAGCATCCAAATGTGTCTTGATGGCTTTTGAAGTGGGTGCTTGAACTGCCTCCGGCAGCAATCTATTCCAAAACTTGGGGGTTTGGACAGTGAAGAAGTTCTTTCTTATGTCTAGCCTGAATTGGTCATGGCGGAGTTTGTGACCATTCAATCTTGTCATCCTTTGGGGCGCTCTGGTGAACAGACTTTTCCCCAGATCCTGATGCACACCCCTGATAAATTTATGGGTGGTCACCAAATCACCCCTGAGCCTGAGTTTTCCAGGCTGAAGAGCCCCATTGCTCTCATCCTATCATCATAAGGTTTGTTTTCCTGACCTCTGATCAGGCACGTGGCTCTCCTCTCAATCTTCTCCACATCCCTTTTGAATTGTGGAGCTCAAAACTGGACACGGTACTCGAGCCGCAGCCTCACCAGAGACCAGGGAAGTTTAGACAGAGCCTTTCTCAAGCTCTTTCAGCCTCCTGCTTCTTTTTCTCCCACCCCACCAACTCAGAAGGATCTTTGCAGCCTCCCAATACGGGACATTTCTTCTCATTTGCTGGGTTGCTTTGGTTAATCTCACCTTCAGCCTGCCTCCTCCTACCACTGTAGTACTTCAATTACTCTGCCTCCTTTTTCTGCTCACTCTGAGTCCCCTTTCTCTCTCCTCTGCTCCATCCTTCCCCCTTTCTACCACTATCTCTTTTTATGTACTTCCCAATTTCAACCTCAGCAGGCACATCTACACATTCATGAATGCACCTTAGATACTGCACATTTGGTTTACTACTTCCTATAAAAAGTACTAACTAAATGTGGAGTACCTAGCATTACTATACAGTAGCATTGGCAAATCATTATTTAGTGATATTTACTGTGCATTAGCCTAATAACACTGCACAGTAAGCTATTAGCATGGCTTTTGCCGTGCCACACTACTGCACAGTGTTATTAGGCTAAAACGCAGTAAGCATCTGGTATAGATGCATCCAGTGAGTGTCCCCCCAAAATAAATCAAATTCTTAAACCTCTGCCTCAATAGTCTAATTAATTCTGAGTTTAACTTGTGACATCCAGTGAGGGCCTGACTTGAGACAGGACAGATACTCATTCCAATGCAGAAGAGAAGGATTTATTCAGACTGTCGAGGTTATGTTCATCTGAAAAGCAAGCCTGTCTTTAATAGGTACCTGAATCTTTTCAGTACTGCCTTAAATGAGCTTTCAGGCATGTATAGAAGTTGGTTTTTTGCCATTTAAAGTGCTTTATTCCAGTGATATAACGGAAGTATGCAGCTTTACCATACTTTAAAAATGGTTACGGTGCTTTAAATTAACCCTTGTTAAATGAGGTTTTACATTTGAAGTGCCGTATTTTACAGCACTTGAGCAACCTATAGTGCTTTAAATAAAGTCTGTATGCTGGTCAAATTTCTGGCCAGTGGAGAGGCCCCAGAAGGCTGCAGAGCACCCCCTGACTCTTAGTTTGGAAAGTGTGGGCAGCCTTAGAGCCCCACCCCCACCAAACACTGCACGTAGAATCAGAAGATGAGGGTTGGAAGGGACCTCAGGAGGACATCTAGTTTAACCCCCTGCTTGAAGCAGGACCATCCCCAACTAGATCATCCCAGCCAGGGCTTTCTCAAGCCAGGCCTTAAAAACCTCCAAGGATGGAGATTCCACCACTCTCTAGGTAACTTTGCTCCAGTGCTTCACCATCCTCCTAGTGATAATTTTTTCCTAATATCCAACCTAAACTTCCCTGGCTGCAACTTGAGACCCTTGCTCCTTGTTCTGTCATCTGCCACCACTAAGAACAGAGAAAACACTTCTATTATGTTTAAGAGCACTGTAATTTTATAGTGCTATTAAAAGTACTCTGAATTAAAGCACTGTAAAATGTGCATGGAGCACTTCTATACACACCTTTCATGCCCACATTTAGGCATTCATAGATTCATAGATGTTAGGATCGGAAGGGACCTCAATAGATCATTGAGTCTGACCCCCTGCATAGGCAGGAAAGAGTGCTGGGTTCCGA
Organism: Crocodylus siamensis; assembly: GCF_052110815.1. Lineage (NCBI taxonomy): Eukaryota > Metazoa > Chordata > Crocodylia > Crocodylidae > Crocodylus > Crocodylus siamensis. The sequence continues at coordinate 117,926,487 of NC_143395.1, read as the reverse complement.
TGACCCCAGCCAGACGCCCATCCAACCTCTTCTTGAAAATAGGGACCACATTTCCAGTCCAGTCCTTTTCCAGTCCTCTGGGACCTGGCCCATGCGCCACGAGTGCTCAAATATTCTTGACATCAGCCAATGCCTTCAGTACCCTCGGATGGAGCTCATCCGGGCCTGCCGAATTAAACGCATCCAGTCCTTCCAAGTGACTCTGCAACATCTCAGGGTCAACACTCGGTAGTCTGGCACCCAGCTGTTGCCTCTCTACAATCCCATTGTGAGACTTGTCTTGCCCCTCGTTTAGGAAGGCTGAGGGAAAGAACTCATAGAGGAGTTCAGCCTTGCCCCCCTCCCATCTATCACCAATTGCTTTTGCCCATTCAGTAGTGGTCCTGTTCCACCCTGGGCCATCCTTTTACTCCCTATATATCTGAAAAACAATTTTTTGTTATCCTTAACTTGGGATGCCATCCTCAGCTCCATGGTAGCTTTGGCCTTTCTAACTGCCTCCCTACAACTGCGAGCTGAAGAGGCATACTCCTCTTTAGTAATCTCTCCCTGTTTCCACTGTTTATATGCCCCCCTTTTTGCCCTTGGGCTGCTCTGGATTTCTCTGGTCAGTCAAGGAAGCCTCTTGGCCCCTTCCCCTTTTTCCCCCACATCGGGATCATCTCCCTCTGTACCCAAAGGATCTTTTCCTTAAGGCACAGCCACCCTTCCTGGGCTCCCATCTCGCCAAATCTCCTACTCTGCAGTGCGTCATTGACTAAATACCTGAGTTCACTGAAGTCTAGCACTTCCACCCTACTAGTTACCTTACCCACTCTACACCTTATGATAAATTCTATTATTTGGTGGTCACTGTCTCCCAGGTGACCACTGATCTGTAGGTCCCCTACCATGTCATCCCCTGTTGCCAATACCAGGTCCAGTAAGGCATTCCCCCTAGTGGGACCATGTACCTCCTGCGTCAGGTGGAGGTCCTGTACACAGGATAGGAACCTGCGTGAACAGTGGGAATTTGCTGTCTGCATCTCCCAGCAGATGTCAGGGTAGTTTAGGTCTCCCATGACTACTGCCTCCCTAGTCTTTATGGTCTCCAAGAGCTGCCTCAGGAGTTCCAAATCTAGTTCTTCCCCTTGGTGTGGGGGTCTGTAGCAGACCCCTACCACCAAATCCCTTTCTCCTTGACCTCCATGTTTCCTAACCCATAATCCTTCTACTTTCTCCTCCTCTGATTCCATTTTGATAAGGGTCGATGTATAATGCTCCTTGACATAGAGCGCAACCCCTCCCCCTCTCTCCCCCACTCTATCCTTTCTGTATAGCTTATAGCCCTCAATGTTTACTGCCCAGTCGTGGGTAGAGTCCCACCAGGTTTCTGTTAACCCCACTAAGTAGTAAGTGTTTTCTGCAAGATGGAGTGCTAGTTCATCCTGCTTGCTCCCCATGGTCCTAGCATTAGTGTATAGGCACTTGAGCCCTGTGTGGCCCCCCAGCTCTGATGCCCAGTGGGCCCCTTACTGCTTACTTGCCTGTTGCTTACCTGTGCTGTACTGCTGGACGCCCCATGGAATGCAGGTTCCTGATGATCTTCTTCTGCCTTCCCATCCCCTGTCTGAGCTAGTTTAAAGCCCAATGTAGCAAATCAGCCAACCTGTTGGAGAAAAGACTTTTACCTTTCGCTAAGAGGTGAAGTCCATTGCGCCCCAGGAAGTCCCTTGCCAGGAAGTGTGGGTCGTGGTCCAGGAAGCCAAATCCTGCAGTATGGCACCAACTCCTGAGCTGCAGGTTGACCTCTCTGATGCAGGCACTGTGATGCCTACTGCAGCCTCTGACCAGGAGAGTGGATGAGAAGACCACCTGTACCCCCACCTGTGCTAACTAGCATTAGCTAGTTCAAGGGATGGACCTCAAGTTCCCTCAGAGTCACATGGCATGGATGGAACACAGGATCCTAAAAGTGAAAGGAAAAGCACATTAATGGAATAATTCCCTGCTTCTAGTCCTTCTCCGGAACCCCACCCACTCAGATGACAAGCTAAACCGACAACAAAAGGCTTGGGAAACTCAGTGCCAGATTCTGCTATATCACTGTTCATCTGGAACAACTCCCTCTGGCTTGTTCTAAGTTTAAGTCAGAATAATTAAAAACCGAATGTGCCCCTATCTCCATAATTCAGCTCCTTGTCTGCCACATGTAGGGTCTCAGGATAGGACCTCAATATACTTCATTAGCTCCAGTCACAGCAGGGTTAAAACCAGTGAGAGTCTTAACCTTACATTTCATTGTTCTTGTCGTTTTAAGTTAGCTACACCGTGTTATTATGGTTTTATATAGTACAAAAAAGCAAGCTGTTCTTTTATTATTCTTTTTAACTAGAAGTCATTTCCCTTCCAGGCAGTGGACAGTAAAACTAATGACCGTTCTCATAATACTTAATGATCTTGAGCATCAACTATTCCCTGGCCAGTGAATCAATCAGGATTCATTGACTCCTATTAATGGCTAACTGGGCCCTGTGTTCTTAAAGCAACTATTCACATTAAGGTCTTGACTATGAAAAATCATACTGGATATCCAATAAATCCATTTACTATGTATTCTCATTTGCAAAAGATCAGCAGCATTAAACAGGCTTCTATCTTGAATGCACTGAGGAGATTCATTTACTTCAGGGATGCAAAATTCATTTGGCCCCATGGGCCAGATGCATGGTGTGGAGCTGGTCCATGGAGTGGATCAATGGTTCATGGCCAGCCCCCACAACTAGATTGGACCCATGGACCTGCTCTCCCCCATCCTTCCTGCATGCTGGACTGAGCACTTGTGATGCTCACTCTGGCCAGTGTGAGACCCACACTGCAACCCATGTCCAGTCCAGGACCCACAATCTGGAGCATTTGGGTGGCACTGTATGCAGGTCCCAGACCAGCTGGAATGGGTGTTGTGTGCAATGCACATCTTGAACGATGTACATAGGACCAGTCCAGCATGTGTCATGTGTGGCATGTAGTTTCAACTGTGGACCCAGGAGCAGTAGTGAGAGCTAGAGAATAGGACTCTGTGGGCTGTATCTGGCCATGGGCTGTATCTTTAACACTCCTGATTTACATATAACTTTTATTATTTTACTTTGTTTATAATAAGAGAATTTCTAATAGAACTAAGATATTATTATGTTTTCCCGAGGGCCTTCATAAATAAATTACTCCAGCTACAAGCTTGGGGGAAAAGTGCTGCCAGACTTGCAGGCACAGAATATATTGTAAACTTAAAGTAAAACTATACATGAATTGGCATTGGTAGAGTCATCAGAAAGTAACAGAAAATAACCTAATAGTCACACATGCAGATTCAACACATCCACATATCTCATAGATACAGCAAAGATGAAACAATATATAATATCAAAAGTCACATATAATAAGGTACTATGTAGCACAGACTGCTACAGAGAAATTAGTTTCCCCTTTTTGGCTAGACTGCACTCCTGCAGAGAAGGACCTAGGGGTTACAGTAGATCAGGGGTGGGCAAAATATGGCCCATGGACCAGATCTGCCCTGCCAAGGCATTCTCTCCAGCCCGGGGCAGGTCCCTCGGTCCTGCCTGGCCCAGGCACAGGGGACAGCCCAGGCTGTGGCATGTGCGGCCAGTTCCACTGCTCCATGGCATGAAACAGGGCAGAGGTGGTGTGGTAGTTGGACTTGGCTTCCCAGCACCTCCTGCAGTGGCACCTCACTCTGCCCAGATGCTGCTGCCAGTCCACCCTGGACCAACCTTGGAGGCACCGGACGAAGCAGGAGGGTGGCCAGGCAGGGTCTCTATGGAGACTGGCCCAGTACTCCTGCAGGTCGGGTGCACTCAGCTGGGTGGATGGGATAGGTTCACAACATCTGGGAGCAGGATGGGCAGGTGGGGGCTGGGGCTGGGGCTAGGGTTGCAGGGTGGTGATTGTGGGGCTGGGACCCAGGGGACAGCTGCAATCAACTCCCTGTATGCCCCTGCCTATGGAACTGGCACCCATCACAGGAGCACATGGGGAATGGATCAGATAGGATGAATTACCTCCCCCCACCCCCATCCTGCCCTGTCCCACCCAGCCCACAACAGCTCTGCAAAAGTCCTTAAGTGGTCATCCCGGGCCCTGCACTCTGCTATGCTGCAGCAGCTGCCACCTCCCATGGGCAGCAGCCAGGGCTCAGGTGCTGCTGCGGGGGGGCAGGGGGCTGTAGACCCAGGTCTCTGGCCCCATAGCCCTGGCAGTTGGGGGCCCCCTCCAGCAGCCTAGGTGGGGAGGGAGCTGTGGGTGGGGAATGAAGGGCACCAGCAGGTCTCAGGGGCTGTGGGTGGGGAGTGAGAGGCACCAGCAGGGCCAGGGAGCTGTTGGTGGGAAATAAGGGGCACCAGCAAGGCTGTGGGGCTGTGGGTGGGAAGTGAGAGGCCTGGACCAGCATCCTGGTGAGCTAAGGGGGTAGGGGGAGCTCTGGTTTTCCATGATAAAAAACCCCAAATCAAATACCAAATTGTGTAGGTATTTAGAATTTATTATATTATAGTGATTGAGGCACTGATAGGCTTCCAAACTGCTTTAAAGTGGTAAATATATCAATAAAACATTGTGTTCAATTGATACCTATATATATAGTGGTGTTTCATTTTAATTGCAGATTTGGGAGGGGGGTGTTATCAGAGAATTTGCAAGTTTTTTATGAGACTAAACCAGGATCCCTGGTGATGATAAAGAAGATGGAGATAGCTTTTCTCTGGGATGTAGGGGACAGAACTAGGAGCAATGGCCTCAGGCTGCAGAAGAGGACATTTAGGTTGGAGATTAGGAACTAACTTCTCACTGTGAGAGTGGTCAAGCATTGGGACACACTACCTAGAGATGATGTGGAGTCTGCACCTTTGGGAGTTATCAAGAGCAAGTTAGACAGACATTGGGGTGTTTTACTTGGGGATGATCCTGCCTAGACCAGGGGACTGGATTAGATTAATGAAGGACCTCATGAGGTGTTGTCTTACGTTCCTACAGAATAAAACTATGACAACTGTCAAAGCTCCAGATTCTTCAGTCAGCACTACAGAGGAACATACAGAAAGGTGTTATTTAAGCATAGAGTATTGTCACTGTACAGAATGCTGTCCAGCTGGAGGAGTGTATCATCCATTGTACAGGGTGAGTATGTACACTATGCTGCACTGGTTCAATAGTATATAGACATTCTTCCCAGGCTTATACAAATGTAAGTTTTCAGAGGTACTTTGGTAGAGGAGAAAGATAAAGCAAAGATAAATTGACTGTGGAGGCAAGCCCTAATCATCAGTGCAATACATTGGGAAGAGTGCCCAGTGGAGAATCTGTGGAGAGAGGCCTGTAACTGGGAAACAGCGCCCAGTGGAGAAACTATAGGGAAGATCACAGGTACCACCTACCTCTGAGAAGTTGGAGTTGGGATTATTTACTGTGTTTTATCAATCATTTCTTAGAAAAGTTAGTAAACTTTGTCTTCTCAAAGCCTGGCTATTTGAGGTGTTTGAGACAAACTGACTCTGCTCAAGTGTCTTGACATAGTCAAAACTCAACAAGCCAGAACAAGAATTCTAGTGTTTGGCCCCTGCTGACAGCCTAATGTAACATTTAGTTCAACAAAAAAAGATCTCTGAAAAAACAGATTGCAAACAGCATCTGGACATTTAATCTGAATATGACAGGACTAGCTATTAAGTTAGAACAAGCAAAGCAAATAGTTTGCTAAGAAGCAGAGATGTGACATTTTTGTATGGTTGGGCTTCTAGCCATAATGGTACTCAAATACCATTAGTGTTGATTTACTCACCTGCTGTTTTGCCCAAGCAGCATCTGCAGGACTCAGGCACTGGCAATACTGGTTTAGCATTTCCAAGAGCAGACACCTTCCTTTTCTTACTAAAATTTATTATCTGTTTTGCAAAATGTGTTTCTCTTTTTCTTGCAATTAGCAAAAGGTGTAATTCATACATTTTAGGTTTTCTCCATTTCCCAAATTTAGTTGCAATTATTTTATATGAAGTACTAATTTTAGCTTCCGCATTCTCCTTTGCTACAGCTCTATTATTTCTTTGGGCCCAGTTTTAACCCAGGGGTATATGACAATTAAGCGTGCAATAGCTCCATGTTGTCACGTGCAGGCACCACACTAAACCAATCAATCATGATGGATGGCCAGGCACAAAGCGTAAAGTGGGTGAGATGCACTCTGCATTCTGTTAGCGTACCTCTCCTTTTGGAGAGAAGCACAGGAAAGGAGAAACCCTGCTGGAGCTTCCCCTAGCCATGCCTCACTGATCTTCAACCTCTTGTTTTCATTCCATATGCTTATAAAACAGGAAAGGTTAATGAATCCCTAAGGCATTCCTGTTCCCTTTTGATCTATTCTTTATCATAGACTGGAGAAAGGAGTCAGAAAAGAACGATGAACAAAATTGCAAGTAGGTACAGACAACACATTTACACACATATAATTTACAATGCTTTTGTTCACCAATATAAATTACGCTGGGATCAAAAGCAGACACATGAGCAATTATTCTGACATACTTGCTCACAGTAGGTACTATTCCAGAGCTAGTTGGTGGGAGAGCAGATAACCTGTTTGCATTGAGCAAATGGCTACCCATGAACAGAAGTGGACAGACACCACCAATACCACTACAACTTATACTGGTGTATTTTTACTGTAGTCTTTTCCCAAGGTAAGTTTACTTTAGCTTTAGATACTAAAGGCACTCCTTACTTACACTAGTAAACATGTATTGCATATCCAAATCCTAATATAGGGGAAAATCATTTTTATATGCCAAAGATATCAGAGTTGCATCTCAGACAGCTCCACTATTAGCGTAACGGGTTCAGCAAAATACACTGGACCAGTCCCTACATCCATGAATTCAGCAACACAACTCTCATTCCTCTCAGCAGGAGTAGGTGTTAGTCACTCTGGATGCATGTACATGAGATATTTACTATGGAGGTGCCTAAGTCGCTCCTCAGTAAAATCTAGTGTCTGCACATGCAGACCTATTAGGCCACAGTAAACTAATAAATGCCACTGTAGATTAGTACTTGTAAATAACAAGTAACATCCTGTGGCTGCATTATTTGGTGTGCTTCACCACACATCTAAATGCTGACAGCATTGGCTAGGGCATGAGGGTGCTTCAGTGCAGGGGCTGCCTACTGGCTAGCCAACACTAAAGTACCCTCATGCCCCAGCCAGCTGCTCTGCAGCACATTGAGCCAGGTCAGAGCAACTCCATGCTGGCAGGCTGACACCCCTGGGCCTCCTGTCAGCCGGTGCTGCTCTGCCCCAACTAACATGCTGCATACACAACTTCCACCCCCCCCAGACTTACTTGTATCCAGCTGCCAGGCTGCTCACACCCCCTGCCTGGTTACATGCCGACCACATGTCGGAAGTGAAGCACATGTGTGCACCCTGCCTCCAATTGCCCTGCCCCAGCCACAAGCAGCTCCTTTCTAGGGCAAGCTGGGAAGGGCCAGGAAAAACTTGGAGGCTGAACAGAACAAAATCGTGGAGATTTGATCATATTTTAAAAAAAACCAAATGCTTGGATCAAGATTGAAGGCTCTAAAAAGAGGGCATGTCCAGCAAAACACAGATGTATGGTAACCCCACTAAAAGAGAGATGCACAGAAATTAAACTTCCAGTAAGCCAGGACCACCCCAAAGAGTTCTGCCAGGCTTCTTGGCTGGATAGTATCTAAAACACAGAAGTGTAATGTTCTACATTGGGTTAGCAAGCATGATGGGAAAAAGACCAAGTTCTGACTGTGCTTTGATCTCCCCCAGTGATATTTTTCTCTCTTACCAGTAGTGAAAGCTGTGCCAGTGGTAAATTAAAAGTCACAGTCTTGCTAGTGTGGAGAAGGCCATTGTGTTATGGCAGGAAGTCAGACTGTAACCAGTATTCCCATCAAATGCAACAATACTCTTATCTACAGCTTAGTTATACTAAGAAGCTTCTTTCTTACTTTTGAAAAAAATCAAGGAAATAATTCCCAATTTAAGTAGCAGACATCAACACCTGTCAATAACTTTGGAATGTTAACATTTGGTTCACATGGCAAAAGATGTCACCACAATTCAATTTCACCACAAGTGCAAGAGCAGACACCTGATTTTCAGAAGAATTGACTACTTCCCATTCCAATGGAAGTTATTCGGAGCTGAAAGTGCCCAGTCCTTCGGGAAAAGCAGGCTCTAAATTTTCAGCGTATACTTTCAGTGTATGCCCATCTGTGATTAGAGACATAAAGAAAATGTTCCTATGGGCAATTTAAATGAGTCATGTGATTGCAAAGTTTTGCATACACAATTATGTGCCTAATTGCACATGCAATTACCCAATCTTTAGAAAAACAAACAGCTTGACTGCACATATATAAAAAAGGAAATAACCCCCATACAAAAATCTTTTTTATCGCTGCTGAAATGTTAATGGCACTTATGCTGCCCATCTATCTCATCAAATGAAGGATGGATCAAATTACTAATGAGAGAAGTTTGCCTGATTCCAATGAGTCTGCCAGTGTAAGTAGATAAGGAAGACCTGGCCCTGGCATAGCCTGCTTTTCAGCCTGGAATTTCAGAGATGCATGCCACAGTTAAAAACTTTTGCCTTATTAGAAAAGGGAAAAAAATATTTTCTCATCTCGCCCCTTAACATGCATTTCAATAATTATAAAATAATTTTAAACTCTAATCAAGGCAGATCAATTGAGTTTGTAAGAAATCATAGTCAATTATTTGTGCAAATGCCCCAGTTAGGCTTGGTTGTGTAAAAAACTCTGGTAAAATCATGCAGTCAGATGCTCCCATAAATGGAATATTCCTTCGGGCAGACTTTAGGTTTATGCCATAACCGTGGAACCATCTCTTTCTTTAAATATACGAAGTGCTTTGGGATCCTTCCAGATACAGCATAACATATATATAAATGGCAGGCACTAATTTAGCAGCCTCCACTGCAGTATCATGGAAAACATGAATGTTGTGATGCACCATTCCACCTGCAGTATATTTTCAGCTCCTCACATGTCGTAAAAAGGGTAAATTTGCAAGATGCTGGACAGGCTTATGAAACACTGCTTGTGAAAAATTCATCTTGAGCTTCAGGACCTGTTAAAATCCCTCTGGACTGGCATCTGACCATGAAACAGGCATCTGCACCCTTTGTACCACAGGCCTCGGGCACTATTACCACCTTCCACAGTTTGAGTTCTGGTGTAAATTTGGTGCTTTTCTTCAAGTGATGAGACAATAGCAGATTTCATTAAAAGAAAAAAGGTTCCGAGATCCCCTAACTATAGAAAAGCCTGAAAATGGGACCTGTCTCACTACAGGCTGAAAAAAATCCCAGAATGTAGTCAGAACCCCAAAGGCATTTCATTACTCTCAGTACCTAAGCTAACCCCATGATATTTGGTGGCCTGATATGTTTTTTTGAACACACGGAGAGTTCTCAGTGCTGCTGCATGCACTATAAAAAAAAGGAGCCTTTTAACAGTGATGAAATCCTGGCTCAGTAAGTAGCTTTTCACCTCAACCATGAAAACACCCGTGGAGCAAGCACTGAGTGTGCACACACATCCACAGAGGAAGGAACACATCCAGGAGCAGATTAATGTTTTCTTTTTCTATTGAACCCGTCTGTTAAGGTTGAAAAAACAGAAAAAAGGTGGGTTTCCCTGTTGAAACATGTAGCTATTTTTCACCAGAGATTGAGAGATTTGGAAAGAATATAAAACCCATGTTGTCGTGCTGAGCAAAAGCTGCTTGCCCTTCATCCTAATGGGTTTCCAGTAAAAAAAAAAAAAAAGTAGGTTGCAGTTTTCTATCCCTGTGTACATTTGTGATGAAGAGAGAAAGAGATCATTACAAATTAGGTTATTTTTGAAAACAAAAGCTCATGTGAAACTCCTGGCTCTATTCTCATAACCTTCAAAGAAACAGCAGCAAGCAAAACAGCACCAGAGCTCCCAGAGGGACTGCTGTAATTGGAAGGGACTTGTTCATGCTGAGCAGCAGCATTCCTCAAAAATGCTGAGGCAAAGTTATGGGATATCAACATTAGATCAGGTGGCCCTTGTAATCCGATCATAATTCTGTCTGCAGCCATTTGAGTGGAAGAGATACTGGTGGATGCAATAGGACTGAGCAGGAGTTGCTCCTGAGCATCGTGTGAGAGTGTCGGAGAGTGTAGGTAACACAAGATTTTCCAAGTTGCCTTTAAAATACCTTCTGAAATTCAGTCACAGGCTTTCTCTCCCTCCAGAAAAAAATGTTGAGCCTATTTTGCTGCTTTAGCAAATACATATTCCTTCTCTATTTGCATTTATTAGCATAGCAATGGGAAGAAGGGGTAATCTTTTGAATCTCCTGAGTGCTGAAATATGCACAAATCAATGACATCAACCACATACCAGAAATTCATTACCTCATCACTTTTGCTTTACATTAATGATGGCAGAACATGAAAAGGGTTGGCGGTTCAATTCAAATAATCATTCAGTGTTTAGCATTCTGTGAACTAAAGCCCTTTTTAGCATGACTTAAATGATTTTTCCCTTCCCTACTCTTCTCTGATGCTTGAATATATGTTGGTCTCCTAACTCCAGTAAGATTATTTGTTTATGATCCCACCTCGGGTTCAGGTAAAGAAACGCCCAACCTTAAGTCTCCCTGAGGGAAACCAATATTTTGGAGGGTATTTTTTAATTCCCACCACATTTATAAATTAAATTCAGAGAGGACTTCTTTAGCATAAAGGAAGTGAAGCACTGTAAGTAATCAAGCAAAGACCTTCAGGGCACTATTACAGTATACTCTACTTAATCAGAAGGGACTTTATTGAGATTTCCAATTTATTCTAATGATTACTGCTTAAGTAGAATAGCAATAATGAAAATCCCACTTAATTGGGGGCATATTTAGCCATGTCCAATGGACTACATAATGTTTAACTAAGTATTAAAATTTTAATCTATTTTTGATTAATGAAAAAAATGTCAGATACAAAAGAAATACAGATTAAATGCAATTAACATAATTTTTACTCCCTTTATAATCCATTGGATTTCAATCTTTTGCAGGCTTTTTGCTTTTAATGACTCCTCCCTTACCAACAGGTTAGTTTCCTGACTAATCTTCTTCAGGAGGTCAGACTAGATGATCACTGTGTTCTTTTTTAACATTAAAACATGTGGGTGATATCACTGTATAAAACAGTACCATTGCTACCAGTTGGGTCTAACAGGGAAGAATTTTGCATCCTTGTCTGAAGCCAACAACAGGGTTTGAACCCAAGTACTGCAGGATGAAAAAACATAAGGCTCCACCACTTGAACTAAAGAACATGGTGCATATTTTTAAAGAGTGAGATGACCTCAATCTCACTGAAACTCAGTGGGTGCATCTACACATGCAATTAATGTGCTGTAAGTTTACTGTGCAGTAAAATACGGAGCTATAAGATGTGGCTGGGATCACATCTACATGTGTACCTTGTCCCGCACAGATTTGTATTCATTTGGAGCAGCGTGGTCCAGGGCTGCTACTGCCTTGCTCAGCCCCCTCTGCAGCAGCCAGGGGGATCTCCAGGCTTTTCCAGATGCCAGCTTGTGCATGGGGCCAGGAGACAACTGCTCTATAGCCACAACTGCTCCACATCAGGGCTTAGCCAAGCAGCAGTGAGCCCCTGCTACCTGGACTAACTGGGAGAAAAATTGCTTCCAGTCACCACTTACATGTGTGCTATGGTGCATTACCTAAATGTGTCATTTATCTAATACAGGGGTAGGCAACATTTTTTGGCCACAGTGCTGGAAAAAACCACAATGTCTATCTTGGAAGTTGCTGGAGTGCCAGCATGCCAGGAGAAAAAAAAGGGAGGGGACTGGGGGGAAATGTTACATGACAGGATGCACTGCATATTAGTATAGTTAATAATCATAAATGTTGCCTTTTTATGGTAAATACCAGCTCTTTTAAAATTCTAACCCTGGTGACAATAAATAAAACTTCATATACTCCCTTTGCTTTTGTATATTTGTTTTGTTAAGCATGTTGTGATGCGAGTGAGAAAAAGAGAAAGAGAAGAGTGAGAAAGAGAAGAGAAAGGAGACAAAAAAGAGGGGAGAGAGAAAAAAGAAAAGGAGAAAAAAGAAAAAGAAAAGAGAGAGAGAAAGAAAAAGAGGAGAGAGAAAAAAAGAAAGAGGGTGTGACCTTCACTGCCAATGTCTCCCACCACTACCAGCTGTGGCTCAGGCCCACTGGCCCAGAGCAGTGTCTGGGAGAGAAAGGCTGCGATACACCAGCAGCAGCCACCAGGGCCAGGGCACTCAAGCCTCCCTGATGGTCCTGGAGTGGGGAGAGCCTGGGCACAGAGCTGAGAGGGAGGACCTAGCTGGAGCTCGGGCAGATGGATGCCCCGTCCCACCTGGGCGGGGGCAGCACCAGGGTGCTGAGTGCCAGGGCTGGGCGCTTGGGGCAGAGTCTGGGAGGCATAGGGAGAGGCGTTGCGGGAAGGCTGGCCTGGCTAGGCCCTTGGGAAGGTTGCACTCAGAGAAGTCAGAGGGCTGGGTGGGAAGCAGGGGCTGCTGTGGGGCTCTGCAGACTCAGGCCATAGTGGGAGAACCCAGGGGCACCTGAGGTGAGGGCTCAGCCTGGCCCAGGCAGCTCTGCAGGGATGGGGAGCAGCCATCTTGCCCGCAAGGGAACGCTGCCTGGCTGGGGCAGGACACTGGGCTTGGGGGTCTCCTGACAAAGCCTCTGCACACTGGACACAGTGCAAGTGGGACAGAGTTCCTGGAGCTGCAGGAGGCCCCCAGGTTCTGGGAACAGCTGTTGCAGGCAGTGCTTGGGGACAAGCTGGCTGGGAGCCTGCAGCCAACAGCCCTGCACAGGGCCTGGCCTAGCCCCAGCCCACTGAGAAGAGCTTGTGGGTGCACAAGGCTGGGGTCAGAGCAGGCCAGGGCAACTGCAGCAGCTGTTCCCAGGAGCTCCCATGGCCAGGCCCTTGCACTGGGAGCAGCTCCCCCTGCTCGCGCTGTGTCTGACATGCAAGGAGGCCAAGCCCAAAGGCCCTCCAAGCTCCGCGTCCTGTCCTGACCAGGCAGCATCCCATTGCAGGCAGGGCAGTTGTGCCCCATCCCCGTGGAGCTATGTGGGCCAGGCCAAACTGGATCCCAGTTTAGGTGCCTCTGGGTGCCCCCGCCTGCTGCAAGCCGACCCCACGGAGAGGCAGGGCAGCCCCTCTTCCCACCCAGCTCCTGCCTTACCAAAGGCCTAGCCAGGCCAGCCTGCCTGCAGTGCATCCTCCCACACCTGCTTCTCCCCGAGCATCCAGCCCCAGCACTTAGCACCCAGGTGGGACAGGGTGTCTGTCTGCCTAAGCCCTGGGCTTGCCCACCTGCTGGGAGCCTTCCAGGTCCAGGTGAGCTGGGCTGCAGGGCACAGTTCAGGGACAGGGGGTAGGGTCAGAAAAACACATACTGCATCCCTACCTGTGTTCCCCTGACTCCACCCCCAATGCCTGCCATGGCACTGGGACCCATGGCTGCTCTGGAGACCCCAGAGCACCAACTTAAAAATATATATATTTTTTAAACAAGTAATCTCCTGGCGTGCCAGGGAAAAATGTCTCCACATGCCACTAATGGTATGCATGCCAGGGGTTGCCGATCCCTGATCTAGTACTAGGGCTGTGTGAAGCTTCAGGTACAGATTGGATTCAGAGGAGATTTGGCTCAATTAAGCGGCTGAATCTCTGACTCCAAATCAAATTGGGACACCAATAAAAGGTCTGAATTGATTTGGAAAAGATTTGGAGAGCTTCAGAGATTCAGGCAGCCACCGCTTGCTGCCACAGAAAGTTGGACCTAGACCGTGTGCTGGTAAGTAGGGGGCGGGAGGGCCTGGAAGAGGGGGAAGGGGACCATGGGGTCCCTACCAGGCCCAATCCCCTGTCTGCTCCCCCAGGCCCCTGAGCATACCCTGCCTGTTATTCCCACTGCCTCATACTGCCCTGCACTGCATGGGGGGCTCTGCCATGAACCCCCACCCACTACCTGCTCTCTCAGCCCCATCAATAGCTGCCCTGCCCAGCCTCAGCATCCTGGCTTTTTTAAAAAAAAAAAGCCCCACAGCAGTTGTTGGGGCTTCTGGGGGCTCATGGCAGAGCCTCCCATGCAGTGCGGAGCAGTGGGGATCAACCCCCCCACTGCCTGCCTGGCAGCAAGCAGTGAGTGTGGGGCTTTTTTTTTTTTTTTTAAAGAGCCAGGACACTGGGGCCAGGCAGGGCAGCCATTGATGGGGCTGGGAGACCAGGCAGGGAATGGGGCCTGTTTAATGTGGAGATTTGGCTGATTCGGTGGCAGCCAAATCTCCAAATCAGATTCGACTGAATTGATTCGGGACAGTGATTCAAATCACCAATCGAATCACTGTGCCCCGAATTGGCCAAATCCGAATCTGAAGTGAATACTAGTTGCTTCACACAGGCCTATCTAGTACCTGTATATGTTGGTCTGGCAGAGAGCGCATTAAACTAATTTAATGCACAGTAAGTCCAGCACATGTGTAGACTGTGACACTTCAATGTGCATTAAATTAATCTAATACACAGTGAAGCATCTTGTGTAAACTCATCCAGTGAAAATTAAGCAGTTAACTGCCCATTTCTGTCTTTGAAAATCTCCACCTATGGGCCTTAAAATGAAACATGAGCAGATGTATAAAACTTGGCATGAACCAGTGATAAAAATAGGGATGAAATTTCCTGTTCCACGGTTATATGCAGCACTTTAGCATCACATGGGCTATAACTCATATCCTTTTTAATTCTTCTTACTGCTCATGCTTCTTCAGCAGCAATCATCTGCAGTCGACCAGCCTCCTCAAGAGCAGGACATTCCCATCAGCGATGGACAAGTCACACAACTTGTTCCAGCACCAACTTCATCCAATGCCAACTTTCCCAATGTCGCATGAAGCTGGCAGAATTGCAGTTGCAGTAACAACTGTATCACAGTCTACATAGAAATAACAAATATGTTACAGGACTTGAGAAAATGCTGCTGCAGAATAGAATACATTTATGCCCCCTCCCAACCAACCAAATGGCGAATGTGTGTTTTGTTTGCTACCAATCTAAATGACACTGCTTATATAAAAACACATAATTAAGATAAATTCTGCCTTGGGCTTTTTGAATGTCTGTACCTAGCCTAGGTGCCCACCCTACAATCATCTATGGGTGTTTCCACATGTGCTCCAGGGATGGGGGTGCGTGTTTTAACTAAAGTGCATGGAGTGTCTTGTGCATTAGCATCTCCGTGCTTCAAAATGGCAGCAGGGGCACTTTAACTAAAGCTCATTGAACAATTTTTAATTAAAGTGTCCCCATTCTGAAGCATGGGGGTGCTGATAACTGAGATGAAGAGGCTGTCTGGAGTGCACCCATCAGCATGCTCCAGCAAACTTGATTAATCAAGTCTGCTCCGTAATTACAGCGCATAGGAGCAGCCGCCCCACATGTTTACAGGCATCCTATGTGAGTAATTGGACTCCTGTGAGCAGTGGTCAATGAATAGGACTACTCTGATATATCAGCTACATAGGTGTTTAAGTGTCTGCTTTGCAAGATCTGGGCTTTTGTACATACACAATAAGGATCACTTCACTTCACCTGCCACCAAAAAACAGCTGCAGCAGAATGCAAAAGCCAGCACAAGAGAGGCAGCACCACATTGCACAACAGTTCTTGACTGGAAAGTGAAAAATAGCTGGGAAACACCAGGATAATATAGGTATGCAGCATATAATTAGGTGGAATCTGGCCATGATATCCTTATCCATCGTTATGTCAAGGAAGCATGACAATGATACCAAAAGTGCATTACTGTTCTGCCCCATCAGCAGGAATTGAGCACGCGGGGGCAAACTTCCAGAGCTTACATAAAATTCTGATACTTTCAGGTTCAGCCAAAACTATGCACCATGCTAAAGCCACTTGAAAAATGACACACGAACAGCAAGAGAGAGATTGAGTTTATTTCCTGGGCAAAGGGCAGGCTGGGCTGGGCTGCTAAGGATGGAGTTCTGCCAACTATTATATTTAAACATTATTTTAATTTTATGAAAGCCACTGAAAGCAAGGAAGGTGTGGTGTATACAAGTAAATAACAGTCAGATCTGGTCAAAACATTTATGGAAAGATGAAGGTTTGTAGAAGAAGCATACACTGCAGTAACATACTGGTTTTAACAGTTTGGGAGGAAAGAGTCAGAGAGCTGCACACCACAGCTTGAGCTGTGGGAGCATCAGGTTCAAGCCCTGACTCTGAATTTGAGTAATCTTCCATTCCCATCTGAGGGACCAAGGACCTGAATGTGTGTCTCTAATATCCCAGGGAGGTGCTATGGCCACCATGCTGAAAACACATACCTGAACTGAAAAGCTGCAACTTTCGGCCCCAAGCCAGCTGGCACACAATACCATGGTTGCAACCCCATTGAAATGGGTTTGCAGAGTAAAAA
Organism: Crocodylus siamensis; assembly: GCF_052110815.1. NCBI lineage: Eukaryota > Metazoa > Chordata > Crocodylia > Crocodylidae > Crocodylus > Crocodylus siamensis. Next base: position 117,909,891 of record NC_143395.1, on the reverse strand, counting down.
CAAGTTTTGAAACCTCAAAAGTTGCCATGAAACAGTGCTATTGGGTTCCAGCTAGCTCCAGAAATGCTACTGAGCAGTGACTAATTTTGCAGGAAGCTGAATATTTAGCAAAGAAGAGTATACGCTGCAGAGGTAGTGTTAAGTAAAAGCTATTTTCCTGCCTTTTGGTATTTCCTGTCTCAGCTGATCTTTGATTTCATACTGGCTTTAATCTCTCATTCTCCTATTTTAAACTGTGTTGTTATACCTCCTAGTGTGTTTCTTGGGTCTCTTTGCTGCTCCTTATCTGGTGCATGCACACACATATCCCTTCTTCTTTACAAACCCTGCATTTCCCCAAGCACTTTTGTTCAGTTTCAGTTTCTCATACCCAATATTCCTGTTCTCTTTCATTCTCTATTCAGTTTTTTTTTTGCATCTCTCTCTATTGCCTTATTACCTTCTTTCCATCCTCCTCATTGCCCCTTTCACCTTTCCATTTCAATTCTTTTTCTCCTTCCCTCTGTTTCTGTGCATTTGTCTCCTGCCCTCAGATTCCTCTCTTAATTCCCCCAGCCTTGCCTGCCTGGAGGTTTTACCCCATTGCATCATATATGAAACATCATAAAAATAGCTTTCATCCCCAGCAGAACTACCCAGAGTACCAACCACACTGCTAGTTTGAACCTGCTCCATTTTCAATAGATCTCATAGACCTGGAAGGCAAGGGGAAGAGCCTTATAGAAAAGCAGGAAAAAATCAGACTTCTCACCCCTTCATTCAGCCCCAAATCTCAACTATGAAAACAAAATTAGCCACAAAGGCTGTGCATTGGTAGAACATCTATTCTGACTGGGAGGCTGCCATTTCCTGACAACATGAAGAAAAAGATGCAAAAAATTAGTGGAGAAAGAAAGCTGTGCCCCGTGTCTCAAAAATATCTCAGTGCTTTAAAGGAAAAAAAAATGAATAAGTTCCAGGGACAGTTAATATCTCCACTAGCCATTCACTTTACATTATCCAAAAAATGGATGATTTCAAATGAGAGCTTTTCTCAGCAGCTCCAATCAGTCCAGTGAAGGCTGGTGCACAAGCAGGTTCAGCAAGCACCATATGAGTCTCCAAAACGCTGTTGCTGTGAAAACTTAACATTAGCAAAATGTTCTCCCTCCTTACAGTGGGCAATGCCACACTGATGATACTTACTTCCAAAGGCATTTGAGAAGATTGCACTGGTGACTACTGGGGCAGATCCAGGTATGCTGGGGCAGTTGCACCCTCTTCCACTGTGTAGGACAGTGAGATCTTTTGTGCCCTGTGCAATGAGGGACAACCAGACCCGGTGTGGGGGGGAGCAGGTGAAAGAACAGGGGCTACCCACTGTTGCTGTCTGAGGCCAATCCCAGCATCCTCTGGAGCTTCTCCCTGCAACTGCAGTCCCTGGGCTGCCAGAAGACATCAGTGGCCCAGCGAAGGAGCTGGCCCAAGATTTGAGAAGACCCTCCTGCTACTGTTCCTGGCTGACTCAGGTGCAGAGGAAACCCCAGAGCTGCTCCTGAGCTGCTTCATCTGTGGGTAATGGCTGCATGGGGTTGCCTATCTCAGACAGGGATAGTGGCAGCAGCAGCAGCAGCAGGGTCTCCCCTTCCACCAGCAGCTCCCATTTGCCAATAGGGGACACCAGGGGAGGCCGAGAAGGAAGCAGGCACAGGAAGGGGGGATGTGCCCATTACTACTACTGTTCCTAGCCAAATACAGCTGCTCCAAGCTGATGACACCCCTAGGCCAGCAGGAGAAATCCAAGAAGTCTGTTGTCACTATCCCTACCTAAGCATGCATCTTGCACAGCCTCTCCCTGCAACTCCTGGCTGGAGTGGGACTGGAACAGCTCTGGGTCATCCGCTGGGCCCAGGTCAGCTGGGAATAGCAGTGGCAGTGGTAGGTGTCTTGTGTAGACTCATCCAGTGAAAATTAAACAGTTAACTGCCCATTTCTGTCTTTGAAAATCTCCCCCTATGGGCCTTAAAATGAAGCAGGAGCAGACGTATAAAACTTTGTGTGAACTGATGATAAAAATAGGGATGAACTTTCCTGTTCCATAGTTATATACAGCACGTTAGCATCCCTTTAAATTCTTCTTACTGCTGGTGCTGCCCCCTCTTCCTGCACCTGCTCCCTGACTGGCCCTCCCAGTGTCCCCCATTGGCCTAGGGACTTTAACTGTACTTTGTCTCCATCCCCCAATGGTGAACACTGTCATTTTACCCTACATTGTCCCATCTCCCTTTAAATTCTCCTTCAAGATGTACATCTGCAGTGATGACCACGACCACAAGAACTGTGAAATGCTGATAGCTAGGTAAAGGGCCAGTGAGGACTTAGCTAATACCTTTTAAATGATTTACAAGCTTTTAGGCCTGTGGAGCTCTTAATGTGTCTTGGTAAGGCTGCAGAGGAATATGTTCAAGCACAGCTCTGGACTCATCCCAAAGCTGACCCAGCTCTAAATAGGCTGGGGAGTCTAAGGTGGCTAGATGTTATAGTAGCCCCATCACTCCCTAGCATGCTTCAGCCACCACTGCAATACAAATGAGCAATACAAAATTGAGATATTAATAAAGCTATTCTGCAATGTTCTCAGCAAAGCCCGCTGTGAAACATGGAGGCAGAGCAACATTAATCCTAGGCTGACATAACTCCTGTCAAAGTACTTACCAACTTTGACTAACCCTTCAAGTGCAGGCCTACATGTAAGAAAGGCTCAAGGCAGCTCTGATGTGCTGTAATTACAGCACGTCAGAGCAGACTCGATTAATCGAGTCTGCTAGAGCGTGGTAATTACTGTGCTCCTGCAGACTCCAGTGTCTCATGAATCAGCATCCCTGCACAGAAAAATGGTGCAGGGGGCATGTGAACTAAGCTCATTTGATGGGCTTTAGTTAAAGCGCCCCTGCCACCATTTTTCATGGTAATATATGAGACACTCTGGGCGCTTTAACTAGAGCAGCTCTCGGAGCTGCTCTAATTAAAGCACCCTCTGACCCCCACTCCTGGAGCATGTGTATAAATGCCCACGGTGAGAGCAGGGCCAGACTCTGGATTCTCCATCGTCTTGCCCCTGGGGCAAACATTCACAGGTGTGGCAGGGAGGCAGAAAATGGTCCTAAATCAGAACTCTCCACTCAACCTCACCAGAGTGATCCTCTGACACTCACTTTGCCCAGGGGAAGCAATTATACAAGGTGAAGCTAGAGAAGAAACTGTCCGTTCATCTTTACAAAAAAAAAAAAAAAGCAGCAGATCATTTAAAGTTGAGTTTGGACTTTTGGATTCCTCAGTACAGGAGACAGGGCCAACCTCATTAGAGACAACCCAAGCAGACACACAGCAGCATCAAAATGCAGGAGGAGTGGGGAAGAGCTATCTGCAAGGGACCCTCCCCTGGGTTTTGACTCCTCCGCAGGTTCTGCAGTAGATGAGGTGCACTAGCTCTTGTGTCAGCGTACTGCAGCGCTGAGGGCCACAGAATATGGTTGTGCTCTTTAAACTGTGCCATGAAATGGGTCCCTGCAGTTAGGCTAATGACTAACAAACAGTATACTCTTCATATATCTGAACTCAAGATCCTTGGTCAGTAAAACGGCAGGTAGATGCTGCATTCATTTGGTTCTATATGCTTTTCATACCAATCAAATCTGAAAGGCAGAAACCAAAACTCAAGATATTGCCTCTTTCAGCATTTCCTAAAAGTTGCTGTGCCCATCTGCCAAAGGCACTGGACCCTGAGGCGCTTCAGGAGTTCATTAGTGTTGGTCATAGCTGCACAGGCATTGAAAAGTCTAAACATGAAACCCAGATACAGCAGATCACATTTAGCATTATGAATAACATGGATTGGGAACATGTTTTTTTCCCGTTTCTTCTATTTTCCTGAAGCATTCCTCAACCAATTCCAATTTGGGAAAAATGTTTCAGTTTTTTAATATTTTCCAAGCAGTTTGGACAAACAAATTTCAGTGCCTGAGTCCATCACAAATTATTCACTTGGACACTTGTAATGATTGGCCACTTTAGTCATGTGTATTGTATCTGCTTTTAATTAGAAGGCTGCTCTTGTAACGTAAGTGTTCTGGATAAGTTATAAATCATGAAATCCTTTAACCACTGCTTTCCTATGTATAAATTTTAAAAGACAATCTTTTCCTTTTTTTTTTTGTTTTATGTTTAAGTACATTTTTTTCCTTCAACCCTCTGTTCCTATTTACAATGGCAAGTAACTGTTTTTGCTCATCCTTTGTAGCTGTAACCCTTTTCACCTGTTTTATTGGTCTCCACTGCCCATGTACAATTTGGATTTGACTGGCTTTAACACATACCTAGCTTGGCAAAGGAGGAAATGGAAACCTTTGGAATCCACAAACACTTTTACCAAATCTTCGTTCTCATGAATAATGAATAACATCACCCCATCTTTAGCACTGGAGTACAGTCAGCCCATTAACTTGCAAATCTGCTTCTGCATTATTCATTGAGTTCTAAACCAGGCAACTCTCCAATATAGGAAAGAGGGATATTATTGCATGGCTAGAAATGGTTAAACATTAGAAACCAATATTTCTGTCATGTTAAGAACAAGTGTAGTGGTTCATCCAGAGTATATGGGCTCAGCCTTTAAGTACAGCTTTAAAAACTACAAACTGTAAGTCAGCATTGTGGGATAGAGTGGAGCACATGTATTGGTGTATACCAGTGCTTTGAAAGATACGCATGCATATGCCAAACATTTGGTTCCAAGGTACAGTACTGTACATCCATAGTCGCTAGAAACAGACAAGCTGTTCTACACATTGCTGGTGCTGCTGAGAGATCTAACTAGATGAATAATAATAAGGCCTAAGGAATCTAGCCAGACAAGCATTCAAACCAGTTGCCCCACGAAAAGTAGGCTTGTGGGCCTTGTCATGCATACTGTGCATGCATACTGCTTACTCTGTGTATCTATAGAGGTGCGACAGAGGAGCTGTAATGCCTTCAAATAAAAGGTCCATGTCTAGTGGAACAAAGAGGAAAACATCAGATGAGACTGTTGCGCAGACAGTTTCAGTCTGGGTCTCTCTCTGTAGCTGATGAGGTCTGACTAGCACTTCTGTTCAACAGTTTAATCAAAGGACAATGTGCCCCACGCTGAGCAAACAGAGCTCTTAAGTAACTCGATAACATCCTTGATGAGCTTGCCCTGGTGGATATGCTTGGGCAACCACTTCTTGGCTGAACTCATAGAATTGAAATGGGGATCTCTAAAGATAAGGTATGAGCTAAAGGGCCAAGGCTGTATAGGTTAGGACTGGCACAAATGGGGAGCTGTAACACATGCTTACTAGTGGGTTATGGATTCTCACCACACTGATGCCCTTTGATCCACCCATCTAGAACCCACGTGCCCATTGCTGAATTCTGGGCATGCTCACAGGGTACAAATGCTCCAGCTAGCACCTGTCCTTAAAAGACAAGATTTCACAATCTAACAACCCAGGCCCTGAAATTAATGCCAGGCCTCCAAAGCCTCCTTACAAGTTGCTGCACACTGCTGAAGCTGAGTTTCTCTATTCCTCCTGCTGCCCGCAATACACATTTTAGGGAATATGTGGCCAGGATTTGATATAGGCTGGGGCTAAGCCCCCCATTAAGATATCAGAGCCTCCTCATAAAAGATGAGACCCACCCACCCTGTGCCTTTCTAAGCAGCTCGGGTGGTGGTGGCAGTGGCAGTAGTGGCTCCTTCTGGCTTCTGCTGCAGACACTTCCAAGAACCAGAGCGTAATTCAAACCTTGTATATGGTGATTGAAACATAGACCCTGGTAAGGAATGCTGAACAAATCACTCTTTACTCACAAAACATGAAAGAGATAATACAGAACCATGGGAAAAGAAAAAAGAAAAGCCTAAATAAAAACCCTGCCTGTTTTAGCCTCATTCCAGAAACCTTTGAGGGTTTAGTCAGTCTCAGTACCATGCACTGCCTTCCTTCCTAGTCTTCATTTTTTTACTCTTTAAAAAGGCTGGAAAGAGCACCCCCTTTTTTTTTTTGTAATTTTGTTTCTTTTTTCTTTTTCGTTTTTTTGAGATTCTTGTCCAGTAGGGGGATGCTCCTCGATAGCTCTCTGGGTCTTGGCCCCCTGTAGTCCACAAAAGAAAAAAAGCTGCTTCTGTTTGGACAGAAAACTATCCAGGATTACCCATTCCTTATTGCTTTTCATCTATCACCACCTCCAGCTATTCCAATTAAATATGGAATTTAAAAAACCCACAAAAGGTAGACTGCAGTTTTACAATCAAAAGGGTAGTCATGAAACAAAAGACTCCTTGTGGCTTGAGATAGAAAAATATTGCAGACATTTCAGTAAATCAATGACAACTTTATTTCATCATTATGTGTATTGTGTATAATTTTACCCTGAGATGATAAATCCCTGACTAATCAATTCACTTAAAGTGAATTTAAAAAAATCCCTATAAATAGAGACCTACATTTTGGAAGAATGCTTAGCTTTGTGAATGACATATTGACTGTCTGCTCCCACTGATCATAGAATATTAACATTATTTTCAAGGAGGCCAGCTACGCATTTAAATTAAGTAAGTTTTTCCTGTATATAGAGAATTTGGCAGCCAGCCTGAGTTCCTGCAAGAGATCAATACAGGCATGGCTCTTAACTACACCATACATGTACAAACAAAGGCTTCTCTTGTTCTGAATGTTCAAATTGGAATTCCTTTCTTACATGGTAGCTTCAAGAACCTACTGAAGGACTTAGATTTTATTTTAAATAAATGTTATTATTAACAAAAGGCATGGGATTGACAGGCACTGAGACTGAAACCTTCTGTTAAATATACAACCCATGAAATGGTCAGCCCACTGAAGTCCGTGGCAAAACTCCCATTAGCCTGGAATCAGGATGTCACCTCAGACATCAATGTAATAGCAGTATTATATTTCCAGGGTGACCCAACAGCCCTGAAACCCTGACCCAGCATGACTCCATTCTGCAGCATCAGACTGATTTTCTGCTAAGAGCTATATTTTTTTTTTCTCATGAATTCTGCATAATCACTTGAAAAGCCATTGCTTTACTGTTTATTTTTCTAATGTTTATATTTCTCTACATTGATTCAATAAGAAGTTATCTTTACAATATAAGATGACTCTAAAGCAGTGGTCTCCAACCTTTTTAAGTAGGACATCACCTTTGGCATTTAAAAGCCACAGTGGCGCTGCTGCCACGTCCCTCCTCCCCTGGCCAACAGGTAAGTCTGTGGGGAGGGAAGGCAGGAGGAGCAGATCAAAGTAAAGGGAGAAAAAATTATTCAGGGGAGCGCCTCCTCAGCAGGGAGAAAAAGGGAAGGAGAAAAAAGTGGAAGGGAAGGGAATGAAGGGGGTGGAGGCTAGGTCACATGAGTATGTAAGTGACTTATAAATCCGATCTTTGCTTTGAACAATCTGCTGCAGCAGGGGCAAGAGAGCGATAGGGACTAGATATGGGAGGTTTTCATTTTCCTGGCTGCACATTTCTTCATTGCTTCTGCCGTGCATTGCTGTTCAAAGGCCAATGCTCTGTTCTGAATTTGGGACCTCCAGATGGACAACAGCAAGCGGTTTGCTCCCACGACTCTGGGTCGATGCCGAAACTCCTTAAGGACACCTTTAGGGCCTCCTTGTACCACTTCTTTGGTGAGGTGAGCCACGAAAGTGTACTCCATTTGACAGTTCGCCATCAAAGACTTTCTTTGGCAGGCAAGTGTCAGGCATTCATGAGAGGTGGCCAGCTCATCTTAGCTGTGCCAGGTTCAGCAGGGTGTGAATACTGGGGAGAGTTGATCTTCCAAGCACCTCAGTATCCAGAATCTTGTCCTGCCACTTGATCTTTAGTATCTTTCTCTGGCAGCACAAGTGGAAGTGGTTATGCCGGTAAATGGTCCAGTTTTCTCAGGCATAAAAGAGCTATTGAAAGAGCCTCCTTGAAACGTACTCATCTTCTCTTATGCGTAGGCTGCTTCTCAAGGCCCTGCCTAAATCTATGGGAATGTCTCTGAGACAGGAGAAAAGTGGAGACATATACTAAAAATGCTGAGAGAAACAATCTTGGGAAAAAGGGGTTGTTTAGCAGCAACCACACTGGATATTGTATAAATGTAGTATTTGTCCTGCTTTGTTTACTTATATATGTATGTGCCATGCTCATCCCTGTAACATACAGGCATTGTTTCAAAAATTAAAATGCATCGGGAGATTATCTCAATCAGAAAAAATAATACTACTGAAGATGAAACCTGCAGGTACTTAGTTATATAACATCTAATCAGGCAAATAGGATTCTGGCCCTGGACACACAATTCTTCTGCCTAAGTGTAATTTGTCTTCACAGTGGTGTAAGAAAGACACGATACATGATAGCAAGGCAGTGAAATTCATTTAAATCCAGCACAGAATTACCCCAGAAAAAGATCCTATCGTTCCATCTCATGGTAGCTGTTTGCTTTTCTACCACCTAGTGGTGAGTTGCTATAATGGCATGATTAGCATCCACTTAACCTGGAGAGAGCTGGTGATCATATGTCTACTCCACATCCTGGTATATGCACATCAGCGTAAAAATAAAATGTTGATTACAACAGTAATTGTCCCTTGGTATGTATAACTACACAGGACAGTAAGAAGTCCTTCATACCCCTTCATGGTCTACCCAGTACTGAAGTCTAGGCACTCTGCTAAATGCATAGGCCAAGATAGGTCACAGCAATCAATACCCTTCTAGTTCTGACAGTGAAAGTGGGGCAAGTTACCAAGTTTTCATTTAGCACACAGGCTGTTACCACAGAGCAGCTGATGTACAGGAGAGCCCCCACCTTCCTTTACCTTACTGCAATTTGTGCCCAGGCTGGGAAGCAATCCAGTTACAGTACTTTAAAAGCAGTGCACTTGGCCTTTAGTCTAAACCTTTTCTTCAAATTAGGAACTCCTGCTGCAGGATGCTGTGCTCAAGATGTCCTGAGGATATTGGAAGAAACAAAGAATCAGTCCTAGATTCTATCACTGATTCCTGTTGCCACTGATTGCCATGCAACGTCAGAGCAAACAGACACAAACATCATTAAAAAATAAAATCCAAGCATTTCCCCAAGGTACAAACGTAGTCCCACATGCACCTTCAACTCTGTGCTATAGCTTTCACTTCACCCTGAAATGGCTCTGTGCTTGAAGAACGGTGCTTCCAAAAATGGACTTGGAAAGCACCCAGGGCATGCCTCGTATGCACAAATGAGCAAAAACTGGGTCAGCACTAGTCAGCTCCGCTTCCTCCTCCTCATGCAGGTGCTCTGCAATATAAGGTAACAGCCCCTGCTGTTCTAGTTACAAAATAACAGCATTACAAAACCCATTAATAGATCAAGTGCCCAGGGACACCACCGTTTAAAACACATTACGTGAGCCCTGCCTTAGCCAGTAATTCCCCATTCATCTTATCTGCAGTCCACTGAAGCAGGGCATTCAATCAGAATTAATTTTCACTTTATGAGAGATGGTAAGTTTAGAAAGTCTTTATGGAGCATTATGTCAACCACAGATATAAGCAACTACAAGCTTCTTCCCATCAGGTGTTAAGTACAGCAGACAGGTAAAAACATCGCTTCAACCTATATGTATTTTGGTCAGGGAGGCATCAAAGGATTAATAGTGGCCAAAAGCCTGCTCTGTCACCACTTTAGTTATTTCACTGCACTGGGAAAATGACCTTTCTTCATAGAGAAAACTTTTCTTTAAACATTAATGCTTTTGAGTGGCTGCCTTTGGAAAGGAAGGAAGGGGAAAGTATTGTGTTGAATTTCCAAATGGGGGGAGGAGGGGAACAAAATAATGGAGGGCTCATGTGTAATATATGATGGATTTGGCCAGCTAAAACAAAACTCATAAATTTCTTTTTATGGATAGGACACTTAATACAGGGTTTGGACTCAATTCACACCAGGTTGAGAGGGCTGCCTTGCTGAAGTGGCCTGATCAAAAGCCACTACAATCAGGAACTAGAAAAACTGATCAAGATGACAGCAGGCACAACTAGTTTTGAAGGGGAATATTTGACCGACCACGGTTTGGAAGACGCATCAAATTAGCTATTTTGCATCCTCACAGTTCCAAGTTTCATAGATTTCATAGGCATTAGGGCTGGAAGGGACCTTGGAAGATTATCAAGTCCAGCCTCCTGCCCCAGGGGCAGGAAGTCAGCAGGGGTCATATGATCCCAGCAGGATAAATGTCCAGATTTCTCTTGAAGGTGTTCAAAGTAGGTGCTTGAACCACCTCTGATGGCAGGCTGTTCCAAACCTTCAGGGCTCGGACAGTAAAGAAGTTCTTCCTTATGTCCAGCCTGAAACGGTCTTGGATTTGATGAAAGCAAGTCTTCTCTAACTACACTGTACCAGAGATACAGGAGACATACATAGGATCTGTTCCTAGCTCTGCAACAAATGTCCTGTGTGACTTTGGGCAAGTCACTGAAGCCAAGATACAAGGAAGTTGGATGCTGAAACACCAAATGGGATATGCAGAGCTTGTAGGGGATTTCTGCATGATTCAAGACAATGCAATGCATAGATACCCCATGCTAGCTCTGTTCTGGGTCCATTGCAAAAAAGTAGTAATGATGCTGCACTAGCATTGTGTGACTAGCTAGCTCTGATTCTGAGATAATTAGCCTGGGGCCAACATTGTGCTCATGTGCCCAACATGTTTCCAGTTCCAAAACCCAGGGTATCTCTGTACGACACTGCTTTGTGCCATACATATGTATATCCTCTCCCATAAACATGCCTCATACTCCAGTGGAATAGAAGCTTCAGGTAGGAACTTGGGGTCCTCACAGAAGACATACTAAAAGTCAGGTACTTTGGCATGGGACACACAAAAAACACCAGCTGCATAAGAAGACACCTGAGCCAGTCAACACGACATGCTAAAGAAAAGGGCAGATCTTATATCCCAGTCTTGTCTATACCATAGGTACTTACTCAGCACTACCAGGATGATCCTCCCTTCAGTTCCTTTACCCTTTCCTGAGGGAGATGCTTAAGCCCTTTTAAAACCCAGGCACAGCAGGGGAGATCCCACCATCTCTCTCTTAGCTCAGTGGTTAGAGTACTCAACCCCAATATAGGAGAGCATATTTAACTTCCTCCTGTGCCCACGGGAAATCAAGCTCAGCCTTTCTCTCTTTCTCTAGCTTTCAGAGCTGCTTCCAGAAGAGCTACATTATGTACAATGCATCAACAGTCTTTGGAACAAGCACTGGAAGGCAGGTTCCCCCATCCCTAAGCACTAGGCTACAAAGCCATGCTGCCCCTTCTCTCTCTGTCCCAATGGACCTTGCATTCTCTGCTGCACAGTGGCATAGCTTCAGCATGAGGGAGCAAGAGCAACCCCCCTCATACACACCCAATACACATGCTATAATAGCTGGCAGCCTGGTTATTAGGACACTTGCTTGGGAGATGGGTGACATGAATTTTCATCCTCTTAGGCAAAGGCAGGAGTCAAACTCTTGCCTCTCACATCCTGGGTGATTGCTACAGCCAGTGTGATATTATATACAAGAGAGAGCACCCTGCTATTGTAAAAGAAAGCCCATCTGATAGAGGAGGGGCACCTGATTTCTGGAACGGCACTGAGCCTGAGGAGGAAGCAGATGCCTTCTGCTTAGTCCTGTGAGCGGAGGCAGTTCTAAGCAGAGGCAGAAGCAGAGCTTCAAGGTGAAAAATGGTGGTGCCCCTGGAGTTTAGGCATCTCCACGACTGGGCAGTAGCTGAGTGGTGGTTTTAAGGACTGCAAATTTAAACATCTACCTTTCATTCAAGTCCCTTTTATGAATCACGCAGTGCATCAGTTTCCCAGCTGTAAAAAAGGGGTACTAGAACGTGCCAGGAGTGAGAGGTGGATATATTCCTTAGTGTCTGTGAGGGACCCCGATACTATCTCATGGAGCCAGTAAGTAACATTAAGGAAATAAATGAAGCCCCCAACTCGAGTATCAAATTACCAAATGACACTAGTCCTTGTTCATGAAGTGCTACACACGCTCAATTGCCTTTTTCTGTGAAGAATCCGTATCAAGTAAAGAGGTCCCCAGGGCTAGGTGAAAGCATAGCAAACTAGGCACATGCATAAGGGCCACAAGTGAAGAAGGGGCCCAGTTGTGCTTATTTTACATATTATAAAAACTGAGTGAAAAAAGTAATATAAATATACAGTATTAAGTAGGGGCCCAGGAGTTTGGTTGCCTGGGGCCCACTAAAGGGTTAATCCAGCCTTTGTGGTCCCTGCTGGGGGTAGGTAACAAACACAATCCTTGTGCCAACAGGGATGACCCAAGCTCCTATTCTGATGAAGTCGATTCCTTCTGTATCACTAATCGAAATGAGCAGCTAATCTTGGTACCCACAGGACCACCAGGGTGCAAATCACATCCTGCACACCCCACAGCAGCAATTATAACAATGCCTGAACATAGCAGGCTGCCGGTTCTCATCTTTCAAGGTCTTCAGCATATTCTATTTCTGTGCCACTTTGAAACACAGCATCCATTATGTAGGGAGTAACTTTTAACGGGTAAAATTATCCCATAGTGGCAGCCCAAAATAATAAATGATTGTTTTTTTAGAAAGGGTAAGGGGCTGGCCTGCATGGGTTTTAGAATCCTAAAGCAGATTGCCCAGCAAACAAATAGTGCTCAATACAGAGCTAAGGAAGTTGTATTAGCCTCACAGGAGGATGCAGTTGTGAGTGTTACAGTACAGCAAGTCATTCCAGGTGTCCAGTGCAGGCTGGATCCACCATGACTTCAGAGGCAAGGAGGATCTTATTTAAACACCATGCTCAGAGGTCTAGGTCTTGATGTCCCTGTTACTTCCTGTCTGCACTAACACAGGCCTTTCTTAACTGGGGTTGCCAGAAATAACAATTGCAAAACAACTCAGCTACGGTGAGGCTCAATGCAACAGTCTATAGCTGGTGGGCAGCTCAGGAGAAAGGTTTAAAGGGAACCACAGGATTCCTCAAGCTTCAGGGTAGATGTCTGGTATAGCCCCTTCCCAGAAACAAATCAAATGCTGCTCTAGGACTCCTGTTCCCATAGTAACTAATGTACTTGAAGAAGGAAAAACCCCAGGATGTAGATAAAGAAGGGAACCCAATCATATAAAATAAGTGGCATAAACAAGAGGGATGGTGAAAGAAAAATGCCATCGAGTTTTTATTGCCCCTTGTTTAGGGGGGCCTGCATAAACCACTTGACACCATAATGAATAACTGCTTTATAATCAGAAACTTAAAGTTAGAACAAGACCTATCCTTGTGTCATCTAGTCAATCTCTCAGTCCATGCAAGGTTGCTCCAAGCAATACGTTTTATAGAGATTTGCTTGCTATACACTTCGTATTTGATTCAAGTCCTCAGAGACTCTTGACTACTGCTTTAATATAAAACTTGAAACATCTGCAGATTCTATAGCCATGAACATCAGATAAAAGTTTGTAATGAAAAAAAAATGATAATAGCTGCTTTATATCCATATCTATTACATACTTCCACAAGCCACTAAGAGAAACCCAGTGCTGTCGATGACCAGTTCCTACCTGAAAGATGATGTCCATAATGGGTCATGCATGTAGTGGTAGTATAGGAAATACAGAGGGAATCGGATGATCTGGAAAACATATAGCACTATGGAACTAGGAAGCACAGTAACAAATCTACATAAAGGACCAGTTACATGTTTACATGTGAAAGGACATTCTTTTGAAATGATCCCATCAGGGTACATGCCAATTTTTCTTTAGTCAGGCATTCCCCACTGACTGATTTAAATCTGATCAAGTACTCAGGCAATTTTGTAGCCAAGCTACACAGTACATGCAAATACCTTCTGTGGCTTTAATCAATGGTTGGCTCCACGCGTCAGAAAGGAAGATGCTAATCAGAGCATGTAAATAAGCCATCTGAGGTAGGTTTTGTTACAGACAGAACCATGCCCTGCAGCACATACTTAAAGATCATTTGAAGTGCAACGTAGAAAGGGTTATCACACTTAAACACCTCTGTTCAAAATAGGTTGTGGCTTTGTTTGAACTGCTGGCTATCTTAATTAGCTTTCCTGCTTCACTAGTTCAGTGCTGGCATTTAATTTCTTTAATAATACAATAGGCTGTCATCACACACATTCTGAATTAAAATCAGCCTGAAACCCTAAGGAAAGAATGAGTTTGCTTCTGTTCCATTTCTGCTACATTTGAAAAATGGAATAACTCACATTTATTGTGACAGTGTAGTTCCCTTCAATTACTTAACAGTCATCATCCCTATGTATAGAGCTCATGCTTCTTTGATCACAAATATGTTAGTATAAATCAATCTTTACATGATCCTAAAAACAATGGCATTTAACTAGCTGGAGCCAAGGTAGATTTTGCACCTTATAGACTAACTAAATCAGAGATATATAGAATCAACTTTTATGAGCCAGCACTCACTTCATCTGTCCCTGTTGCAAAGTACAGTAGGGTACTTATCTTCAGCGCTGTGCGAATTGTATAAACTTGAACAGAATAATTCAAAATTCCTGCTGCAACCCCTTAGAAAAGCCACAGGAGAAAAGACTATCTTGTGAGGCAGACCTCAAAGCTAGGAGGAGTCTAGAGCTGGTCCTAGGGAGTGCTGAGTGCTGCAGGGTAGGAAATTATCTATAGCTGGACCGGAGTTCACACCATAGGCTCAGCAGACCACTCCATGCAGGATGAAGGAGTAATAGGGTGACTACTGACCCAGCCCTAGAATACAAGACATCCCCTTAGTTTGAGGGGCAGGGGCAGAGGGGGAAACCATTGACCCCATTGGCCAATCAGTGGTGAGGGGCAGGGTTTACACCTCCTTGGCCAGTCAGCAGCAAGGGGTGAGGCCACCACAAAAAGATCACTTCCCTACCTCCCTGACTGGCTTGGTACCCTGCTCTTCCTGGCTGTGCACTGCCCTACCTCTGGCCACAGCCAATAGAGTCACAAGGACAAATGATTGAGGTGTATTTCTACAAACAAATAGGACTTTTTGCAGCCTGATCTTCATTTAAAAATATTTTCGTAGTTGTTAGGGGCTGGACTGGACCTTACAGATCTTCTAGTCCAGCCCTTCTGCACATGACTGATGGGATCAAATGACCCCAGCAAGATGGATATCAAGACATTTTTTGAAGCTCACCAGGGTGGATGACCAAACCCTCAGCTCTCGGCTAGTAAAGATCTTCAATCAGCTTGTGTCTATTATTTCTTGTCTTCCCCTGGGGGGCCGTGGTGAATAGATGCTCCCCCAAGTCGTGATGTACACCCCAATATACTTATTGGCTGCAACCAAGTCCCCCCAAGTCTTCTTTTCTCCAGGCTGAACAATCCCTGGAGAAGAGAAGACTGGGACATGGACAGGGGACAAAGGGTTTAAAAACAGGATGATTCGACATAAAACAGAACCAATGGCCAAGTAAGGAGCTGACCCAGACATTTGTAGAACACTCTCTCCTTGGTCCCTCCCAATAGTACGGGCCTGCTACAAACCATCCCCTCTTTCTAAACACCGAGACACAATAAAACAATCCCTCCATTCATTCAATCATTTCACCTTCCCCCAAGAAAAATCCTCAGGATTTTGCACATGCCCCTTAATGTGTGTTGGGAGATTTCTGAAATATGCAATATTCCTCATGTGTCGTTTGTTTTCACTTTTGACCTCTTCTCCCATTCTTTCAAATAACCCCCAAGCAGAACTCCTCACCCCTGAATCCAAACCTCAAAGCTGGTTTCCATCTATACACTGGGCTGAAACAAAATCCTGCCTCAAACCAGTCCTGAGCTTGAGAGAAGACTGGATTTAGATCTGAATTTTGGCGCTTGTCCTAGCTCTAATATGAGCAAAAATAGGCCTCAGACACAAGCAGACTTAGTTAAAGCAAAGCGTCTGTAATCAGGAAGGCTAGCATCTGCCTGGAATTCCAATGGGCTGCCCACAAGGAAGCTCCACAAAGTGCCAGCCCGGTGGTTTTTATGAATGCAATCTACAGCATCCCTTGACTTCTTGCTTTCTCTGAGGCATGCTGTAAATCACTGCCTTCTAGTTCAGTGCACACACTGAAAGGAAAAGGTCCCTTTCTTTGTAACAACACTGCCTGAATAACATTATAATCTCGGGGGCTGCAGAGAGAGGCTATAATGAATTCAAGCACAGAAGCATTGGAAGGGCTAATAATCTCAGGAAAGTTACAGAATAGGAGTGTTTGCCTGCTAAAAATCAGTGAGCAAACGCCTTCTCTTTGCTATGCCCAAATAACCCAGGGTTTTCCACCTCTCTTACTAAAAGAACTAGGACATGAGGCTTCAAATGCCTATGATGATCACAGAGAGGTTTCTCAAGTCAATTTAAATTAATGAATAATAAATGTGGAGGGGAAATGGCTAGATTTATATGGTAAATTTAAAATGGCATCAGTGAGAGAAAAGAAACAGAGGGAGGGAGATTGTTCAGAGGGAGATTGCATTATGTTTAATTGATGGTGTTTACAGGGCAAGATTTTTTTTCTATTTCTGAGATGTAAAGAAACTGCCAAATCATACAGGAAAAGTACTGTGCAGGTAATCCAAGAAAAATATATCAGACTATATATCAGCACCCCTGAGTTGTGACAATTTCAGCTTGCCACATCTGACTGCCACACTGTCCTTCCCACAAATGTGGACTGTCCGTAGAACAAACTCACTGGATAGCATGGGTCAGA
Source organism: Crocodylus siamensis (assembly GCF_052110815.1). Taxonomy (NCBI): domain Eukaryota; kingdom Metazoa; phylum Chordata; order Crocodylia; family Crocodylidae; genus Crocodylus; species Crocodylus siamensis. The sequence continues at coordinate 117,893,046 of NC_143395.1, read as the reverse complement.
AAAAATAGATTCTTTTTTTTAAATAAAAAAATGTTTAGTCATCATAGAATGAATACTTGCATGTGTTCAGTCTGGTGGAAATCAAAAACATCTTGAGGGGGCTTTTACCTTTTGTGACATTTTTTTCATTCAGTCAAGAACCCCAGTTTTCCACCCAAATTTTGTTCAGAAGTTTTTCAACCATTCCTTTTGCAGAATACTTGTTCAGACCTAATTCTATAATACTGAGTTTTTATACTACAAAATTATACTACAGATCACTGAAAACCTCACAGAAACAACTGTGGTATCTCCTTCCTTATACAAGCTTTTATATATGCCATCCAATAATTTTCCATTTCCATTCCATTTTTCCTGTACAGCCTAGAATTCCACAGTAATTACTATTTGCCAACAGTTATGATGCATCAGTATCTGAAATGCTTCAGGTTGCAGTTTTCTATATACTCAGAGATCGGGGTGTTGTAGAAACTTTTGAGTGGCCAGCTCTGACTAACTGCTAGACACAGCCTGATGCATCCATTTAGTCTATGGTGGTTTAGCTAAATTCTGTCCAGTTGTGTAAGGCAAAATCAATCCCCCACCCCCATCTATTAATTGTAGTGTTGTTATGTCCTAAAAAATAGACACCCATCCACATCATTTCTTTGTAGATGTACAGAGGAGGCTTTGCTCTGATGTGCAATCATAGTGTTCTCAGACACCTCCATGTTTTTAAGGTTGCTGCCTTCCATCTGTTGCCTTCAAAGTTCACATTTCACACCAGAGCAGAGCTGAATAGCCCAAATCACTGCTACTTGCCTGATTCATGTGCCTATTCCTTTCTTTTCTAAAGATTCTTCATTTTCATCAACAACAATTTGGAAATTGACAGCTTCTCCTGATCCCCACAGTATGCTGTGCACTGTAGGAATCAGGTGCTAAAGACAAGAGAACTTCATTTGTTCGGTTTCTTAATGCCCAATGTATTAGTTCCCTTTTAGATTTATAGAAGTAGGGTTGGAAGGAACCTTGTAGATCTTCAAGTCTGACCCCCTGCCCTGTAGGAGAGAAAACCGGGCTCAAATGACTCCAGCCAGGTAGACGTCAAGCCTCCTCTTCAAGACCCCCAGGGTAGGAGCCATCACCACTTCCCTTGGAAGTTGGTTCCAGATCCTAGCCACCCTGACTGTGAAGTAGTGCCTTCAGATGTCTGGTCTAAACCTACTCTCTAACAACTTGTGGCCATTGTTCCTTGTTACCCTGGGGGGCGCTCAGGGGAACAAGGTCTCTCCCAAACCCTGCTGGTCCCCCCCTAGTAAGTTTATAGACGGCCACCAGGTCCCCCCTCAGCCTTCTCTTGCAAAGGCTGAAGAGGTTCAGTTCCCATAGCCTCTCTTCATACGGTCTGCCTTGCTGTCCCCTGATCATGCGTGTGGCCCTCCTCTGGACCCTCTCAATGCTGTCCACATTCCTCCTGAAGTGCGGCGCCCAGAACTGGACACAGTACTCCAGCTGAGGCCTGACCTCATAGAGGGGGAGGATCACCTCCTTGGCCCTGCTTGTGATGCATCTGTGGATGCAGGACAAGGTACGGTTAGCCCTACTGACCATGACCTCACATTGTCGGCCCATGTTCATCTTGGAGTCAGGAATGACTTCAAAATCCCTTTCTGCCACCGTGCTCTCAAGAAGGGAGTTTCCCAGCTTATAAGTGTGCTGCTGGTTCCTACTGCCCAAGTGCAGCACCCTGCACTTGTCAGTATTGAAACCCATCCTATTTTCGTTAGCCCACCCCTGTAACCTGTCCAGGTCCTGCTGTAATCTGTCTTTCCCTACTAGCATGCTCACCTCACCCCAAATCTTGGTATCATCAGAAAATTAAACAGGCTGCTTTTCACTCCTTCCTCCAAGTCCCTAATAAAGAAATTGAACAGTGCAGGCCCAAGGACTGAGCCCTGGGGGACTCCACTGCCCACTTCCCTCCGGGTCAAAAAACACCCGCCCACCACTGCCGTCTGAGTACGACCCTTCAGCCAATATACAATCCATCTGACTGTGTAGGCATCAATCACCAGGGAGGATTATACTCACCAGAGAGGATTATACTGTGGTTGCTCAGGGATGCAGAGGGGCAGTCAGGAAGGCCAAGGCAGAGATGGAACTGGGACTAGCTACCCAGATTGAGGACAACAAGAAGTCCTTTTTTAAATACATAGTGGGCAAAAAGAAGGTACCGGATAACATGGGTCCCCTGCAAGACACACTAGGAAATGTGGTTGTCACACCAGACAACAAAGCTAACCTATTTAATGACTTCTTTGCCTCCGTTTTCCTGAGCAGGGACCAAATCAGCCCCCCCACCGGGGGAGGCAAATGGGTCAGGGAGGATCTAGTCAGGAAACTTCTGGAGGCACTGGATGTATTTAAATCAGCTGGTCCGGACAATCTCAACCTCAGAGTGCTGAGGTAATTAGCTGAGATCATTGCAGGACCCCTGGCACAGCTGTACAAGCACTCATGGTGCTCTGGTGTGGTGCCAGAGGACTGGAAGAGGGCCAATGTGGTTCCCATCTTCAAAAAAGGGAGGAAGGAGGACCCGGGGAACTATAGGGCAGTTAGTCTTACCTTGATCCTGGATAAGCTTTTTGAGAGAATTATTCTGGCACATGTCCACAAGGGACCAGCAGGGGAGATTATGCTTAGGGGCAACCAACATGGGTTCATTAGAGGCAGTTTCTGTCAGACCAACCTGGTGGCCTTCTATGACCAGGTCACTAAATCCTTAGATGCAGGGGTAGTAGTGGACGTAGTCTTTCTGGACTTTAGGAAGGCCTTCGACACTGTCTCTCACCCTGTTCTCATTAAATAACTGGGGGACTGTGGTGTCAACACCTACACAGTCAAATGGGTCACCAACTGGCTGGAGGGCTGCACCCAGAGAGTGGTAGTGGATGGGTCATTTTCGACCTGGAAGGACGTGGGCAGTGGGGTTCCACAGGGCTCGGTCCTTGGGCCCGCACTGTTCAACATCTTCATCAGTGACTTGGACAAGGGGGTAAAAAGCACCTTGTTCAATTTGCTGATGACACTAAGATGTGGGGGGATGTGGGCATGCTAGAAGGGAGGAATAGGCTGCACTCGGACCTAGGCAGGTTACAGGGGTGAGCGGACGAGAATAGGATGGGATTCAACACAGACAAGTGCAAGGTGCTGCACCTGGGGAGGAAGAACCAGCACCATACCTACAGGCTAGGTAGGTATAGGCTTCTCGTCAGTACAGAGGCAGAAAAGGATCTTGGAGTCATAACTGACTCTAAGATGAACATGGGCCAGCAGTGTGGGGATGCAGTCAGGAAGGCCAACCACACCTTGTCATGCATCCACAGATGCATCTCAAGCAGGTCCAAGGAGGTGATCCTCCCCCTCTATGCGGCACTGCTCAGGCCACAGCTGGAGTACTGCGTCCAGTTCTAGGCGCCGCACTTCAGGAGGGATGTGGACAGCATGGAGAGGGTCCAGAGGAGGGCCACTTGCATGATCGGGGGCAGCAGGGCAGGCCCTACAAGGAGAGGCTACAGGACCTGAACCTGTTCAGCCTCCACAAGAGAAGGCTGAGGGGGGATCTCATGGCCTGTTACAAACTAGTCAGAGGGGACCAGTAGGCTCTGGGGGAGTCCCTGTTCCCCCAAGCACTGCCAGGAGTGACTAGAAATAATGGTCACAAGCTCGCAGAGGGTAAATTCAGACTAGACATCAGGAGGTGCTACTTCACTGTCAGGGCGGCTAGGATCTGGAACCAACTTCCAAGTGAAGTTGTGCTGGCTCCTACCCTGGGGGTCTTTAAGAGGAGGCAAGATGAACACCTTGCTGGGGTCGTTTGACTCCAGTACTCTTTCTTGCCATGGCAGGGGGTCAGACTTGAAGATCTGCTCAGGTCCCTTCTGACCCTACCGACTATGAAACTATGAATGCCACAGTCACCTAGTTTTTTAATGAGGATGGGGTGGGAGACGGTGTCAAAGGCCTTGCTAAAGTCCAGAAAGACTACATCCATCACGCCACCTATGTCCAATGCTTTTGTGACCTGATCGTAGAAGGCAATCAGGTTGGTCTGACATGACCTGCCCGTAATGAAACCGTGCTGGTTGCCCTTGAGCATTATCCCTGCTGCCAACCCATTGCAGATTTGCTCCATGATAATCTTCTCAAAGAGTTTCCCTAGAATTGAAGTAAGACTAATGGGCCTACAGTTGCCTGGGTCCTCCATCTTCCCTTTTTTAAAGATGGGGACCACATTGGCTTTCTTCCAGTCATCTGGCACCTGGCCAGAGCACTATGAGTGCTTGCAAAGCTGTGCCAGAGGCCCTGCAATAACCCCTGCCAATAATATGGTACATTTAGATCTGCAATTGTTAAGGAAACCAAAGGCCGCATACCCTCAAGCTTTATCACCTCCACCTAAGACTGCAGCATCTGGTGTGCCAGTTTGAACTCCCTGCTGCAAAGGAATGCACATTGCACATTACCACTGCAGCATGAAGCCTGAACAGATGCAACAACATATCCATATCTGAGTCCTTCCTTGAGGCAAAGCCTTTTTTATAGCCTTTTTTTTATACACCTTTTTAAAGGAAGATGGTAGAAATGAAAGCACTCTTGATTAGATGCTTCAAAAGAAACAACTGACATGGGAAACTAAATGACAAAGTGTCTGCCACATCCATAAAATAGGATTTTGTTTGGTAACCAGATGATGCATAAGATTACTTACATGTCACCTCTGAATTATAGATTTCACGCCAATCCAGGTTGAGTGGCTGGGCAGGTATAAGTTTATCGGGTTTTGGTTGCCAGGCTAAAGATGGTGAGCTCAGATCAGCTTTTCCTGTAATTCTGTATCAGAATCATAACTCTTCTTGCAAGATAAAATGATGGACTAGATCCTGGCCTTTTCAGATCTCATGAACAGGGTGTGTTCAGATGTCCTGTTCAATTAAGCAGTTGGAAATTTTTCCTAGGAAGCACTTCCCCCCTGTTTACAGAAGAATGACAAGTCTTGAATTATCTGTTTTGCCTACACCTGATAGAAAAGCCAGTTACACATTCTGATTGGCTTCCGCACGGATAACCTTGCTGGGTTTGGAGAATGGAGACTTTCAACAGAAAGTACCTAGGGCTGCCCAGAAAAGAAAATGAAGTAGGATCATCATGAATGTATATAATGCTTTAGTTAAATTTAAAGCTCTTCAATAGGAACTGTTGTTCTCCTCCAAGTTTAATATATATCTTATTATACTGTTTCCTGGTCATTAGCAAAATCTATTATGATCCAAGCAATTTCCCAAGATTTGTATCCATAGGATCATAGAAAAGTAGGGCTAGAAGGGAACCTCACAAGGTCATTTAGTCCAGGCCCCTCCTCAAGGCAAGATCAGCCCTGACTGAACCATCCCAGTCTAGTGTGTCCAATTTGCTCTTGAAAACGTTCAAGGATGAAGATTTCACAGTTTCTCTAAGTAGATTGTTCCAATGTTTGGCCACCTTCACAGCCAGAAAGTTCCTCCTAATTCCCAACCTAAATTTCCCCTGCTGCAGCTTGAGGCCATTGCTCCTAGTCCTGTCCCCTATGACCACAGAAAAAACCCCATCTCCATCCTCTCTATAATTACCTTTCAGACTGTTATCAAATCCCCACTCAATCTTCTCTTGGCTGAAATGGCTGAAACTGCTTTAAGAGAAACCTGGTTGAATTTAGTATCAGATTTAACTGATTTGGGTCAATCCAGTTTATATAACTTCTGTCCCAGACCCTTTCCTGGTTTAAGTTAAATCAGAGTCCCCCAGCATCCCAGAATGCTTTTCAGCCCTGGGCTGTGCTCTCTGCTTCAGCAAAGCAGGGCTGCCCCACCCCCAGCTACCAGCAGGGGCTTTTTCATTCCCAGCAGCCAGGAACAGAGCAGATTCTCCTGCCTTACCTCCTCCTTTGGGAATTGGCCCAGCTGCCAACTGGGGCAGGAGAGTAAAGCTCCCACTGCTAGCTTTCCTCCTCAGCTGCTCCACAGGACTTGCTGGGCTGCAGGCTGCAATCTCCAGGGAGCCCCATGCTGCAGGACAGTCTGGGGAGGGGAGCTGCAGCCTGGCATGCCAGCCCCCTCCCTCCTCCAGTGTGATTCCCGCTGCAGCCCTGGTGGGCGGAGCAGGCTGGGAGCAGGCTGAGAGTTGCAGCCTTGCCAGGCAAGGCTGGTGGGCTGGCCCCAGCCATGCAGGGTGGGAAGACTCACCCAACACCCACAGGGAGCTCAGGGTGGGCCCAGCTCCCCAGCAGTGGTAGGGATGAGGCACTGTTTCAGCTCTGCCCAGGATGTACCAGGCAGCCCTGATGCCCTAAGCCCCCTAGGCCAGCTCCAGGGAAGCAGTGGCACCAGCAGTCATGCTTGCTCTGCCACCACTCCTGGGATGCAGCAGGGGTTTGCAATGGGGGTGCGAGAGGAAGGTGGAGAAGGCTGCCATTTTTACTCCCCGCTCCCTTCTCAGCCAGCCTGCTGGCCAGGGAGAACATGTCACAGGGTGATTCACGTAGCTCCCAGCTGCACAGAAGCCCACAGTCCCCGCCTGAGCCAGGTGAGATCACCCACCCATGCCCCTGCTTGGCCAGCAGTCCAGCTGAGAACAGAATGAGGCAGATAACTGCCCCCGCTGTGGGATTCTCACCCCCTGTGTTGGGCACAGCCTGGCTGGGGTCTAAAGCTGGGGGGGAGGCATTCCCCCCCCCCTCAACTGGCCCACCAGCCGGGGATGGGGTGTGTGGCCAGGTGATCGGCCTGGCTCCTGGCTCAGGCCAGGGAGTAAAACCCCCACTGCAGGCTTCCCTGAAGCTGGGAGCCAGGGTGACCACTCAGCCACACTCCCTGCTCAGCCGGCAGGTCAGCTGAGGGAGTGCGGGGAGGAAACAGTCCTCTACCTGGGTTTGGACCCCCAATCAGGCTACGCTTGGCAGGCAAAGGGGTAGGAAGCCCTCAGTGGGGGCTGTTTTCCCCCACACTCCCTCCTCAGCCAAGGGGGCTGCGCTGTGGGTGGGAGCAGGGCAGGGCAGTCAGAACTGCTGCAAACTGCAGGGCAAGCAGCAGCACCAGGGCTCAGAGGGGTGGCTGTGGCTCCCCAAGGCCTCCCAAGCATGCTGCCACTGCTCACCACACACAGTCTGCTCTGCCTACCCTTCTGCCACCCACAACACAGCCCCTACCAGGAAGAGGCTTTCTCTCCTTGGGAAACCATGAGTGGAGTTGTCAGGGTCCCTGCCCCCTTACTGCTGCAGCAGTAGGGGAGGGGATGCAGCTACAGGCCAGCCAGCATGGCCCCCTTAGGTGAGAGGGCAGGAAGCAGGGTTATTTCCCTTCTCCCTCTGGTGTCTGGTACAGAGGCCAGGAAAGGAGCTTATTCTGCTATTTGCCCCATGCAGGGGGTGATCAGGGGTAGCTGTGGTTAGGGCTGGCAGACCCTGGCTGCAGTCTCCTGGGGGCAGAATGAGGAACCTCTTCCCTGCCCCCTTTGCCTCAGGGGGCTATGCCAGCCAGCACCTGCCCCTGCTCCTGCCCCTGCTGCAGTGAGGGGGGAGCACCAGTCAGACCCTGGCTCAAGTATGTGTTGGTGGGACAGGGAGGGGGGAATTAAACCCCCTCCCTGTCCAGTTTGCTGGCTATGCCCCGCCTCCCCCCAGCACAGCTTCCCTGCAGCTGAGGGCTGCTCTAGAACCCCCCGGTTTCTGGCCTGAGCCACTGCAGGCATGTACCTGCATTTCCTGAATGTCTGTTCACCCGCAAATTGGTTCAACCTGGACAGGTTAGGCCAGGGGTAGGCAAAATGCAGCCTGCAGGCTGGATGTGGCCCACCAAGCCATTCTATACAGCCTGCAGGGCCCCTAAAAAATTTTAAAAATTAATATTAATCTGTCATGTGGCCCTCAATGGCTTGCCAAAACTCAGTAAGCGGCCCTCTGCCCAAAATAATTGCCTGCCCCTGGGTTAGACTAACCTGCAAAGATTGAATCAATTCAGGCTCCAGCTTTTTGAATGTCTGTCCCTAATCTAGAAGTGCGGGACCCAAAACTGGACACAGTACTCCAGCTGAGGTCTCACCAGTGCTGAATGAACAGAGTGGAAGAATCATTTCCTTTGGTTTGCAAGGGAATATTAATACAACCCAATATGTTGTTGGCTTTTTTTGCAACAAGAGCACACTGTTGGCTCATATTCAGCTTATGGTTTACTGTAAACCCTAAGTCTTTTACTGCAGTACTGCAGCCTAGCCAGTCATTCTCCAGCCTGTATTTATGCCTGCAATTATTTCATCCCAGGTGCAGGACTTTGCACTTGTCCTATTGAATCTCATCTGATTGACTGTGGATCATTTCTTTAGACTATACAGGTCATTCTGGATCCTAGCCCTACGCTCTGAAGTATCTGTAATTTCACTTAGCTTAGTATCATCCACAAATCTGCTAATCATGCACTGGATCGTGTCTTGCTCCAGGCAAAGAACAAAAAGAGAAAAAGAGAGAAAGAGAAGCATATTAATGATACTATACAAAAAGGATCAAACAGAAGAGATAATGTATAAAAGAAGCAAGCAAACAGGTTTTGACACTGAGAGGCAGGTCAAAAGAGACTACAAAGTTGAAAATTTCAAATGACAGTATTTGATAAAAATAGCATACTGGAAGCACCATTTTTGTTTCAGTAAGACAATATTAATTGTGATTAGTTCTGGCATGCAATAAATTTGAATCTTCTGTGAAAATAAAGGCTGACACAAATTATCTGAGGCCCTCATCAGAATAAGAATATCTGAATATATATCTACATCATGGGTGACTGGTGCCTCCAGAGTCTGGGGGGCACCAGTGGCCAATAGCCAGCTGGGGAGAAGGGGGAGGTCTCTCAGTGCCTCTGGTGCTTCTCAGTGCCGGCTGGCACCAATCTTGGGGGGGCACTGGCTGGCATTTCACTCAGCACCCCACTTCCCGGCTGGCAAGGGCCAATCTCGGGGGGGGAGGGGCATGTGCCCCCCCATACCTCCCCATGTGTCACCTATGTCTACATGGCCTTTAAATATACATTTCTCAAAACAGCAATGGAAAAAAAGCAGCCTCAGTCACTAGGTTTGAGCCACTGGCAATCCATAACTCCAGGGACAAGCTCCAGTTAGAAAATAAACAACAGGATGTGTTTCTGATTAGAGAAAACTAACCAACTGAGCACAGGCAAATCCTGAAATCTTCTGGCTTCTGACAGCAATGTTTTGGTGAAGTTTCTACTTAAATTCCAAATTAAAGGATATCACTCTCTATTTTGCTTTTTGCCTTGTTAACCCTGGACTTCTGTGCCTTTAGGCTAGGGGCAGACATTATACATAAACCGGTTTAAGTGATCAGAAACTGGTTTAACCTTGTAACAGAACAGACATTCAGTGCACATAAACCAGTTTCAAAATAGCCAGAACTTGTTTAAGACAAACCTGGTTTAATGTAGTATCAGACTTAACTGATTTGGCTCAAACCGGTTTATGGAATGTCTGTCCCAAACCCCTTGTTGGTTTAAGATAAACCAGACACCCCCAGCATCTCAGCATGCTCTCTGGGCTGGGCAGGGCTCTGTGCTCCAGCTCCTGGGCTGACCCATCTGTAGCCCGAGCAGGGACCAGCCCTAGCAAAGACACTGGTTGGCACGGCCCCGTTAAAGCAAAGTGGGCAGGGAGGGGTGTCACAGGCCAGCTGGGAACTGTGAATGTATCAATTCAGTTGCAGGCTGACTGGGTGCTGCAACTGTATCACCTAACTGAGCTGTTTAGTTCGGGATCAAGGAGGCAGAGTTGGGAGCAAAGCAAAGGCAAATTTATTATAGCTTACACACACAACAGTTGACAGGAAGATAAATGTGATAAGCAGATAATGCAGTATTAAAGAGCTAATAGTAAATAATAACAACAGATAGATGAATCAATTCTGTCACAGGCCAACTGGGCACTGCAAACGTATCAGCCACTGGGCTGTTCAAAACAACAGATAAACAGACATGGGTTGGCAACTTATTGATAGTCCCTCAATGCCAGGTGCACACCAAGTGATTCCAACGAAGTCAGGTGTCCCCAGTCGACGCTGTCGGAGGGATTACCAGGGAAGGTACCTTGATCAGGATCCAATCCTCACTCACACTGGGAGTCCGGAGTCCAGGCTTAGAATAGCAATGACCGTTCTGTTCCCTCCATCCTGCTGGTCACCTGACAAACATACTTTTTATACCTAGTCTTATGGTATTCTGTTGGCTTTAGAGCCACTCACAATTTTGCCCTATAGCTGTTACCCTATGGAATTAAAAGGGTAATTAAAAATTATCATAAAAGATTACCACCCAGGCTCAGGTTTATCCAATAAGCAAATTACAATGCAGCATTTTTAGGTTTGAAATTAACATTACTAAACCCAACCCTTTTACGTTTTTATTAATATGCTTTCTTGAGATGTGCTTTCCTGGAATGTGTTGGGTGTGCCAGGCGGTTGGATCCAGTTTTTATCATCAAGGATGAACCCTGAGCAAAAACCGTTAGGTCAGCTAGTCTTGCAGCTACAGCTTTGCCTTTGGGGCCCAGTCAGTTCCACAAACAGTTAAGTTTAACCAAAATGATAAATCTATGACAGACAAGTTACATTTACGGGATACAAACTTACAAGCTAATATTGCTTATTAGGCAAAATACTAAATGCCTCCAAGAAGTACATATTGATTGCTTATTAATTCCTCTGGTTCTGGCCATCAAAGAAGGGGTTAATTCTTCCCTTCTTCCCCTACTGCAGCCGGGGTCAGCCTGTCTGCCTAGGAGCAGAGGGGAGGGGGCTGCAGCAGTGGCCCCTGGAGCTGGCAGACCCCCACTGAAGGGAAGGGACAGAGGGAGGGATTAACCTTTCTTCCTGCCCCCTTCACCTTAACGGGGCCATGCTGGGTTGGTTGTTCCACAGGGTGGCTCTGTTCAGTGCTGGGGAGCACTCTTCCCCCTCCTCTTCCTCTCAGGGTGGGAAGGGGGACTCTGTGAGGCACTGGATAGGGACTGTTCCTCCTCCTCCCCTCCCCCCCGCCCTGAGGGGCTGGGAATGGGGGGTTCCATGCAATGCTGCCTGGCCCCAGAGCAGGGGCAGGGGGCAGGAAGAGGCTTTGTTCCATCCTGGGGGGAACTCTTCCCCCTCTTCTTCCTCCCCCTGGAGGGGCAGCAGGAGCGCAGAGCTCAGCTGGGCACGGTGTGGGTGTGTGGGGTGTGTGGGAGGGTGGGGGGTATAGGGACAGCTATACACTCCCCCAAGGCATGTAGCCCTCACTGCCTGGCGGCAGCCGGTAAAAAGCTCAGGGTGCTCATGCCCAGCACAGGCACAGCTTCGGCCAGTGTTGCGTGGGGCAAGGTCCCACCACTGTGCCAAGAGTGAAGAGAGCCCAGACCCCTGCTTCCCCACAGAGTCCAGCGCAGGGTTTCCCCTCTGCAAGTGCAGAGCTGCAAGGGTGGCATGGAGCTGCAGGGATAGAAGCAGCCAGGCAGGCTGTGTGGAGCTGCGCTTCTCGCCCCCAGCGCAGTGCTGGCTGCCTGTATTGCGGCTTCACCTGCACCAGCCACAGGCACCCTGACCTCCCCTCCTGCTGCTGGGCAGTGGGGGCTGAACGCTATGGGGAGGAGTCCCTAAACCCCGGCTTCCTCCCACACACTCACACCCTGCCCAGCTGAGCTCTGCATTCCTGCTACCCCTCTGGGAGGGAGGAAGAGAAGGGGAAAGAGCTCCCCCCAGCAAGGAACAGAGCCTCCCCTGCCCCGGTGGGGGGGGTGGGGGGAAGAGTCCCCCACTCGGGCTGGCCAGCATCCCATAGAGCCTCCCCCTCCCCGCCCCACAAAGATGGGGGAGAAACAGTGGGAAGAGTCCCCCTCTGGGGTCAGGCAGCCTCACAGAGCCTCCTTCCCCACCCCACTGCAGGGGCAAAGGAGGTGGGAGAAGAGCCCCCCCAGCACCAAAAAGGGTCCCCCTCCCAGCAGTTGGGGAGAGGGAGGAGGGGGAAGAGCTCCCCTCTGGGGCCGGGCAACTGTGTGCTGGGATTGCTCCTCCTCCTCAGCTCAGCTTCCCTCTTGGAAGGTCAGACTAACCTACAAAGGCTGAATCAGTTCAGGCTCAGGCTTTCTGAATGTCTGTCCCTAGCCTTAGTGTTACTGTCCTATTTATATTGTCTACGCGGGTGGATCTAAGGTTTTGAAATGGAGGGTGCAGATGGTGTGGTGTGCATCATCGCATATAACATGACACACATTTTTCTCTAGTTAAAAAGGAACTAGAACCTTCATTAATAAGTTAGGGCCCTAGAGCTATATTATTTAAGATTGAAACAAAAAAACCTTTACAGGAATGTACATTCATTTGCTATATTATATGTGAGCTGTATATCATTGTGTGTTATATATAAAACACAATAAGCTGGGCAAAAATAATCAAAAGATGTTGTTTCATTAGCCATAATAAAATGTACATCTCTTCAAATTCATTAAACAAAATCTAGCTTTCTAGAGCATCTTGACAGTGCATCCAATGCTTTATTGAAAGTTATTTCCACATATCTGAGCTAATGATCACCTGAGTTAATGTTTTTAACAGAGTTAGACAGAATAGTCTGCAGAGCTGTGAAATAGGAGCTACATTACCAGGAGCACCTAACACACAGCAAATTGCAGAAGTAAGGACAGCTTGAGAAACCATTAGAGACCATTTCAAAGGAAAGAGGGTCATTAACACCTGTAAAAATAAGAGTTTAGAAGGAATCAAACAAATTATAATGAGCCATGAAGTTACAGAATCATAGAAAATGAGGGTTGGAAGGGACTTCAGGAGATCATCTAGGGCAACCTCCTGCTCAAAGCAGTACCAGCCCCAACTAGATCATCACAGCCAAGGCTTTGTCTGGCCAGGTTTTGAAAACCCCCAGGGACAAAGAACAAAGCTTTCACCACATCTCTGGATAACCTGCTCCAGTGTTTGACTACCCTCCTCAAGAGAAAGTTCTTCCTAATATCTAACTTCAACTCTCCTTGCTGCAACTTGAAACCATTGCTCCTCACTCCGGCATCTGCAGCCACTGAAAACAGTCTAGCACCACCTTTTTTGGAACACCCTTCAGGTAGTTGAAAGTCAATTGTCCCCTTCACTGCTGCCTAAATAGAAGTACTGCTGCCACTGCCAGGCAGTTGGTTTTAAACTTTATATAGACCAGGAATCAAAGAGGAGTACAACTGCACCACTCCCCCTGGATCTGCCCCTGCCTGCCTATCATTTTAACTCTAGGAGCAAACACCTTTAACATAACATCAGAGTTAACTATTAGTTAGCTTCCTAACGTTATACTGAAGTGTCCTTTTAAGTCCTTGCTCACCATACACAAAGATTGAGGGCCTTCCAGAACAACTTTGTGCTCTCAGAAGCATTTCGATTCTACACAGTAGCTTCAAAGGACTTTAATTTTCCTAGAAAATACATAATCTAATCCCCTTAACTTTATCATACAGCTACAATATCAGCACATTACTACCAAATATAATTTCAATTGGAAAACATGTTGTTTTTCCATACAAAAACTCTTCCGCATAGCCAAGGACATTTTCTTATGCCAAAGCACATTGTGCCAAAATCTCCTATGCTTTGTTAATCTTCCATTAAGCTGGTGTGTGCACTTCCTTTTGAATGTCTTGCCCAACTACGGGGTGCAATGGGAACTGTAGAAAATTTTGCTGAGAGGCTTCACTTTCTTTTCATTTTTTTTTTTTAAGTTCATGAAATATTAATTTTTAATGCCAGTGTTTCATGAAATAGGTCACCTACAAGTCTACTTTGTGGGTGCCCCTAGAAAGAATATTGAACTGAAAAAGCATCACCACAGGCTAGAAATATTACAAAGTAGAGGGTATCTGAAATAAAAGTATTCATGAATACAATACAATATCATGAAGTTCCTAGGGATAGTTTCATAGTTTCATAGTAGCTAGAGTCGGAAGGGACCTAGGTAGATCATCTAGTCCGACCCCCTGCCTTGGCAGGAAAGAGCACCGGGGTCAGATGACCCCGGCAAGGTGCTCATCTAACTTCCTTTTAAAAATCCCCAGGCTAGGAGCCTGCACCACTTCCCCTGGAAGCCGGTTCCAGGCCCTAGCTGCCCTGACTGTGAAGTAGCGCCTCCTAATATCTAATCTAAACTTACCCTCCGCCAGCTTGTGACCGTTATTCCTGGTCACTCCTGGCAGCGCACGGGGGAACAGGGACTCCCCCAATACCTGCTGATCCCCCCTGACCAGTTTGTAGCAGGCCACAAGGTCCCCCCTTAACCTTCTCTTGTGGAGGCTAAACAGGCTCAGGTCCCGTAGCCTCTCCTCATAAGGCCTGCCCTGCTGACCCCTGATCATACGAGTGGCCCTCCTCTGAACTCTTTCCATATCGTCCACGTCCCTCTTGAAGTGTGGCGCCCAGAACTGGATGCAGTACTCCAGCTGCGGCCTGACCAGTGCCGCATAGAGGGGGAGGATCACCTCCCTGGACCTGCTCGACATGCATCTGTGGATGCATGACAGGGTACGGTTGGCCTTCTTGACTGCCTCCCCACACTGCCGGCCCATGTTCATCGTAGAGTCAATGACGACTCCAAGATCCTTTTCCGTCTCCGTGCTGGCAAGAGGGGAGTTCCCCAACCTGTAAGTGTGGTGCCGGTTCTTCCTCCCCATGTGCAACACCTTGCACTTATCAGTGTTAAACCCCATCCTATTCTCATCCGCCCACCGTTGAGATATGGGATTCAACCATCTTACTCTGCAAATAAAGGAGTGCTACCACAGGGCATCTATACACATGCTCCAGGAGTTGTGGGGGTCACTTTAATTAGAGCAGATCTTAGAGGCAGGCCCGGAGCCCAACAGCCACCTGCTGTAGGGGCTCACTGCAGGCACACGAGCCCCTGTGGAGCCTCCGAGCTGGCCCAGGTAGCCCACTGTCCAGCCAGCCACTGCCTGTGCACACCAGGCAGGCTGCTGTCAGTGGCAGGGCTCAGCTTCTGAGTCACTGAGCTGTAGCCGCTGGGGCCTGGACCACCCCCGCCATGCAGCTGACTTGGCTGGGGCTAAGGGGGGCTGGCCCTGGCTGTGGGGGTGGGGCCCTTTCCAGTGGATGCAGCTCAGTGACAGCCACTCCCTGCACCCAGGCTGGGCCAGGCCAGGAAGCACAACAGTGGCGGGGGGTGGGGGATAGAGGAGGGGAGAGAGTCCCCCTCTAGGACTGTATGCCAGGAGCAATCAGGGAGATGCTACAGTGGGCAGGGCTCTCCCCCTCCTCCTCATTGCTGCCATGGGGGTCTGACCATGACCCTGCCTGGCCATGCTCCCTCTTTCCCCACCCTCCAAACCCAGCAGGCCAAGGTCGGGGCTTAGACCCCTTCTCAGTCATATGAAGGCCTGCCAGGGCCTGGCCATGCCCCCTCCCTGCCCCCCACCACCAGCTCAGCTTCCCCATGGAAGGGAAGGGAGGGCTGCTTTAGCACCCCTGGGCTTCTGGCTTCTGGCCTGAGCCACTGCAGGCATGTGCCTGCATTTCGGGAATGAAAAGTGAATGTCTGTCCTCTTGTAAACCCGTTCAATCTCTGCAGGTTAGACTAACCTGCAAAGATTGAAACAATTCGGGCTCAGGATTTTTTAATGTCTGTCCCTCGCCATATCATGTTTTGAAGTTAAAACTAGGCCCTTTTTTGGAAGGGAAAAAAGTCCTGTTTCCAAGTTTAAAAAAAAGCACTTTCAAGCCAGATGGAATTTTCTACCAACAATGAAAATAAATGGATTTTTGCAAATCTATGCAAAAATTAGCTGCATTGTAGAAACCACAGTAATAGTGAGATTTAGGTACTGTAACATCCTGCAAAATGGTGAAAGTGTGCATGTAAGACTAAATTTCAGCCTGTGCTGATTGGGATGAAAGCAAAGGTTGTCATTTTAGACTTTTTAATGCTCTTACCATGGAAATAGTTGTCATGTCACCTACCAGGATTATAGCTGGACGAGCAAATAAGAGAAGCAGATGATACATGAAAGCAGTATAGATGGAAGCATTTTTCAGAATTAGACAGCAATGACAAGAGAAATGAAAATGGCATGCGAGGCCTAATTGGAATTCCGTTAGTCATTTGGAAGGAGTATTAAAAAGCCCCTTTCAAAAGCAGACTTATCAACAGTTTCTTCAGGAATTAGAGTATGGTATAATTTAGTCAAAGAATAGGCATATTAATTTTTCAATCTGATAGCAGGTGGCAGAAAGATGGAAAACATTAATGCCAGTGAGCACATTCTTGTTTGAGTCACAACAGAGAACAAAGACAGGGAGCAGAGATCTCCTCTGACTTAGAAAGCAGTGGCACATGTATCGCTGTGTGCTGCTTCATTGGAAGCACTTCCTTCCTGGGCATGATTGACCTGGAGACTTCTGTGATGATCACATCTGCGGAAGCACAGATTTGCCCACACTCACAATTGTGTCAAAAGTCCCATGATATTTGGAGTTTTAATTAGATCCCAGCTGCTGAAAACAGGTTATTAACTAAGAATCTCTAATTTCAAGTTTAAAAAAAAAATAGTTCCTGTCCCTCTGCATGTGGAAAAAAGCTTCAGGATATGACTTAAATTTTCAAGCTCTCTAATACAAGGTACCCCAAACTTCCTATTTTTTCAATTCCATTGTTTTTGATTTTGGATCCTTGGAGTTGGTAGCAGAGAGGATGGAGCAGACAGTAAACTCAGTCTGAAGCCTGAATAACAATAAGATAGACCTCATGAATGGAGACTAAAAGACAACTAGGAATCCAAACCGTGGATCCCAGGATCTGGTGGTGGAGACAGGTACAAGATGGTTGAGTCTTTGGCTTGAGCCTCCTCATCTGCTTCAGCAAGAAGGTTAAATCAGCCAAGAGAAAGCTGTAAGTTTAAAGTGATTACTTCCATTTTTTAATGTATCTCTGATCATTCACAGTGCTATCCCACTTTCAACGCATTCCAGCTGCTCCTTGGCAGACCTGCCCTCAGGGAATGTGACCATTTATACAGTCGTGCAGATTAACAAACTATGAGAAGCAAAACGCTTGCCTCTGAATGCAATTAAGAGATTTTGCCTCTTCCCATCCACCAACCTACTAACTTCTGGGGACCAGGTGGACTTGTAATGGACTAGAGAGACTTTGTTATGACATAATTAGTTTGAATCCAGTCACTGGATGAAGTCAGCTCCATCTAATTGTTATCCAGACCTCACAGTTGAAAAAGGCAGCTTAGTTTCTGAACCAAGCTCCTCAGGATCAGGCTTGTACAACTTTAATGTCCTACCACCAGGGGGAAATGCAAAACACTGCACACTCAAGCATCCACAACCTGCTGTTCATAATACACAGCTGTCCTTAGTTCTCATGCCTCAAGCGGATAATGCCATCAGTTCATTATTCCCATGTCTGGAGGACCTGAACAAACAAACAACAGTCAAAGGAGCCAGTAAGGAAAAGATGCAAGTCAGTAAGAAGAAACACATCAAAAAATTCATGACCTTCCACTTCTTCAGAGATGAGGATCCAGGAAGAGCAGTTTGCACCTTCATTATATTAAAGCCAAACAACTTGATCTGTACCTAAGGCTGGCAGCAGAAACCACGCAGAAGCACAGCACGTCCAGACAGCAGCAACCTGATTAGGACATGTGAATGAGGATATAGTCCACCATTCCTCTGTACATCCCACTAGCTATCCATTCAGTACATGCCTGTGGCCATTTCTCCATCCCACCAGAAGGTCACCTCTTCTGTGTTGACTTTACCCGAACAAAAAAGAATACTGGAGCTAATGATGTCCAGGATGAAATACACACCAGCGGGGGGCAAGAAATTATTACTGAAGGGCTTTCGGATTCTACTGCAGTATATAAGAGGGACTGTTTTCCAAGGTGTGATTTTAAGGGAGTTATCAGCATTTAGACCTGGTCACAATTTGCCAAAATATGGATTTAAAAAAAAAAGTACTATTTTTTGAACAATTCAAGTCAATAGCCAGCCCAGCTAGAAGACTACACAGAGGACCAATATCAAAAGGCACAGGCACTACATTGCCCTCCTTTCTCCCCTGAATGGGTTTCTGCAAGATGAGGCTGAGGACTAAGACAACGGCATGATGAACTTCTCCACTCTGTCACACCCAGACTATCCTCTGGATTTTTCTTTGGCCTATTGAACTGTCTTTATTTCAGATCCTGTACTGAAGTACATTTTCTCAAGTGGAGGTTAGAGTGCAGACTATGTCATACCTGCTGCCTGTTTGCCTATGGCCAGGCCTCAAGTATCAGCTGGTTTTTAACTAAAAGCAGAGTCATAAACACACAAGTTGTTATTCTACAGATGTAAGTCTAAAATAGACTGAGAGGATCCTGCAGCTGATCCAGAGAGAGGTCTTCTTTTCGACCCTGTTTTGGGAGCTGTCTGTGTCTACTACTATGTGCTGTAGCACGGTCACTGAAAAAACAGATACCACTATGCCCACTGGTTCTCATTATAATACACATTTTTTCCAAGTTATTTTTTTCCATGTGACCCCGGCATTGTTCAGTGCACAGGATGGACAGTTCCTACTGAATGAGCAGCCATTCGATCTTTTATTTTCACTTCATTGCTCAGTGGCCCCAAGCTATATTTACTGCACAGTACCCAAGCCTTCCTCTGAAGAAAAAATTATGGATTCCCTTATGAGGTTTTCTAAGCAGCCACTCTATTGCATCTGAGTGATTCAAAAATGTCCATGACTATTTTCTCTGTATCCTTATGAGATGAGTAGTATTGGCCTCAAAGATACAAAGAAAATCAATTGTGCCTGATTTGTGAGGACCTGATTTTTTTTTGTGGGGGGTGGTGTACAGAATAATTAGCCTAATATAGCACTTCTGGTATCCACACAAGGACTACCATGGATTTCAGTTGCAGCTGTGAGGTCTTGGTCCTTCTGCAAGTCAGACCCCCGGTAGCTCAAGTTAGGCCCCAAGCATGAGAATAGCACAATTTGTGATCATCTGTGAAAAGTGCCGTTTAAGTGACTTGCTCAGTGTCATTCAGGACCTCTATGGCAATCATGGATCCAATCCTCCAGGGAAGCATCAAGTGTCAGCATCATGATACTATCCTTCCTCCTCCCGCAATTCCCTCCATTGTTGGCTATATATCTTCCACCTTCCGTGACAAATGAGAAAGACATGTTACCAACCATAGTCTGGATCTGGCCCTGCATCACCTCAGCCCATCCACATGCCAGAATCCATCCCTCTGCCATCTCAGCCCCCACTCACCCGATCTAGCGCACAGGGCCACGCTATCCAGCCCACGAAGCTCCCCAGGGCCTGGAAATTTGGCAGCAGGGGAACAACAATTAATGCTGCCACCAGGGCAACCCAGCAAGTCAGAGGACACAGTTCTGCAGGCTGGATCTGGCATACAGACCAGGGGTTGAGCATCCCTCTCTATATACACCTACAGTATTAAATGGAGATGGGACATACTGTCAGAATGGCTCACAGATAGATACTGTCTGAAGGCAGATGAACAGTGAGACTCAGGAATCATAAGTACCATGCCAGACTCTGCTAGGGAATACGCTTTACTGGACAAAGACTCTTCTGCTCATTCCCCACAGCATGACTGCTCTTGTCACATCTCCTTCAATCTGTCCCTCAGTCCTGTCTCTTTCCCCCACTGTAGCTCCTTCATCCTTGTCATATTTCCCTTACCTAATCAGTCCTAATCTCCACTCATCAGGCTTCAGATCCAGCTGCTTTGCCCAGACAGTCTTAATCTCCACCCCTCCAGTCTTCATCCCAGTTTCATCCTCCACTGGCTTCAATTTCCAGTCCCCTTTCCTACCCCTTCCACATTTGATGTCTGCCCCAACCCCACTTCTATGTCCTCAAGCTTTATCCAACTCAGCCCAGTCTCCTCCCCTGAACCCAATCACAGTTTCCCACACTTTCCTTAACAACTGCCAGTCCCAGCACCCTCCCCACTTTTCCTTCTCCCCCAACAGGTCTGGCTCTTGCGCCCCCAAACACCAGGCCAAAGGTATACCCTCCATGGACAGAAAACACCACAGAGCTTAGCCGTGAGGCACTAGTAAGTCTCAGAGTATGTGCAAACTGACATTTTTTGAAAGCAAGTATGTTTGAACAAATTTAGACAATTTTCACAAGATAACAGAAGTCACGTGCTTGAAAGAAAGGGAACAGTCCTACCACATTTCAAATCCCAGCTCCTAAGTGTGGGAGCTCTACAGCTCTTCAAGACTCTCTTTAACACAGTCAAAACATTTATTTCTCTTCTGTCCTTGGAAGTGGCAGAACTGTTTTGCTGAGACTTTTCAAAACAATTTCAGCCTAAGGCAAGCACTTAGCATGGAACATTTCAGCCCAAATTGTTAAATTTTGTCAATTTAAGCAAGTGGAAGCAGGGACACATCACAGGCAACATCAGGATGCTCTATCAAGTAAACTCATGGTCAGGCATTAGGACAGTGAATCCCAAAAGGTGTGCTGGGGCACACAAGTGTGTCATGAGAGAGATGGATGAATGCTGCAACATCCCCCTGCTCTTTGCTCCCACCCAGGACCCAGCACCTGCCCCAGCCACCGCAGCAGCACCTTTGGCTACTCCTCTGGGGACTGCCATCACTGCTGCTGCCTTTCCCTGCCCCCAGGGAGCCCCTGTGCTGCCCCACCTACTCCAGTACACTCCCAGGAGTGTGCTCTGTTGTGAGTGTACAGGTGGACTCACATATGAAATGGTGATTTGCAGCCCAGCTTGTCCCTTCCACTCCTCCTATGCTCCCAAGGCCAACAAGAGCAATGGGTGGTCGTCCGTGAGCAAGACCCTGCAGGAGCAACCTGAGCAGCAGAAGCTGCCCTTGCTGCCCTGAGATAAAGACTAGGGGTGGGAGGGTCAGGCAGTGGAAAGAGCAGAGCAGAGCACAGCAGGATGAGGTACTGTCCCTGCCACCCATAGATCACCTGCTAGATCAGTGGTTCTCAATTTTTTCAGCACCCACCCCACCCTGTAGGGGAAGCTTTGAAGCTAAAAAGGTTGAGAACCACTGGTATAGAGACTAATCCTTTGCTTAAAGAAAAACATATCTGGTGTCATTTTTTAACAGTACATCTCAGCACAGGTATGATTTCTTCTGGCAGGGGAATGAAATATGTTATATATTTTGAAAAAAATATATACACACCTTTTCAGATGTAAGAGCTGCCAATTTTAATCTAGAAAGATTTTCCCAAGTATCAAAAGTTTGGGAAACTGCATTAGGTACAGTGTCCATTATCCTCTGACCAGGCCACATTCTGCAATACTTCTTAGCATACCACAAGACAAAGTGGTCTACATGAGAATGTCTCACCAACCAACATGGATATGTGTTTATTCCTTGCCCTTGTGTTACCTTCCATTGCTTATGCAGACACAACTGCTGTCATTTTATTTTTCTTTTTTAAATCTCCCTGACCTTATTTTCTGCTCTCTTTATATCTTGCTTCCACCTAGATTTTCCATTTGTATTGTTTTATCATATGTTTTAGATACAATTTGCTTCTGATCTCTGTTCTGCTTTTTCTCACTTTGATCTCGAGCTCTTCTTTGTCCCTGTCTCTCTTGCTCCCCCTCCTTCACAGCCCCCACCCAACTTGCCTCTCACATGTTCATTCATCCTCTTCATCTCTCTCTCTCTAACACAACACTCAGAGCCTGAGTCTGCTCTGCCAGGCATTTTCTACCAGCACCACCCAGTCAGAACTACATGGAAAATGCTCATTTCCACTGGTGTAAAAGAGCAGTCAGCTACATTTCTCATTCTTTTCAGCGACCCATTTTTTTACTTTCCCCATCAACCAGTATGTCATTGTCAGTCTGGCAACTGGCTGTCCAACCTTATACACAGCCACATAACCTTCTAGGTCCTCCAACAAGATCTGCGCCTGCTTCTGGGTTTCAGTTGAAGGACAGAGATCCCCTAGGCTTGGGATGATTTAATTGCCACATGTCCCCAGAAACCCAGAAGGCCATCCTGCAGAATGTATCCTATTGTCTCCTCCTGGTTGCTGGACATCAGAGGGAAACTCTGTAAGCCAGGGATACTCAGCCCCCAGGCCATGACCAGATCTGGCCTGCAGGCCAGTTCCAGCCCACAATATGGTGTCAGCCAGCCCGCGGGGCTCCCCATGGGTCTGGATATTTGGCGATGGGGGAGGAGTGGCATCACTCCCCTGCTGCCAAATTTCTAGACTCATGGAGATCTCCAGGCCCTGCATGCTAGATGGGGCACCCAATCCAAGCACATAGGCCCGGGTGGGGGTGGCTCTGGGCTCCAGGGCCCAATCCCAGTGTGTGGGTTAGGAGTGGGTGGTGCCAGGCCTCCAAGACCCAATCCAGCTCATGGACTGATGCCACATTACTCATCTGGCCCGTGGTCCCAAAAGATTGAGCACCAGTGCTGTAAGCAGGTACGGGGAAGAAAAGGGCATTCAAGGTGAGTTCGTGGGAAGGGACCAGAAAAAAAAGAAATCGGGCTTTTCCTCTCTGGGAAGCAGTCACCTGGGCTGAGGGAGACTTAAGGCCAATTCAATGCCCTCCCACAGGTTTCCTGCATGACCTTGGACAAGACACAGCTTCTTTGTGCCTCAATTTTCCCATCTATAAAATGGATATATTGCTACTTTCACAGCTTCACTCATTGATTTATTCTCACAGCTGGCTTGTGAGGGCTCTATAACTAATATGAAGGGCCATAAGCATCGATGATAGATAGGGTTCAGTGAGGGTGAGAGTGAGAGAGAGGGTTCAGAAAGGCTGCCAGTGGGTGTATTCTAGTTCTTTGCCTCAAGGGGAGTTCACAGTGTCTAGCAGAGGGGCAATTCCCACTCACACTGAAAGGAAAGTCAAGACAAGCAGATTGAAAGGGAGAGCCCTAACTCTCTTTGAAAGCATGTGTCACGGCAGAGCTTGCTCACAGCATTTGCACATCCAGAGGAGAAAAGCCAAATTCATGTTAGGCAGGTAACTAAGGAGACAAAATTTTCTAGCCCCACAACAGGTGACCCCACAGAACCTCCCCTAAAAAAGGCCCTCTTTAATAAACTGATTACTCAATCCAGTGCCACAATCCAGATCAACCAGATGGTCGGCTCCTATGGTGCACTTTGTTCTATTACCACCAAGTTGGCCTTTGTGCTCTCGGCTTTTGAAGTGTTCCCTAATTTGTTTTTAACTGTTTAAAGATTCACTATAGCCTCAAACCTTTTGTTTCCCTTGTTTGCTTGCTTGATTCTGTTTGTAAAGAGTAAATATTTAAAACCACCTTATTAAAGCATTGCCCGGGTGTTCTGTTCTTCATTATGCGGCACTTGAATCATTTACAGTGCCAAGGAATAAAAGCAAAATGTACTGCAGGTAATTGACATTAAACTTTGTTTACTTACCGGTAATAACAACACACAGTTAAGTAACACAATGCACCCGTAGTCTGCCCTTGCATAAACGTATATAGATCCTATTGATACCAGTCAGGCTCTGAACAGGTGACCCAGCTCAAGCAGGTACAGCTGCCTGCTATTCTCCATTTGGGCCACTGCTCTGGAAAGTCTGCTCATCACTCCATCTGGCATGACATTGAATTGGCCGTGGTTTTGCCCCACAGTAAATGATAGGTTTCTCATGAGGTCACAGTGTTAATGCCACTGAAGAAATGAAAACTAATGCAGATGTGCTGTATCTTCTGCTAGTGGCAGATGGTGAAAGCAGTCAAAACACAACTGCCTTAACCATGTCCACTGCCAGTCAATATGCCTTTGCAATTAAATGGAAGTTTTCATGAAAATTTTCAGATTTCAACACTTTTACCCCTCTTCAACACTTTTATCCCTTCCTCCCAAATTCAGAGATGAAACAGGTTTATTTTTGTTGAACTTGAATGGGAGGGGCATAGAAGGAAAAAACATTTCCCCCAACAGCTCACCTTTTCAATGCAATAGCTTTACTGAAGAGAAACAACATACATTTAGCAGCAAAAGCTGCTAAGTCAGGAGTCAGCAGTGTGTTTGGGCAGTGTCAAAATACCCACAACCTCGACTTGTAAGATGTCGGCGTGCCAGGGGCAAACAGTGGGGGAGCCACAAGGGGCATGATCCTTGTTGTAGCAATGCAACCCTGGCCCGCTGTCCATCCTGAGACACACATGCCAAGCAAAATGCCTTTGCACGCCATGCTGTGGCACACATGCTGGGGGTTGCCTACTCTTGTTCTACATACAAGTAACGCAAAACTTGTAAAACAAACACTACCTCAGAGCTTTATGCCTATGCTATTAACAACGCATGCTCACTGGCATTTGCAAACAGACTAGGAAGACATCAAGCTTTCAGGCTGGAATCCATTTTGTATGCACACAATTCTTGTGACCTATTCAGAGGCAAGGTCTTGGATCCTTTGAAAGTTCAACCCTTCATATTTGAGGCAGAATGGGCAAAAAGAGCTTAAAGCACATCCAAGATGCACTTCACAGATGAGAGTTTTAAAACAAGAACATGAAAGATTCTGGGAAGAGAAGGGTGTGATGTAGGTAAAAGGCAAGCAAGCTGATGTGAAAGCCAGAATGCTGCACTCAAAGCAAGTTAACCCAGAAAAACCCACAAAGTCAGCACCAGTTTGCTATAGATTACTTTTTTGGATTGTCATGACTGCATTATAATTACATCTGGGAAAAAACAGGTTTTCAAATGGAACCCCACTATGACCTCAGATATGCTGGCACTAGTAGGCACTATGGGAATAACATGCATGCGGCACCTTAAAAATAGTAATGTGGGAATTCGTTTTTTTTTCTGGTCCAGCTCAGTAACCTGATAGAGCTCTATAACTGGCAAGCATCATGCATGGCATGTAACTGTAGTTAGTATTAACCTTACAAGTACAGCACTTCCCCAGCTACTAAAAATAACCCTGATTAATTATTTATATAAGGGAGAAATTTGGTTTGTTTCTATTTTGCACTTGAAACAACCATTACAACCTATTTCTGATGTGATCAGGGGAAGAGAGCTTACTGAATGAAGCCATTCAACGGAAACTGGTTTTAAAAGCTGTGGGGTGTATATTCTGTTTGCTACTTGCAAGCTATTTAAGGCAGCTTTATGACTCCCATTGCTGTAGTAGCTTAGCATCTCACACTCTTTAATGTACTTATCCTCAAAAGCCCTTCACGAAGGAGGGAAATACTATTTCCCATATTTTACAGATGGGGAACTTATGTTAAGTAAGGTCACATGTGAAATTTATAGCAGGGCTGCATCCTAGGATAGTGCAGTAGAAGGGGGAAGAAGGATACACCAATAGCTATTAATTCATTCAGCTAAGCTAGCTGAGAGGCTTACTTCTAAATAAGGGGGAGCCTGAAAATAACATGAAAGCAATAGCAGTAGTGACAATGTGAAGGACCACAGGGTCTATAACTGCTATAACTTGGCTTTAAGCTGCCCAATAACATATACCAGAGACTAAATCATCTGTATAGACAACTGGGGGAGCTATGGATAATCCTTTACAAGGTTCAGAGTACGATATCAGTTTAAAGAGCATTTAAACACATGAGCTATTCCCAAATGGGGTACAAAAGCAGAAGCTACAGGGCAAATATATGAACTTTGAGAAACCCCAAAATATCCATTTTTGGCCTTTGGATGGAAACATGGGGTTCAAGGTTCTTATTTTATTCAAATTCATTATAGCCATTTCTGGGTCAATATATATTTGAACCAGAGATAACATGTCATAGTTCTCCTCTTCCATTTGTCAGTGACTACTGCTTGAAGCAGACTTTCAGTCAGGCCTTATCCCAAGAGAAATCAGGATACTGACTTGCCCAGAGCCCTGTTAAAAGTTGCTAAGAAACTATAAAACCTGCTTCAGTGGTAAAAAGCATTCTATGGTCCAGTTTTTTATTCTTGGTTAGTAGCTAATACATGGCTTTGCTGATTTCACTGATTCTCTTTTCCAGCCTGCAACCTTGTTCTTTCCACAGGCGAGCTTTATTAAGGAAGCCACCCTTTGTAGCAAGTCATCATGATGGACATTGAAATGAACATCAAAATACCTCTCCCCTGGTTAAAATAACAGTATTAGCCATGTATTTATTCAAGGACAATAGAAGGGAATGGCTTAAACAAACAACCTCAAGGAAAAATACTTCATTTTTAGCTTCTTCATTATATAAAAGCTTATATCATTCAGAAGCTGTTGGGGAGGGGATGCCTACTTGCAGGTTTCTCTTTGGGTAATTTAATATTTAATAAGCAAAAAGGATTGCCTTCTCTGCAGTCCCCAAATGGTATCATAGTCCTTTCAGAAAGCAGCAATTTATTTTTTGCTGAATAAGTGAATTGCACTTTCAGCTATGATGTTAAGCAGTCAGAACACTGCTTTATAGATTAACCACCATTGCTCCTGTGCAGATACATTCAAAAGCTTTTCAGCAATGACCAGCAAGTTTGGGAGCTTTGGTTTTCTCATGTTGGAGACTTAGCATCTTGAATGGACCTGTTTTTGAGAAAGTAC
The DNA here is from genome assembly GCF_052110815.1 of Crocodylus siamensis. Classification (NCBI taxonomy): domain Eukaryota; kingdom Metazoa; phylum Chordata; order Crocodylia; family Crocodylidae; genus Crocodylus; species Crocodylus siamensis. The sequence continues at coordinate 117,866,351 of NC_143395.1, read as the reverse complement.
CAAAGACTCCTTTTTTGGCAGGGGAAAGACAGGGTGGGAGTCAGACACCTTTAAGAAGTTTTAAGTCAGGCATCCAGAACTTGAGACACTCTGAAATCAGTAGTCACTTGTAAAAGATTTAGTTGTAAGCTATAATAAGTTTGCAGCAGAATTTGATGTGTATGCTGCAAGGGATATAAAAAAAGTATAGTCAGTACTAATCATAATTTTAGCTGTATGGCCTCCGAATTGCCCTGTTTGAACTGCAGCAATAACATTTACCCACAGAAAAATGTCTTGGTATTTTATTTTTAAATTAAGTTAGCCTTTCTGCTAAACAGCCTTAGAGAATTGGGTCTTTTTATTATTATGGAGGCAGGGAAGTTGCTCTTTTTTAATTAATAATGAATGCCTTGAGCCTTTGAAATATATTAAAGCAACATCAACTGCCCCCCAGCAGGCTTTCCAGATTTTACCTCTGGCACAGCTATTTTTCATAGGTGGCCCTAATAATACGTAGTCCCCATCAATTATTCTGGCACAAGTATGTTCTCAAATGCAAGTTAAACTATCTCATCACTTATGTCTACTGCTGGTGATCAACTGGGGTGTGATGGGTGGGTTCAGCCAGTGACAGTGCTTTATTTTTGTATAGGGATTGGACTTTTAAAACAGCCAGGAGGATTAATTCCAAGAATTTATCAAACATAACTGTGCTGCCTCTGATACTGATGAGTTTACCTTGGAAAAGCACTTTGTTCCCAGGAGAAAGGCCCCATCCAGCTTGGTAGAAGCAGACAGCTCTGGTAGGGAAAGACATTAAAAAGCAGCTAATCAGCCAAGAGACTCCCTGAGGTTTTGCTTCATTTTTCCAAGACCCTACTAACTCATTAGCCTCCTCCTGGATGCTTTTGACATGTCATCTGCTAAAATAAGCTATTTCCTCTCCTTCGGGTAAAGTAGACAATAAGGGATGGGTGATGAGAGGTGCTACTGCACCATTTAGCTACAAGAACTATTCTATTTAGGAAAACTGATGCGTCTGATGAGTTCTTTTTCAAAACGGAGAAGGGCACTGGGATACGAGATGAAGATTTTTTTTCCCCTTAAAAGAGGTTTGGCTCACGCAAAATTACCTTCTGCTCCTGCTACCACGCCTACTGTTAAACAGAGAATAATTTGGTTGAATGCTTTTCTAAGGGAACAGAGTATATGACACAAAGCCTCCCAAGGTATTTACCGGTAGAGACCAATAAACAGAAGATGCATTTGTTCTCTCACCCCTCCATTTTTGCCCTCAGTTCTGGTGTTGAGTAAAGCCCAGGACCAGTGGTGAGCTAGTAAGCCTTATACCGCTAAGCCTTATACATTTTTAACCCCTAGGGGCATGTCCACACATGTAGGCACGTGTGCCTGCAGCAGCTCAAATGGCAGCAGCACAAATTTGTGCCAGAGATTTGTGCCTCAGCACACATGCCTGAACATGTACTTTAGTGTGGGGCAAATTGTGCCACTTGGGGCAAACTGACCCTGCCCAGCTCCTACCAGATCTTCGGCCAGGGGGAGCTAGAGGCTGAGGGTGGCACCTGTGCTGGTCCCAGCAGTATAAAAAGGTGCCCTGGCAAGCAGCTCAGGGCTACTTGTCCTCAGGAGTTTCTGAGGCCTGGCTAACTGGTATCTGGAATGCTAGCCCCTCGCACCAGCTGGACTGCTGAAGCAGCCCAAACCTAGAGTTTCACCTGCATCCTCTACCCACTGCAGCAGTCTGGCAGTGGGGGCTGCTGCCTGGCTGTGACCTGCTGTTACCTGTGACAGCTCAGCCTTGGAGCTGCATGCACCTGCCAGACCCAGATGGGAACCTCACACCTGCCTGGGCTGTGGTATGGGCACTGTAGCAGAGCTGCCTGCTAGTGGGCTGTGGGTGCACAGTTGACCTTCAGGTAGCCTCTGCTTCTGATGTTTTTGGAAGCCTTCTGTCTTCTGGTGCTTCTGCTCTGCCATCTGGGCATCTATCACCCAGAAGATGTGCTCATTGCAGTGGCCCACTTTGAACTGCTTCTCCACTCTCATCTCTCTCTCTCATACACACACACACACCTGCTACCACCTCCTTCCCTCCCTTCCCCCAGCCCATCATACACCTAAGTGGGTCCTGGAACCAGGAGCCCCCACCCCCAAGCCTGGGGTTGCATGTCCCAGCACTGGTATGGACATGGGGAAGGGCTGTGGTTTCACAGTTGCCCATGCAGCCATGGCTTCTGCCAGCAAGTCCCATCTCATCTAGCAGCTGGATGCACAGGGTAAGAGATTGGTAGGTGTGGGGAAGGAGGTGGGAGGGGAGGTGTGGCCTTTGTGTGGGGTTTGTGGGCATTGTGGGTGGGTGCGGGGTTTGTGAGGGTGAGGTTTGTAGACGGTATGGGGTTTGTGCAGGGGTGTAGGGGAATATGGGGTTTGTGGCTGAGTATGTAATGCAGGGTTTGTAGGATGGTTTCGGGGTGTGGGGTGTGTGTGGGTGGATGGGGGGGTTGTAGGTGGGGGAGATTGTGAGTGTGGGTGGGACTGCTTAGGAGGGATGGGTGCCCTACCCACTCCCCAGCACAGCACACAGCCCCCTGCAGCAGTGGCCATCATGGCACTCCAGGCCCGCTACTGGCAGAGCCCCCACATGGTGCAGTGCAGGCCCAGCCACCTGGGACCCAGCACCACCTGTGACACATGGTGGAGGTCCAGCCCGCTCCAGCCTGGGGGCGTGTGGCTTTGGGCAGGACTGGGTCGCTCTTGTTGTCACCTGGGGTCCTGGCACTGCACACAGGATCTGCACACCCTCAGGCCAGGCTGGGTCCTGCCTCCATGGAGCTGGCCTGGCCTGACAGCGTGTGGGGCATGTGGAGGCAGGACCCAGCTTAGCCTGAGGGCACATGGCTCCTGCATAAGGTGCTGGGACCCTGAGTGACACCAAAAGTGGCCTGGTCCTGCCCAAAGACATACACCCCCGGGTTGGGCTGGGCCCGTACCATATGGCACTGGTAGCACCAGATCCCAAGTGGTCACGGCCATGCTGTGCCATGGGGGGCTCTACCATTACTAAGTGGCCTGACTGCTGCTGCTGGGAGGTGGTGGGGGAGAGGGGGGCTGTGCATCTTGTGAGGGGCCAGCAGTACCTCTGGTTCCTCCCCCTCCACAGCTCCCTGCCACCCACGCACACAATCCCCCCATCCCTACTTAGGGGAGACAGCCCCTGGGTCTGGGTCACTGCTGCAGGCTTGCCGGGCTCCTATTTGGGAAGGGAGCAGGCACAGATGCTCTGGCCAGGTGCAGCAGACTCTAAGGAGGACCCAGCCTCTGGTTGCTGCAGGGTATGCTCCAGGAGTGGCCCTGCACTGGTTTTTTTACTGCATTTTTTTTAATACCAGGATTTCCCAGTATCAAAATTAGAGTCCGCTGCATTTTTTCATTCCCAGAATGTCTCTTGCAGTGTCTCAAACTGCTTTCATGAGGGTTTCATTCAGGCGCTGTTATGTTCATGAAGAACACAAGTGAAAAGCGTGTAGAAAAACTAAATACTACAAGCAAGCAATTATTCTTTCAGCATTTATTACATTATATGACTGCTTGACAATCTTTAACACTAGTCACCCCAGGACCAAATCTATTTTCCATTACATCTGATTTGCTGATTCCCCATTACATCTGATTTACTACAGGTTTAAGACTGTATAAACTAAGTATAGTATAGTATGGACTAAGTTTACATGGTATGATGCCATCTGGATTCAAATAAGGATCCTTAAGAAAAGAAATACCAATGTTTTGTCCATCTGAAGTGACAGGGAATGGCAGTGACCAGAATGGTATATACAGAAGTTCAGTTCTTTCCCAGGGTCCTGATACTACCAGATTCTAAGGCAGTGGTCTCCAACCTTTTCCAGTAGGAGATCATTTTTGTAATTTAAAAACAAACCAAGATCTACCAAGATTGACCGGTTGGTGACCACTTTTCTAAGGTAACAGCTCTCTTGAATTAAGTTCCTGGTTTCTCCCCATGGATGAGTGAAAAAAATTCTTAACTCCTTACCCTGATTTCCGTAAAGACTGCTGTAGGACATACTTTCTGGGTGCCTAAAGGTTTGGTTGTGGGCGTCAGTGGGAAAGGATAGCCATCTATGGATTTTTAGGCACTTTCAAGACTAGGTAGGACTAGGTGTTCAGAGGATCTACTGGGTTGGGTATGAGTACCTAGAGGGGCAGTTCATTAGGTCCTAAGCACTTAAATCCTTTTGTAGCTCTAGTACAAATTAGCAGAGAGGTAGCTAGCCGTGTTAGTCTGAAGTCTAATTCCCTGCATAGTACAGAAAAAGATACCAAAACACTGAAGAATGATAGGGTTTAACAGGCCCCTTCCTCCCCCCACCCACTAGCATTTCTTATTAGATAACATTTCTTCCTCTTCCCAGTATGGTCCTCAATCTATGTGCATCAGTTCCTCCTATGAGGAACATCTCTACTTCATAGGGGAGTTGTGAGTGAGAAGCTACATTAGGGACTGTGAAGAGCTCAGATGTAGCATTAATAGACTGCAGAGAGAAAGAAAGCCACTGTTCAAGTGCTGTTTTTGACTGAATACCATCCCCCAGGCAGAAAAATGTATGGAAGGGGCTAGGTTAGCCTAGTTGAATAGAAAACCACGTGAAATGGTAACTCCAAAACTTCGGGCCCAAATACAGGGCACATTTACATAATTGTAATTGAAATTAGTTCTGTACACAGAAACAAGTGATGGCAGCTGGAGCAAACATACATGCAGCTGTTTTAGAGGAGCTACTTTGGGTAGGCGCTATGTTAAGATCTCATCACTAGATGGTGGGGGAGCAGGTAATTGCCCATCACAAGGGTGTCAAAGATATGGCCCCACAGGCCAGACAAGTGAATGGAACTTCTGGAGCAGTGGTTCCCAACCTTTTTTGTACTGCGAACCAGCATGGGTGCAGGACGGGGCACACAACCAGCTGCCTCGCTGCCCAGCTTTAACCCTGCATGTGACTGCCAATGGTGGAAGCTGCTTTCCCAGACAGACAGATGGGGGTCCAAGCAGAGGGCTTGTGCCATGATCCGGCAGCCAACCCTCTATGGCCTGGTACTGGGCCACGGCCCGGTGGTTAGGAACCTCTGTCTTGGGGAGACCAGGAATTTAGGAGCAAGGCAAGCAGGGGTGGAGCCCAGCACTGAATATCAGAGTATGGAGCTCCACTGGGGCACATTTCTACAGCAATAGGGCAAGCAATCGCTGTGTTAATCCCTGTGGCTCCTTGAGCTGACAGCAGCTCAGTTACCTGCAATACTTAATGCTAGTGCCATTCCCCCATTGCCAGAGATAGGTCTAGATCCAGTTCAGGGGGCTGGGTGAATTTGATACCCCAGCCTATAACAAACATTGACCATGGGGCAGCTGAGGACACATGGGACTTAAGGGTACTACGATCCCCTGCCTGTGTCTAATCCAACTACAGAGTCACTCCAACAAAAAGATACTACCCACAACAATTCTTGCCTTTCACATGTCTCCTGTATCATCACAGCAACACCACCTCGACACTACTTACCACTATTGTAGCTTATACCCACTTAGTTTTACTCTTGATTTTTCCCAAGCTAATTCTACACTGGATTCAAGTCAATTTCATTGCTGTAAGGCTTAACAACATCTCTCTGCTCCTTGCTTACACCACTTCATCAGGCTGCACATCCAACACTTTGAGCTCTGGAACAGTGGGGTCTCATCCTGAATACTATTGTATGTTTGTGAAACCAGATGCTTACACTTCAAGATTCAACTAATAGGAGTTCATTAGAACTGCTTACAACCAGTAAACAACCCTTTCAACAATGATCAGGATTCAAAGCTTTTCATAATCTCCAGATAGTCTGGCATTTGTTAATCTGCATCTCAGCTCCATAGCCCAAGGGGCAAAATTTGGAAGTGTAATTGGTTTTTGAATGTTAACAGACTCCACTGAAATATACTTTCAGCCTAAGCAATTTTTAACCCAGCTTATTTGCCTGTGACTACCATTATTTCTATGAAGGACTGAGAGCAATTTCCTCACAGCATGCAACCATATGTTTTATTCCAACTAGCCCAAGAAAACACAAAGGTATCAATTAAAATTGCATTAACCCCATCATAGTGTAAGCATAGTTCATTTAATAAGATACCCAGTCCCTGGCTTTAAGCAAATGGATGTAAAAATTGTGATGGGTTCAGATTCAGACTTCAGGTTTAAGTTTTAGGTCATTAACTGTAGTTGTATGCATAGCAGATATGTACCTAGAGAGAAAACTGAGGCTATTAGACAGAAATTAAATTTGTAGTACTACACTAGTTGAGCAGACAAATGTATGTGCTCCCAGTAGGGCTACAATAATGGTGGAGGCACTTACAGAAGTGTTGCTGGGTGAAATATTCATGGACTTCATAGACACTAGGGCTGGAAGGGACCTCAGGAGATCATCAAGTCCAGCCCCCTGCCCCAAGGGCAGGAAGCTAGGGTCAAAGGATCCCAGCAAGATACGCGTCCAAATGCTTATAAACTTCTTTGTAGCAGCGTTTTGTAGTGCCACAGATGAATGTCAGAACATGAGAAGTACCATATGGGTCAGACCAATAGTCCATCTAGCCCAGTATCCTATCTCCGATAATGCAGTAGTGAATTATAGCTAAAGTGCTCAGTTCCCTATTCATTACCTCCCCTGGGATCCATATATGCTTTGGTCTCTCAGCCCCTAGCATCCCACAGTGCTCTGTAGAGGCACATCCCCACATGCAGGAGCGTGTTTGCCACAGCACAAATAGCAGCAGCACAAATTTGTACCACTGCTTTTTGCTGCTGCATAATCCCCTATATGTGGGGTTTGCTGTGGGGCAAAATGACCTGCTTCAGAGAAACTGCTGTTTCCCCACTCCTCCTGGCTCCAAATGTGTTGGAGGAGCAGGGGGACACTTAAAGCAGTGGAGACACTTTAACCAGCAGCTAAAGTGTCTCCCTGTAGGACCCAGCCTACGGTTGCTCCAGCTCACACTTCTGGAACATGTGCTGCACTGCTTTATTTCTGCAAGTTTTTTGGTTTTTTTTAAATACCAGGAGTTCCTGGGATCACATTTGCATGTGGCAAATGGTTGTACATGCACCATGTGTGGTTTGTAGCACCTCAAAGAGTTTTGAGGTGCTGCAAGCCACATGTGCACTCTCATCCGAATATGTCCTTGGAGAGCAGGATGAACAGCCACCAAGCACTCCGGCCTCCTAGCTCCCATGGTGGGGCAGGGGTGCCAGCAGCATCCTCAGGGGACCCATGCTGCCACCTGATTACTGCCAGCCTTCCAGCCATGAAGGGCAGAGGAGCAGAGCCACAGGGATGAACAAACAACCCTTTATTGTGCCCTTTGGCTGGAGAGTATGCTGCTACATGCATTCACCATGGCTTTGTAGAATCCCAACTTGGGGACATCTCATCTGGTTTCACCTGAAGTGCTAGAAAAATGTAGTGCTACAAAGTGCAGAGGCCCTTGCAGCACTACATATATAGCTATAAATGCAAGTGTTGCAGCCATGGTGGCCCAAGGCATGTGAAATGCAAGCTTTTTGTGGCAGTACCTTTTATTGGACTGACTGTATAGTTGGGAAAGATGTTAGACAAGCTTTGGAGCACTATGCACCCTTCTCTAGGTCAGACCAGGAAGGGACTAGATAAGCCTGGCCATAATTGAATAGAAAACTACATGAAGTTGTCACTCCAGAACTTAGGGCCCAAATACAGGACACATTTACATGCATTTTGTATACTGGTGCAAGTTATTACTGCAACTAATAGACTGTTTTATGCCCACGAGAGCACTTAATGCCCAAGAGTTGTCAATTACAGGTCCCACATTTTTGTCTTAAAACTCCAGTACCTAGATTCACATGGCTACATGAGAATTTCAGCTTCCATTTAAAATTCTTTTTCAAGTCCCTGTCATTAGAGAACAGCTTGCAAGTGTCACCAGCAGAGGACTTCAAAAAGCAGATGGAAAAAAAACAACTCAAAATATATTTAATGTGCTCTCATTATTTTAGGATGGGATCATGCTTCCTGATCTTTGAATTTTTGGGGTTGCCTATCTGGTGTTTACAAAATTCAGAGATCCAGTCTTTAAACACCCTGAAGTTTAGGTGTTCTCTGATCCTTTTGATTTGAAACTGTCTCTAGTTCTGTTGCATGTCACTGGTGACAGCTACTAGATTTCCAGTTAATGGCAGTTGAAAGGTAGGGTATAAATAAAGCATCCCCAAGCTCAAATGTGTATTTGCATTAAAAAAAATGGAAGTTGGGCTGAAAATCTTATGAGATCAAGCTCATGTATAAGGCATCTGGTATTTCTTATTCCTTGTCAGAAGTATCAAGATTAATCTCCTCTCTTTCTCAGGGGAGCTTGGTTCTAGGAAAGAGAAGAGATATGAAAATGTAACTTTGTCCTTGTATCAAGGATAAAAATACCGGCCTCAAAGTGATTAAGGACTAAATGCAGATTCATAGGCGAAGTAAGAACCAATACAATACACCAACCCACAGTTCACACCCAAATGCTCCAGGGACTCATGAGGCAGGTAGGTTTAACATTCCACAGGTTTATCACAAAATACTCATGGCATACTGGGTGCATTTACACAAGATGCCCACTGTCCAGTTGTTACTGCGCAGTCATTTAGTACTTGCGTAATTAAGTACTAAGTAACTGTGCAGTAATCAGCATTACTGCGCAGTAGTGTCCCGGACGGGTAGCCTAGTGATGCTTACTGTGCAGTAGCTCATTACTACCGCGCAGTAGTGTCACAGATTGGCAACACGTAGGGGGTGCACGCAGGTGCATGTGCACCCCCTGAGGTTGGCAGTGCACCCCGAGAGAAGCACTGCTGACAGCATCTGCGGGTGGTCACCGCTTGCCACTCCCCCCTTGCCGCCGACACCGCCAGCAGCGTCTGTGGGCAGTCGCCGATCACCACTGCAGATGGTTGCCGACAACTGGCCAGCGCTCACCACCCCTGTCTGCCTACTGCCAACACCACCATAGCTGCCTGCGGAAGCTCCCCACTTGCTGCCACCATGCCCCCGCTGCTGTCCCCGCTGCCTGCAGGTGGTCGCCATGCTCCCCCAACCTCTGAGGGCACGCATCGTCACTGGCGTAGCATCACGGTTTGTGCCCATCGACACTATTATGCAGTAGTAACAAGCTATTGTGCAGTAAGAGTCTCACGTAGATGTGACCACTGTTTGGTAAACTGTTGGTATGGCAACTGGGGCAGCATCTTTGCAAATGCACTGCCATGAATCTTACAAACTAGTTATAATTTATATTGCTATTTTTCCAAGTCTAGTGCTTCCTTACGTAAGCAGTAAATATTAACCAGTAATGTATATATTCCCCAAGAGGGTCTTCTAAAAAGTTTAAGATAACCTGAAGGACCTGAATTATGGATGATCTGGTCCCCCAAGGCCCAAGTTAAACAGGAAGGAGCACTGAACAATGATTTTTTTCTCTCAGGGAAATAATTCAGGAAGCTGTTCATTTGTGATACTGCATCTACAGTTATATCTAATAACCATGAGACCTTTTAAGGGACAAGCAAACACGGGACAAGCAGAACATAAATATTTCAAGATCAGATTATCAAGAAAACAATTTCTCCCCATCACAAAGGAGCATAGGCAGCATCACCACCCCTCAGACCATAGTGGGTGGGGGCAAGGGTTACCTAGAGCACATGGGCAGAACCAGGCAAGGGTCAAGCACTTGAAGGGTCAGGGAGAGGGAGGACCCATGTCACCCGCAGCTGTCCCTGGCTGATGTGGGGTGGTCATGGATGAAGCCCCAGAGTCACTGCTCTCAGGGCTGCAAGAAGTGGCTGGGCAGGGAGCCAAGCTCCACTGGGGTCAGCAGCAGAGTGGCAGGGGGTGGGTTCCTACTTCCAGCATCTGCTTCCTACCTGCCAAGCCCCCAGACATCCACCGCTAGCAGGAGGCAGGCACTGGAAGGAGGAACTCGCTCCCAGCCTCTGCTGTTCCTAGCTGACATAGGCACTGGGGGACTCCAGACCTCTCCCCTGCCTGCCCCAGATGCCAGCTGTAGGGGTGCTGAGCTCAGCCAGGGGCAGCAGCAGCACACAGGTTCCTTCTTGTAATGCCTGCTCCCTGCCCAGAGGACCCGTCACCCCCAGGTGTCCCCTGCTGGTCACAGAAGCTGGGGCTTGAAGGAAGAACTTGTATGCCACTGCCACAGGCTGAGCCTGGCACCCCGTGTAGCAGATGCTTCCTGTAGCCCACAGTTGAAGCATGATCGGGGTGGGGAGAGGAGTGGGGTCTGAGGCTGCTCCCATGCCTGTGTCAACCAGGGACAGTGGCAGCTGCAGGGGGAAGAGAGAGTTAGCATTCTGCTTCCACCACTGGGTCTCAGCCAGCAGGGCTCCCAGCGGGGGAGTAGCACATGCAGGGAAAGGAAACCCTCCCATTGTCCTTCTGCCCCCAGGCAGACCCTCTCAGAGGTCAAGAGAGGCCCAGGCCACTTCCATTTTTTGAAGCTCCGAGTATATTAAAAAAATGAAGAAATGCTAAAACAGGATTACAAAAATTGTGGTATATTTTAAATGTTTACATTTAACAAATTAATGCTTTTAACACAAAAAAATACAATGCAATAATTTGTAATAAATGTTCCTTTAAGTCTAACTTTGAGGCCTTCCGTGAATTTGAGGCCCGGGCCAAATGGCCCTCCTCCCGGGTGATAGGCCCTGCCCCCAGGGCATCCCACGCAGCTCCACTGGAGCAGGACAGGAGCAGCTCTGGACCAACCGCTGCATCTGGGTCAGCTGGAAGCAGGGTGAGGGAAGAAGGAACATGCATCTGCACCTCACCATCGAAAGTGAGCATGGGTGGCAACTATCTTCACACTATCTTTCCCAGAAGGATGAGGAGGACTTGTGCTTGGCATGCAACCCTTGGAAGGGCGAGTTTAGGCTAATGTTTATTTTGCATTTTAACTATTTATGGAAGAGCTGCATTTCCCAAGCCAGTCCTATTTGAACAGTTCCCAAATATTTTTCCAAAAAGGAAAAAAATCTTTTTTTCTTTCCCAGCCTATAAAAAAAAAAAAAGAAACAGTTTAGTTACATTACAGGTGTTGGGCTTGTGCATACATTGGTGAAGATACAGAGGGGAAATGAAGCCAATGGAAAAGAGAGGATGTCCCAATGCCTGATCAGAATTCTGAAACAATTCATATTGCAGCCTCCTTCCGAGGCCATTCAGACTTGGAGGTTAGGTGTCCAAGTCTCCTCAGCAGAGAGAGCAATAGATGACATCTTCCCCTGCCACTGATTTGTAACCAGATTCTCAGGAAAACTAATCAAGGTAGACCTGAAAGCAAGGAAAATATTGTATTTTTCTCACATGTAACCGGTGCCTGGGTCAGTCTGCAGGCCCCATCTGGTGCATGGGGCTGACAACAGGCTCAGGAGCACACTTGGCTCCATTGCTGCTGCTATTCAGTTACCACACAGGAAGTTTTTTTCCCCCTTCAGGTTGCCCTTCAAAAACAAGGTGCATATTAAATACAGCAGGAGTGCTATATGCATGCCATTAACACAAGCTGTGGAAAAATATAGTGTGACAAAGCTTGAAGCAATGGATTCTAAAACTGATTTGGTAAACTGCTGCCCTGATAGGCTTGACATTAAGAGTAGAAGGGCAAAAGGAACAATACAACTCAGTGAAGATCATTTGTTACTCAGACAAGGTACAAAACTGCTTGAGAACCCATTTTAAGAGTTTGGGGCCAAATTTCTCCTTGGTGCAACTATTAATTATGGAAGCAACTATTAGTGCAACTATTAATTGGTGCAACTATTAATTGTGGAAGATTTAAAGTCCCATTTCCCTACACTATTGTAGCTCGAGAGCATTTAGATCTCCATTACAGATCTCTACCTGCCTGCACCGCATTTCAGGCAACATTTTAAAGCCAAGCCCAGAGAACAGAAATTGGCTCCATACAGGTCCAGACATTTGCACATGGAGCCAGCTGCAGGATGAGCCATAGCTGGCAATTGGCAAAGTCTGTGCCTCCCAACATCTACTCACAGTCACCCTTGAGGGGTGTATGTGCTACTCTTCCTCCATATCACCTTTACCACACACTGCAAGGTTTCCAGGAGACGCACAAAGGTGAGAACATCCCTTCCTCATTATATTTTCCCCTTCTCTGCCTAGTGCCTAATATTTGTTCCATAATCTTTTGTTCTACTAGAGAATCTAGGTTCAATTCCCACAAACTTCACCTATAACATGGGGAACTGAGGCACAGAGAGGCTTTCTCAGTCTATAATACAGACAAAACAACACTTCAAAAGGGCATCAAGAAGATAAATACATTTCAGATGACAAGGCACTGAAATATGCAGTCCCATGAACAGAGTAAGCACCTCAACACATGCATTTGTAATTCTACAAATCAGCAGTGGAACTGCACTATCAGATATTTCTTTTATCAACCTGTACCTTTTCTTAACAAAAGGGACATTCCCACACAAAATGGGAAAATGCCCAAGATGCTGATGCAGTAGGATATAGTCTGCTTGTTTGCTTTGTTATATGTATGTTTTGTAAACAGTAGAGGCTTCTCATATGAATCTCTTTTACATTAATTTCTTACCCCAGGCCCAATATTAAGTAAGTATGCAATAAAAATTTAACCTCTGCCAAGGGCTATTCAAGAGCTTTTGAAATGGTTCTAGAAGGCAAAGATGATTTAAATAGATTTAATATATCAAGGTACTAGGATGAAAGGTCTGAGTTCATTGCATAATAAAAATCTATGACCCCAAACCTGCAGTCCTTAAATACATGTTTATAAATGAGTGTCCAAATATAGGCTTATCATTCAACTGGCCTTTATTCTTTGTTAATAACAAATCCTCTAAACTAAAGTTACAAAGACTAAAAGCTAAGAGGGCTTGGAAATTCCTTCCAAGAACGAGAACTAGAAACAAGAGATAAAACCCTACTGTTCTAGATTAGCTTAAACAGCAGTTTCAGGGCAATTTCAGAATTATTCTGTGCTGCTGACACACATTCCTATCATTTGATGACCTGATACAAAAAATCTTGCAGCATGGGTCACACTCCAAACTCGTTCTCTTCAGTGCTTCAACTTTTGTACAGATTTTCATTAGGGCTGTGCAAAGTTTCAGGTGGTGATTCGAATCAGAGGAGATTCGGCCCAATTTGGTGGCTGAATCTCTGAATCCGGATCAAATCAGGGGAGGACCAATTTAAAGGTCTGAATCGATTCAAAGTTCTCCGAACCTTTGGAAAAGATTTGGAGAGTTTCAATGATTCCGGCAGTCCCTGGTGGCTGCAGCAGGAAGCTGCAGACGACTCCGAACTGGTAAGTACTAGGGGTGGGTGAGGGGAGGCTGGGGGAGGGCGGACCCTTGCCAGTCCCCCCATTCCCCCAGTCCCTCCCAACCCCCCCACGGCTACCCCCACCCGCCCTAGCTTGTTACTTTAAAGAAAAGCCCCGATGCTCACCAAATGCTGCCAGGCAGGGAGCGATCCCTTCTGCCCCCCGCTGCCCTGTGCTGCATGGGGGGCTCTGCCATGAGGCCCCTAATGCTTCCCCCACTCTCTCACCCCCTCACGGGTGCCCTGCCTGGGCCAGCTCTGGCCCTTTAAGGGAAAAAAAAAACCAGCTGAGAAAAGCCCTGAGACTCACCGCTCCTGCGGTGGCCTTGGGGGCTCGTGCAGAGCCCCCTTTGTGGCATGGGGCAATGGGGGGGGGGTATCGGGGATGCCCCCTGCCCCTCCTGCTGAGTCTGGAGGGGTTTTCAGTTTTTTGGGTTTTTTTCCTTAAAGAGCCGGAGCTGGCCCAGGCGGGGCACCCATGGGAGGGCTGAGGAGTAAGGGGGAGGGGATTAGAGGGCTCATACAGAACCCCCCATGCAGCAAGGGGCAGCGAAGATTGCCCCCCACCAGGCACCACCTGCTGAGTTGGGGCTTCTTTCTTCCTTTTTTTTTTTTAAGTGCCGGGAGCTGGGCTAGGCCAGGCTGAGAGAGCGGGCGGGGCATGGGGCCCGTGTGATTCAGAGATTCAGCAGCAGCCGAATCGCCGAATCAGGTTCAGCCGAATCAAATCGGGACAGTGATTCAAATCACCAAATCGAATCAATGTCCCCCAGATTGGCCAAATCTGAATCCAAAACAAATACTAGCTGCTTCACACAGGCCTAATTTTCATGCCAGTAATGTTACCTTCACAGTAGATCACCCGGCCAGTATTTTTAAGAGGTGCTAAGGGAGGAAATGGTGTGGAGATGAAATCAAAAACTGAAAGCTGCAAATAATGTGTCATTGGTACTGATAGCTTTCTATCTGAATCACATGTTTATGCCATTTACTTCATTAGGGGACAAGTAAAACTTGTAGTTGTCCTTTAATGAAGTAAAAGGCATAAAAATGTGATTCAGATAGTTCCATACCTGTTTCCTTAGGTTTTACCACACTACATAAGAATCTATTCCAGAGCTCCTTGGGTCATCAAGCCAGAAAAAAAATGCCCCCCTATACATTATGGGCCATTATATTTAACCTGGTTTTATTTGTACTGGCTAGGGTGTGGTGGTCGAGTTGTTAAAAGCACCTTGCTACTGCTCCAGTCCTCCTCTGGGTATAACAGAGTTCTAAATCTCTTTAAGATATTTTTTCCAGCCATCAATAGACAATATTCAAACCTCAACTGCTACATTGATTGCCTCAGAGAAAGAATGAACAGTGAAATATTTGACAACAGACAACACTATAACAACATCTTCCTCTCAGAGAGAAGAATCTCTAAGATCCAACCACCAAATAGTAATAAAACCAGCACATTAAGCAGCAGCTATAGTTATCCTCAACCATGAAGACTACATAAAAGCAGCCAACAGAAAACTCTCTGATAACACCTACTATAAAAACTAGAGAAAGATCCAACTGCCCTTTTCACCTCAAAACCACCTTTACATCATTTCCTGAACTACAGGAAAAACTTAAGATCCTGATCCCGCCACTACCCAATCCAGGGACTTTTTACATGCTCCCTAAAATCCACAAACAAGGGAACCCCAGCAGACCTATCATTTCGAACCACAGAACTTCAAAGAAAGAAATATCAGATTTCATCGAATCCGTCCTAAAACCACTTGTCACCCAAAGACTGAGTTTTATCCAAGATACAACAGACTTCCTGTGAAAACTAAAAAACCACCGTCCCAGTAATACCCTCCTAGCCACCATGGATATCACTAGTTTATATACCAACATCCCACACCAGGATGGCATCCAGGCCTGCCTCACATATCTACAAGAGCAAGATTACAACTCAGAGTACAGACTTGATCTTCCTAATTTCCAGCTATTTACTTTTTCGCAGACTGCCTCTTCTCTACCTTGGAAAATTACTACAGCAGAGTCTCTTACTTACCTTTGGCTTTCCCCCCACCACGTTTCTCCCCCTCCCTTCCCTTCTCTACCTTTTGTTTTCCTACTTTCTACCTATTTACATTCTCACTGACATCCTGTCACACTTTTAGCTTCTTTCATTCCTTGGAGATCTCAGAACGGCAGAGACTTCCTAAGCCTGAAACAGTGTTTGTGCCCAAAAGCTTGCTAAGAACTTTTTTCCAACTACTCAGTTGGTCTAATAAATCTTTATCACAAATAATATGATAAAGTTATCATATCCACCCAAAGAACCTGGCCTTCCAGCCATCAAGTCATTCGTGTCTCTACTGCACTTCAGGTTTTTTTTTTTTAAGATGTTGATAACAGTACTAAGTGCAGCATTCCAGGATACATTTTACTTCCCAATATGGCATTGGTGAAAGTTCAGCCCTGTGCCTACCCTCCTATTTATTTTAAAATAATCATACTATTCCTTTTTGCCCTGGCATCACAAATTCCCTCCTCTCATGTTTGTCATCTTTACAATTTACTTCTGCAGGCAAAAAAGTGAAAGTTTATGAAAAGTTGTCAGTGAAAGAAGGCTTAGGGAATAACCAGTTGCCTAGCTTCCTTCTCTTGCACAGGAATTGACTTACTTGCTCCTGTGGCCTCAAAAAAATAATGGAAATAAGTTTGGCTGGAAGCAAAAGCCTTACATTTTCTTACTATGACAAAGGCATTCTGAGGACGGGGTATAGAAGATTCCACACTGCTTCGGTGCTAAATAGTTCAGTAAAGAAGGCAAACATTAAATGTAGAATAATGCAAGCAGCATATCCTTGAAAACCAATGATCCTTTTGCTGGCAGCTTTCCCTTTTTAGTGGAGATGCACAGTAATAGCTAAACAAAAACTCTGCTACAGTGTCCATTCGTTATGGAACCTATTCCATTCAGTTCATTAGCCATTTTAAAGGCAAAGGAAGTTTGTTTTGCAGCCAAAACTGGCCCTTTTTATAGCAAGCTGTTCAGCTAAGGCACAAAAGAGCTTGGCTTGCAAGACCTGATTTCTAGTTGTTTCAGTAACAGCATACTATTGGAATGCCTCTTGAGCACAGTTGAAAGCCAAGAGCACTCAAACAGTACAGGTAGGTAAACACAAAGATACGGTAAGTTAACGGGTGGATTCTTCAGTATTGCCAACTCCACCGTGTTAAAAATCAAGAGATAAACTCTTAAAAATCAAGAGATTTGTTTGGTAAATTATGAGGTGCCATTTTTGAAGTATAAGCCAATATAGATATAGCGACCGTTGGTTTATAAATCCCATTGGTAACTTATTTAACTTCTAATAGGCCAGAGATTTACATAAAAACTATATTACTACAACTGACAACGCTTAAGAAAAATATTAAAAATTCCTACTTGTTGTTACGATTAGGACGACATCTGCCGGACTCTTGTGTGATTGGTAGGGCTGTGCAAAACAGCACTGTTCCGTTCTGACTTCAGTTTTGAGGTCTGGACAGAACAGAGTTTTGTATCGAATATAATTTCAAGTCAAAACAGCCTCACTGTTTCGCTTCGTCAAAACAGCGAGGCTGTTTTGACTCTGTTTCAACCATTTTGCCAGTCCATGGGGCTGGGGAAAGGAACTCAGCCCCACCAGCCGGGGGCAGGAAGTCAGCCCAGTTGGGCTGACTGTCCAGACCACGCCCAGAGCAGGGAGGCAGCCCAGCAGGGATGCCTCGCCACCCCCCACACTAGATTGCACTAGGCTGCCTTCCCGCCCCCTGCCAGATCTTGCACCAGGGATGGGAAGTCAGCCCAGCTGAAAGTTGAAATGTTTCAACTTTCAAAACTCATTTTGTTTTGAGGATATTTTGACGGCCTTTGTTTGATTTCGATTTTGCTGTTTCAACCTTGAAATGAGTTGAAACAGTTTAAAAAAAAAAATGGCTGTTGAACACAGCCCTAGTGTTTAGCACTTTCCAGACACAGTGCCCAGCAGGTGAGTCTGTGGAGGAGAAATGGGGGGGATGGGAGGGAGCAGTTTGAAGCCCCCATAGTGAAGAAGGGAGTGGGGCCGGGGTGGGTTGTATGACAGAGCCATGGGTGGCTCACCCAGAGATGCGAGGGGGCACAGAGGTGTGTGGCTCCCTGTCCCTGTGTGCACCCCTGGGGGAGGCATGTGCCCCCTGGATTTGTGTGTAGGGCAGAGGCAGGCTGTCCACTGCAGTCTGGGTCTCTGCACCCTGCTGCCTTTGCCTCGGGAGTTGCACGCTGGCCACACCACACATCCCCTGCTCACCCAGCAGCAGGACGCACATCATGGGTTCGTAGGACTCCCAGGGCAAAGGCAGCAGGGCACAAAGCCCCGGCTCGCAGTGGGCAATCTGTGTCTGCCCCATGCATGAATCTGAGGGGCACATGCCCCCATGCCTTCCCCAGGGATGCGCACAGAGGTGGGGAACTACTCCCCCCCCAGCGCCTCTGGACAAGCTGCCTGTGGCTCTGTTGCATGACCTGCCCCGGCCCCCATTCACCTCTGTCCCCCACCACTTCCCCTCCACAGACTTACCTGCTGGGTACTGCTCTACACATGCCAGAAGAAAAATCCCGAGACTTGAGAGTTCTGTTGTGAGATCATGAGTCAGACTTCATTTTATTTAGAAATCACAACTTGCAATATTTTGCAAGAGTTGGTATTTTTTATTCTTTCCCACCTTACACCAGAGAGCCAAGAATAACTGTATTAAAGAGAAAGAAAGGAGAATCAGACTCTAGAATTCCCCAGGCTAGTTATACAAGCTGCAAAGAAAGGCTTTTTAAAATTCATTTTTGCTTACCACCACTTTGAGAGAGAAGCATTTTCAGCACTGACTCTCCTGTGTTCACACACTGGGCAAAATAGCAAGTTATTACTCTTGATTTTAGAAATGCAAGGGTTATCTCTTACAGACTGTTTCTAAAGAGATGATAGCATTGTTTCCAGCAACACCTGCAGTGTGCAGTTCAAGAAAGCACAAAGGATGCAATTAAGGCTGAAAAGAGCAATTACCCCTTTCTGGCCAATTAACATTTAGTGACCTTGTACATAATTTTTACTTATATTTTCAAGTAGTGCCACACACTGCTTGCGGAAAATAAAAGACAGTCATTATGTTACCTATATGTTTGTAATTTGGTATATTTTCAGTCCTGCTATACTTTATCACAGTACTGGAAAGTTTATCATACTTAAAAAAAATCTTTATAGACCCAAGTGAACTTGAAATAGCAGATCACACAGGGCATTCAGCTCTGGGGTGTGATTCTAGATACAATGCATAGCATATATGGATACTCTGAATTATGCAAACTCTCTATACAACCCATCTATAGAGCAAATCTATAGTTTCAGAATTGTGCAAATCTATACAGCCCATCTGTTATTAGCATGTGGATAAATAAAGTCTGGAGCTTATAGGGAGTTGCATTTGTGCAAGAGGACTTTGTTTTGAAAAAAATCCATGCCAGAGGTTGAGAATCTGAACACCACTCAAGTCACCAGCACTGGAGAGTTTCTTACTGTCAACAGTTCACCAAAATCTATTCATTGGGTATTGACAGACATGGCATTTCTGTTTCCTGTAAAAAATGTTGAAGACAAGGGAAGGACTTCCACAGGACTTCTTTTTCAGCATTGAGTAAATGAGTAATGAATTTCAGCACAAAACAAAATGACTGGATTTTTAACTGCAAAGATTAGTGAAGTCTAACACACAAAAAGGCCTTACAAGTATTGGTAGTAAGTTAAAGGTTTGCATCTGAGTTTGTCTTCTCTAAAAATAATAGAGAAGAACAACAATCTACAGGTGATCAGCATAGTCGGAATGCATTCTAAGGAGTCACCTCTTGTCAAGTGACTTTAGCTGTGCTGCTGATCCTCTTGAAGGCTAACATAGTACTTCTTTGAGACCTGAAAGATTTTCACTGACATGGCTAATGTCGCAAATAGTAGAAGGTCAAGGGCAAAATCTTAAACTAAATTCACCATCTTCTTCACTGGGTGCAGGATTTCACCTCAAGTTTCAACTTCTGTCTTTGCTGTAAAACTCCTTGGAAAACTAAAGAACTAGATCATGACACCAAAAGGGGCAAGACCTAAATTTGGAGATGCTGTAAAAGTTTACCATGGACTAAAATTGCTGTTCTTCTTAACATTTACCAAAATTCCTTATACATGCCTGGGAGGTAAAAAAAAAAAAAAAAAAAAGGCCCATAAAAAAAAAAATCAGTACTGGCATTCCTTCAGTTACTATAAGATTTCTCTACTCCAATGCTTAGATTATCTTAGAGCACAACAGGAAAAATAAGCTTTATGTTCCTAATATTTTTAAGGAGAAAGCACCAGAAAGCTTTCCTGAAAGAAACATTCAAACTTTAAAAGGAAGGATGAGGAATAGTTTGTCCTTCTTTGCACTGGAAAAAGCTCTCATGGTAACAAGAGAACTGTTCACAATTGTCTTTGTAATGCCATCTTTTTGAAAGCTAGTGCATTATGGCTAGTTTATGCTGGATTGATGGATATTCACCAATCCATTCATTTGCTGTTTATGCATCCACATCACTTGTCAGTATATTCAGTAACACTAGTTTTGTAAAATGTAATACCAACAAGTCACAAGTTGTTCCATTTATTTGGGTAAATATCTGGTAAATAAAATTGTTGATAAACATTACAAAATTAAATACATTTAAAAAAAGCTTGCCAGTATACATAAAATTCACAAACATGTACTTCTTTTAAAAATAAAATATGTTCAGAGCACCCTTGATAAAAAAAATGCCTGACTACTGTCATCTACCGGCATATGGTAGCTTATGGAGTTATCTTAGTTAAAGACATTTTCCAGAAGAGAGACACAATGATCTCTTGAAATAATTTTCTTCTTGCTTTCACAAATAACGAGGACTCAAAGCTAACAAGACCCCCCACCCCACCCACATACCAACAACAGAGCTATAAAACAAATGTTCTTTACCTACTTCACTAAAAGAGGAATCTGTTTGGTTAAATCACATAACTGAATGCAAGATAGCTGCTTTTAGTTTGTTTAGGTAGCACTTGCTTCCCCCCTGCTTCCCCATTATGAAGCATGTTTCAAAGGGTGATGTACATTTCTCTAAATGTCACATCAGGCCCTTAGAAAGCAGGACAGGAGTCAGCAATGTTTTCCAGAAGGGGCCCGAATGACCCAGTTCGGGTCCGAGTTGGGCAGGCACGGGGACCCAGTCACCTCCACCACTTCTTCCCACTGCCTGGCTGTAGGTGCAGGGAGAGCTCCCCTCTGATGGAGCCCCTGCAGACCAAATGCAGCACAGCAAAGCAAGAGCTCCTCCAAGCCCTGGGTGCCCAGCTGCAGCACAGGCAGAGGCCCCCCATCCCCTCTCACTACCACCACTGCAGACTGCCAAAGCCACAGCTCTGCAGGCCAGATCCAAAAGCTCCGTAGGCCATAAGTTGCTGACCCCTGGAGCAGGTTAATACAATTCTAAAAACACCACAAGGTGGAGAGGAAATGATCTGGCAAAGCATCAGTCAATAAAATTACTCAAAGTCTACAAATTAAGCCCTTAAAAAATTCCCCATTTCTCACGTCAGTTTCCGACTAAGAAGATATGCCAAAGTTTTTCACTTTGCTTTTTTAAAATGTATTTAGAAGATGGTAGCACTCATTTCAGTAATCTATACCGTTGTTTTTTTCATAACAAATTTGCAATAACCACAATTAATAGTTTACTGTCACAAACGTTCCTCCCAGTCATGTGAAACAGTATTCACAACCCAACAGTATATGTACATACAAGCATGAGAAAACTTGACATCCATGAGTTAAATGTACAACCAACTTTAAAAATAAGTGTTACCAACTAGCTGCAAGGAAAAAAAAGTCTCCTAGCTCTGTAAGTTTATAAGTTCTTCTGACTGCGGCACCTCTTTGCCATGAAGCGGTCACTAATTCCTGGATTCTTCCTGCTTTGATAATCCTCATGTGATATTCGACCACCATCCAAAATGTTGGAATCTTTGATAAAAAAAAAAGAGACCTAAAAAAAAAATCTTAATACACGAGAACTCCTTTGAATAAGAGTCAAAACTGAATGAAACAAAAATTGTTGCAGAGAAAGACAACTATTTTAATAAGGGTCTTGTAGTTGAAGTCCCATTTCCCTTGCTGTCTGTTGTGGAGTGCTAATGGCAAGTAGTTATATAGTTTTCTTTTGAGGGGGGCTGAGCTTCCTCATTCCTCTTATCCGAGTTAGCAGCTCTTTGATAAATTCCTGGAAGAAAGATTAGATATAATCAATATTTTGTCATCTTCCCCTAACAACATGGGTTTATTATTTATTTAAGGAAGAGTAAAGCCTAAATGTAATATTTGAATGTTCAGCTGGAATTTTCCATCCCATTTCCAGAAATCTCAGTGCACACATGACATGCACACTCTCGTCACATGTTTGAAATGGAAGAAGTTTGCCCTCCAAGTGCATACAGGCTTAACTGCTACACATCATCTACTCTCTTGCTGCATTTACTCGTGACAACCATACACTAGGGCAGCACTGTTTTGGCAGGCACACCACAAATTAGCCCCACACCTTCCCCAAGTGCTACTCCAATCCTTTCCCTCTTCCCAATGTGCTGCTCTGCTTTCTGCTACAGGCCCTGTGCTCCCTGCCTGATCTGTTACTGTACTTTGCTGCTTGTCCTATTTGCTGCTGTGCCGCCTTTCCCTTCCCTTATCTGCCACATGCCACCCACAGACTGCCCATGCCACTTGTATCATGTGCTGCAGGTTGCCAACCCCTGAACAAGGGCACCATCCTTCAAGAACTAGAAGAGGCTCCCCATGTCAAGTGGCACATTCTAAACAGCAGGTTTTTGATGTACTTTAAGAGGATGAGTTTTTGTTATTGTTGACATTGTCTTAAGTACAACAAGATATTTTCTTCTTCACTTCCCTCAAATTTTGCTCTCTGTCCAAAACAAACAAGCAAAAAGAAATTTATCCTTCAGGCAAAGCTCCAGATCAGACACCAACCCCAAAGAAAAGTATGCAAAGGGTACAAGCACAAAAAGTATGAAGTTACATTGCAAGCCTTTTGTATAGTGGCTACTACTGACAAATTTCTGACAACTGCGCCATGTCTCCAAACAAGAAATTTATCCAAAAAAAATCCTTCCCCCTTCACCAAAAGTAGCTCCACTTGGGTCAAAACAAGGAACATGTTCCTCTAACTACCAGATCAGTCTCAAATCTAAGCCATTCTTAACACATTCAGCCAGATGACGGGAAGTCTCAAACCTTTGTCATAATAATTGATTTGAGGTATCCTTCCCCACATGAACTCCCACTTGTTCCTCTACAGCTTTTGCAAAAGCAAGATTACCACTGGTTGGATTTTACTCAGTACTGACAAGGGTCAATCAAAACCTATAGCTAGTTAGATGCAATGTGACTGACTATAGATAATCTAATCAACAGGACCAAACCAGTACAAAGGTATTCATATATTTACTCCTTAATCATATGGAGTAGGCTCATGGATTTGTTTTTCCAAATAGATTTTCTTGTTTATATAAAAGCTCTTTCTCTAGGATCAGAGCAGTATCTGAAGGGTTTTTTAACACAGTTTTATCTGGAATTATTTGTTTATGCTGTGTTAAAAGTTATAATAATAATATCCCGTTACAGTACTACAATTAGCATATGGTAAATTCAGAATTATCCAATAATACAAAATGTATTTTTCACAATAAACAAAAGTTAGATTTGAAAAAAAAGGCAAACCTTGGTTTCTACTAACCTGAAAACTTATTGCCACTTGAGACATGGAGATAGTTGTGTTTACTGATAGCACCACATGCGGTGTTATAAAAACCGGCAGTTGCTGTAAAGGACTAGCACATTTGAGAGTCAGTTTTTCTATAACTCTTTTAAAATACTGGAACAGAATTTAGCAGTAAATTATGGATAAACTAGCCAGGACAAAATAACTGGAGAGAATTCCAAAGGTGCATCTGAAAGCCCACAGTGGATCCAAGCCCATATTCTCCTCATTTTGTACCACCAACATTAAATAAATCTTTTGCTCAGCCTGTAACAAAAATATTTGCACTTCCTAGTTTAATTCCAGGAGGCTTGGAAATGCCAACAACCTAGCCCAGCATCCAAATGCCACAACAAGAGTTTAAACGGACATGCTGAAATGCTCCTAAACAAAATGCCATATAAACATATTTGTTATAAAAGTTCTGCAGTATGTGTACAAGTAGTCACTAGGGGAGAATCAATTTCACCTAGTGGACAACCAAAGAGAAGCTTAAAACTAGTTCTGTGTTACCCACTTGAAGTGCAGGAGCAACTCAATCACCCTCTCTGGGTGTGCAAGGGCCACCATTAGAGGAACAGGGGAACATCTGCAAGTCTCCAGTGAGAAAACCTAGTCCTATAAGGGTGGCGGGATGGTACATGATCTCCCAGAATGGGTAACAGAACCACTCCTGCACTTCAGTTGGGTGATGCAGCATTAGCTAGGTCTCAAGCTGCAGTTTGGTTATCCATTAAGGGAGGGATGTTCAACCTGCAACACAGTATCATCTGACCCTGGGGCTTTCCCACACATTCAAACATTTGATGGCGAGGAAACAGTGGTGCTGCTCCCCTATTGTTAAATTTCTGGAGCCACAGGGAGCCCCCAATCCTGTGTGCTAGATCAGTGCCTCATCTTGGTATGCAGGGCTGACAACATGCAGAGCCAAGCAGGGGAGGTGGAGGCCACCAGGACCCACTCCTGGCATGCTGGGCCCCATCCCACCACATGGGGCCAGGCAGGGTGGCACAGGCCCCAGGGCTATCCAGCTGTTCAGTCATCTCCATGTCACTCGTTTGGCTTGCTGGGCCAAAAGCTTGAGGACCACTTCAGTGGGGTGAAACAGAATTCTGCACTAAATGCATACATTTTAACTCAAGAGACAGGGGCAGTGTTTCTGGATGGAGAACATGATGATGCACGCAATATGCTTTCTCCCATCAAAGTATGGCATGCCCACATTGAACTGGAGGTGCAATTGCAACGTGGTAAGGAATACCTACACTAACTAAACAGCAGGAGGTAAGATGGCGTTTGCACATATTTCAATACAGGTTATGCCTGACTACTAGGGAACCTGGGTATATAATTTGGTTGCTAGACTTGAGTGAAATCTGTGCTGCTGTGCCTGCATTGCTACTGAGTAATCTATATCAAAAGTTAGTGTGTAAGTAGGCATACATGTGTTCCATAACACCTCCCATCTGGACTGCAGACAAGCCCTTGGAAGAGGGTTGAAGGGGAACCAGACTTCATAAGACCTGGAATCTACTTCTTCCTCAGCATAAGTACGTTTCCATGGTTACAAGCATCTGCAACACCATCTACTTCACATCTGTAAAGATGAAGTACACTACTTACAATCATACTGAGGACACAGTGGAGAAGAAAAATTCACATCTAAAAACTCATTCTATTCAGGGCATTGTACGCTGCATCTCTATGATCCTTTCATCATTATAAAAGCTTGCTAAAAAAGGATGATGATAATGGGCTAAATAGTGTTTGAAGGACAGAAATGTTCCCTTTGGGATGTTTGCTTTCAATACTCTTATAAACATCTGTGTAAAATATAATGATTATAGAATTAAAGTGAACTGAGACGCTTTTAAAAAAAGAAAGTAGGCTACACAATCTGCAGAGTAGCCCAACAGCTGGCCCAGTCAAATATTATATATTATATATAAAACCTGTAAATACAAGCTACTTTGGGCCAGTAGAGGAACAATGGGGGTAACTTACACCCACTATTAAAAGCAACCAATTTTCAGGAAGCAAAATCCTGAAGACAGTCCCGGCCAAACTATGGGCTGCTGGAACCAGCTGTAAGCAATACCACTTCTAGTTCTGGTTTTAGTGTGGCACTAGAGTAGGGTAAACAGCCTGTGTGCAGTGCCCAGGGCTTCTCCCATTGTTCTTTTAGTAATATCACATCCCATTTGTAGTGTGCAAAACCAGCCATTTATTTGCCTTTTATGCTAGAATTTTCACTTGGAATTCTCTTGAAACTTCATGAAGGACTATAAAAAATGGTTGGTTTAAACAACAGCAAAGGCAGATTTAGATTAAGTATCAAGGAAAGTGGGGTGGGAAGGTGGGGAAAAAAAACCCAGCTTCCTAATTGTGGCAATTGCCAATCCCCCTGGATCATGGTGTATGCATGAGGGCCACCCAGACCTTCAATGCATATGCCTGAGCAGGAATTTTTGGAGGAGCGAAGGCTGCCCAGACCTTCCATCCTCTCTTTAGGCCACTGAGACAGAATCCAAAGACTAGACTGAGTCCAGATGTTTGGTGCCTCCACAGCTATAGTTATGTAAGTGCCTGGAAATCAAACCCAGGACTCCTGTGTGGTAGACAAGGATTCTATCACTGAACCACAGAGGACTCCTTTCCTAATTGTAACAGCATGACAATGGGAAAAGCTTCCTTAAGAAATTGTGGAATTCTCCTTCACTGAAGGTTTACAAGAAGAGGCTGGGCTGCCTGAGAGGATTTAGAAACAGCACTCAGCATAGGCAGAACAGAACAAAAGAGGCAGGCTTCATTTCAGGAGTGCCTAGCTCAAAATTTAATGGCATATTGCCATTTAAAGATGGGCTTGTGTTTATAATTCTTGATTAATGTATAAAGGTAGGCTTAATAGATGGGAGTGTTATTTGTTCTCTCCAGTTCTCTCTGGTCTCCCTCACATGCACTTTTCCCCTATCAGTGACACAGGATTAATAGTACTAGTAAAGAATGAGAAAACTAGTAGCCAACTAGTGACAAATAAAAGGAGATTGTGTTGAAGAACCAAAACCAGAGTCCCTTTCCTTCTCAGCTGTGTTTTCATTAACACCTGCTTGATATAAACACCTAAGAAACACTTAAGAAAAAACAGTTGTTAAAAATTCAAAGGACCAAGAAAATTAAAAACTGCTTCAAAAACATAAAATAAAACACCTATATTTGTTTTTCCCTATGAAGAGATACAGGTACACCAAGATACACTCATTAAGTCTCTTATTCACCCAAACAGCAACTTGACACAAACCCAGCTGAATTCTTTTTTGCAGAAAGCCCTTTAAACACCTTTAAATATTGAGTGTTACAAGCTTGAAGACTCCTGTTAATTTATAGCACAAGACCATTGTTTCTTGCAGTCATGCCTTTCTAATTCTAAAGAGCAAATCTGCATGCGTGAGAGAGACACAGACAGACTAAATCTATAGTTCATTTGAATTAATTTATATTCAGCCTTAGGCATTCCCCTCCCCCCTCTGTAATGCTCTTCCTACAATCAAAGGCATGCAACTCAAATAATGCAGAATCTAAAAGCAAATGAAGTAATAATTCAGAAAGGAAGGGGGAGGACCATTTCACCTCTCTCATTTGGGGGTGCAACACGCTGTTTAGCTGAGATCATTGCGCTAAACTTTGTGTTTAAATTCCTCCAGTGAATTCTGGATACCAGTTGGATGCTGCCCCTTCAGATACTTCTCCTTAGAAACCGGATACATGGTATAAGAGCTTTTCTTAATCTCAGGAATACTTGGAATTCTACATTTTCAATCTCTTCTCTAAACCAGAGGTGGTAAATTCATCTGGCCCTGCTGGCCAGATGAGTGGCCTGGGACCAGTTAATGGGCCAGATGAACAGCAGGCAGCCAACCCCAAGGGCCAGAAGAAGACCTGGAAACTCCCAACCCAGCAGATCCAGAGCCCAGATATGGCATAGCGGTGACCCATGGATGCCCCACATGCCCACTGCAGCACCCACTCTGTCCAGTCTTGGAGTACACTGCATGTGGTACCTGCCCCAAACCAGCTGCAACAGGTGCTGCACATAGTTTTCATCCTGGACCGGTTAGAGCGGGTGCCATGTGAAGCACAGTCCCAAACAGGCCCGAGCTGGCACTGCAGGTGCTGGATCTGGTTCGTAAGAAGTGGAGTTGGGTGGTCCCAGACTGGCGCCCTGCAGGCCCAGCAGCAATGGCAGGATGATGTGGCTTCATGGATTGAATTCAGTCTATGGGCTGTATCTTCAACACCTCTACAGACCAAAAAAGGAGCAGTACCGTTAGACTCATGTCAAAGTACTGCTCAGATTGCCAGGTCTCTCCCTCCCCTATATGGAAAATATTCCAAAGTTTCAGTTAACCATCTCCACATTCGAGAGAAGGCAGGATTGTTTCTACCACGTGCCCCTGAGGGGCGACAAGTGCCTCAAAGGAAAGCAGGAAGAGCCATGGCACCCTCCATTCCACATAGGCTCAGGCTGTGGGCAAGACCAGACTAGGGAAATAGTTAACAGTAGCATCCTCTTGCAAATTGAACTCTCCCAAGAGTGTTGTACCTTACAAAAGTCATTGGCTATAAACTACATTTTAGCCACAGTGAGGTGCCCACCTATTCCCAAACCCCTTACTTCCCCTAACACTTTTTTTCCCCCCTGATGTTAACTTAAGAGTAGTTTTGCTGCTTTTTATCTGCAACATAAGGCCAGGGTGAGTGAGAATTGTAACCCTTCTTCAGTGTAGACCATATGTAGGAACACCTTGAGAGGCTGAACACCTTCAAGTTAGCTGGCACAGACAGTTTACACCCCAGGGTACTTAAGGAGCTAGCAAGCATCATAGCTCAGCCACTGGCATGGATATTCGAGAACTCGTGGTGCTCAGGCAAAGTGTCCAAAGGTTGGAAGAAGGCCAATGTGGCACCTATCTTCAAGAAAGAGAGGGAAGCAGATCCAGGGAACTACAGGCCCATCAGCCTGACCTCTATCCCCAGGAAAATCTGGAAAAAAATCAAAGAGACCACTCTTGACAAACTGGCTGATGGCAACATCCTGAGGGATAGCCAGCACGGGTTTGTTGTGGGTAGGTCTTACCTGACCAATCTCATCTCCTTCTACTACCAGGTGACCTATTACCTTGACAAGGCTCAAAGAGACTGACGTCATATATCCTGATTTTCAAAAAGCCTTTGATGTGGTATCCCACGATCATTTCATAGAAAAACTGGCCAACTGCAGCCTCAGCTACATCACAGTCCGTTGGCTAGGGAACTGGCTCTGAGGTCGGACTCAGTGGTGTTCCCCAAGGCTCTGTCCTTGGGCCCATACTCTTTAACATCTTCATTAATGATGTGGACATTGGTATCAGAAGCGGACTGGCCAAGTTCGCCAATGACATCAAACTTTGGGGTAAAGCAGCCACACCTGAGGACAGGATGGTGATCCAGCCTGACCTTGACAGGCTCAGAAAATGGGCAGACAAAAACCTGCTCATAGGCTCAGCAGTGCTATGCTTGCTAGCACCACGGCCGAAAGGGACTTGGGGATCACGACTGACCACAAGATGAATATGAGCCACCAGTGTGATGTTGCAGCTGGTAGAGCGAGCAAACTCTGGCTTGCATCCACAGATGCTTCTCAAGCAAATGCCAGGGTGTCATCCTCCCACTGTACTCGGCCCTGGTGAGGCCGCAGCTGGAGTACTGCATCCAATTCTGGGCTCCACGATTTTAAAAGAATGTGGTGAAGCAGAGAAGAGCCACGTGCATGATCAGAGGGCAGGAAAACAGGCCTTATGAGGAGAGGCTAAGAGCTATGGGACTCTTCACCCTGGAAAAGCGCAGGCTCAGGGGGACCTGGTAGCTGCCTCTAAGTATATAAGGGGTGTACATCAGGATCTGGGGGAACATCTGATCACCAGAGCGCCCCAAGGGATGATGAGGTCAAACAGTTACAAACTCTTCCAAGACCGTTTCAGGCTGGACATAAGGAAGGACGTCTTTACTGTCCAAGCCCCCAAGGCCTGCAACAGACTGCCACCGGAGGTGGTGGAAGCATCTATCCTGGACTCCTTTAAGAAACATTTGGATGTTTATCTTGCTGGGATCCTTTGACCCCACCTGACATCCTGCCCCTAGGGAGGACTCAATGATCTTCCGAGGTCCCTTCCAGCCCTAATGTCTATGAACTCTATGAAACATACCACTGCTACAATAAGCATCAATGGAAAACATGTTTCTGGTTCCTTGCTTGTGTTGCTCTAAAATAATTTATAATGCTCTCCCCTACATTGTATTGTAGAAGAGAAATTTTCAAAATGCATCCACCTTAGGAAGGTCAATGAGACCCTCTTAAAAAACCTCTATTCTACCAAACAGGGTGCAGTGTGAACAGGGGCAGTCTGGCAGACTAAAATGGACTGTCCTACTGAAAACACTGAGTAATCACAGCTGTGTGAACTCTTGGCTCCTGCTTGTAGAGAAGGAAATGGTGCCCAGTGTCCCAGGAACTGAAGCAGGTTGTGGGGAAATCTGCATAACTTTTCTCTCAGCCAGAGAAGTGTGCATCCTACCCTGAACACCTGCCTAGGAGAAGTAACACAAGTATGCTGGATGCATGCAGAGGCTTCAGAGAGTATGGATTAAATCTGCTGCTAAAGGACTGAGAACACAAGGGATGGTGAAGCTGGTTAGCAGCTTATTCCATACCAAAGACCAATAATATAACATATACTTTAATTTTTAGTGGTTTTTCTTCATAAGATTTTCAAGTGGTAATCAACTGTTGTGTTTGTTGTTGTAGTAAAAAATAAATTTAGATTTTTTTTGTCTATTATTATTCACGTAGAAGGATTTGATGTCACGTGTCCCACAATGGGTGCAGCTATTTGTGTGTGTGTAAAGTGAACTCAGAGGGGTTGCGCATATGGCACTGAATAGCCCTTTCACATACAAGTCTCGTGCTCTCTACTGTTGCCAGATAATATTGGTAAAAATTTAGCTAGCATGCTAACAGTCATAAGCTTCACTTAAATCAGAGGTGTTAAAGATACAGTCTGCCGGCCAGATCCAGCCCTGCACAGTGGATTCAGGGCCAGTCTAAGATCAGGCCCACAGACATAATCATAGAAAATGAGGGTTGGGAAGGGACCTCAGGAGGTCAACTAATCCAACCCCCTGCTCAAATCAGGACCAGTCCCAACTATGCCATCCATTCAAAATTTATTTAGCCAGTCCTTAAAAACCCACAAGGATGGAGAGTCCACCACCTCTCTGGGTAGTCTGTTCCAGTGCTTTTTACCCTCCTAGGGAGAACGTTTTTCTTTATATCTAACCAAAACTTCCGTTGCTTCCCAGATACAGCATATAGGCCTGGTCTTGTGCAGGCACCACATGCAGCACACACCCTAGACCAGCCCCAGGTAACACATTCTGTGCCAGTCTGGAGCACATGCTGCATGTGGCACCTGTGCCAGACTGTCCCTGAGTGCTGAATCCAGAGCCAGTCCAGACTGGGCCCACAGACCAGCCCCACATGCAGCATGAGCCCCAGACCAGGGCTGCATGCCATGTATAGGGCTGGGATGGGTGCATGCTACATGCAGTGTGCAGTGCTGGAGCTGGCATGCACACACTGCAAGTAGCTTATGCAGCTGGTCCACGGTGCGCACTGCATGAAGTGCTTGCACTCTAGATTAACCCTTGAGGTGGATCTGGTACTTGGGGTCAGTCTCTGGGCCCAATCTGGCCTGCACACCAGCCCGGTGCCCCTCATCTGGCCTGCAGGGCCAGGTGAGTTTGATACCTCCCTAAGGTAAACGCTGGCAAAACAACGTGTGTCAGGCAATGTTCTCACTTCATACTATTAACAAACTCTTCCTGTATATTTGAGTACATCACTGCATGTTTAAGTCATATATTCTACTAATTAAGATTAAGTAGAAAACTAAGGAAATAAATTCACAATCTTATGAATATAGTGGACAGATGAAATAATTGGAAGACTATTCTGATTATTACTGGTGGTTAAGATTCCAGAGTCCCAACTAATATATGAACCTTCAAGAGTTTACAGGCTCAGTCAGTTTAAAATTAAGCTTCCTAGCCACATCTTTATAGAGATACTCTGTGAAGATATTTAAACCAACCATGTGGCTACATGGTCTAAAAACTGTATTACAAGGCTATAATTGCATTTAGTTAGTTACTGAGCATGGAAAAGATTTTTTTTAAACAGAAATATCTGCACACAGCTCTACTCAAAATAGCACAATACACCACCCATTGAGAAACCCAAAAGCTAAGGTACCCAAAATCCTGCCAAAATGCTGCAGTGCAAATTCACAGTAACTTTTATCATAAAAGTATTTATCATAAGGGTATTTGTAAACTTGGTTAAAACATCCATTGATTTTCAAAATCTCAGAGTGGGGTAGGTATTGAATTACCAAAATGTGGTTTAGTTTTCCAAGACAAATGGAAATAAAAAGGTAACAAGACCATTTACTTATAAGTAATGCCACCTCAGAGCAGCGAGACCAACTAAGGGGCTTCTGTAGGTCCCTTTCAGCCTTACATTTCAAAAAGGAAAAGAACGAGAAGAGGACACCCCCCCAATTCTTGTTGTTGTCAAAATTCAAAACTTTTGCAAATCTTTTTTAGCTCTTCTTTACATTTATTAACCACATCCTTTAGAAGGCAGGGAAGATTTGTATCTTGTAGAGTAACTAAATCAGATATATATAGCATAAGCACAACTTTCAGAGCCAGCAGACATGTTACTTGAATTTTTAGCTAAGCTGGCCTTGTCTACCACAGCAGTTTACGACATATCTACCATTACTGAAAATAGCTGCAGTAGCTCTAGTGCTAGCAGCAGTGGAAGTACTAATACAGAGCCGATCCCACAGGCATAAATGATATAGTTTGCTACTGGGCAAGCCACTGCTGCAAGAGTTAACCTGGAATTGATAATTCTGTGACAATTTAAAAGCTGAAAAATAGTAGCATGAATGGAGACAAGAAGGTTAACAGTCTCTGACGCCTCCCACCACAGCCGCAGCTTCCCCCTAACAGTGAACCTCTGAGAGGCTGGTGTTCTGCTCCCTCCATTCATCTCACACTTGGCTGCTGGGTCTAGTGCAGGGTGAGGAGAAGTGAGGCCCCCAATCCTGGGGCCTGTGCCCTGTTTGCTCATCTATAGTTATGCTACTGGCCCATCCTAAAGTCTCACCTTTTTTTTTTTTGGTCCACATCAGTTAGTTAGGAATTACTCTGCAGTTTTCAGCAGAACAGTAAAGCATTACTATCCTTCTTGTTAGGGGACTCTGCTTAGACTTTATTTATCACCACAACAGGGCTCTTATGACACTGTGACATAAGTCAGCACCCCCATTTTACAGAGGAAGAACTATTAGGTTTTGGCTGTTCATTCCCAGCTAGTGCTGAAGGCCATAGTTCATCTACAAGCTATTCTGGGAAAAACAAATCATTCTGTAACACTTGCAAACACAGCAACTTTGGAGTTTCTGCAAAGTATGTTTGTGCTAAAAGTTAACTGGAACATGAAACCTGTCATGCGGATTCTTGCATACTGAAAGAAATGCATCCTTTGCTTCTCTGTGACAGTTATATTTCAGGAAAATGTAAACACAAGCCCTCATAGTTTCTCTAGCTATCTAAAAACGTGGCAGTGCTTATATTTTCTGTGGTTTGCTATTGCAATTAAAATATCAGGGCTAAGTTTAAGAAATTAAGAATGCATGTCAAACTTGAGGTTTTCTCCCTTTCCTTTAAGCTTGTATTCTCTTCTTAAGCCTCTCTGAGGGCTGTTTGAAATTATCTTCAGCAAGCATAAGCTAACCATGATGAGGAAGAACTCTGTATTTATACTGTTACTACTTATGCTCACTTCTAAACATGCTTTTTCTGAAACACAGACAATTTGCATCACATGCCCAGAAACTATTCTGGGCTGCTGGCAAGACGCTACTAAGGATAAAGATGTCGTTTTTCAGTTTTATTTTGTTAATTAGGAGATAACTCAGTTAAATTACATTTCTATTCATTAAGTTACACTGACTATAAAGAAGACTTTTGGATCTTTTAATTGTATGTGAAAGCCACACTTTAACACATAGTTGTATACGATTTCCAAATCAAATAATTTTAGGATACTCCATAACTGATATATATTTACTTAAATAATAACATTAATAAGGAACTGACATTTTACTGCAATGCCAGTCTTAAATCTTATTGAGTTAAATGAAAGAACAGCGGCAGCAACTGTGGTATTATAAAACCTAGATTTTCAGGATCACTGGGGCATGTTTAAAAGTCTAGATATCTTACTCTGAAGGAAGACCAGCTTTATGACCGTGCTCAAATTAATGCCTATTGCTATTTTTAGACAATTTATTACAGAGGCTGAGAACAGATATTCTTAATACCTGCCACCTACCAAGTGACCTGGATAATTCTGATTTTTTTCTGGTGGGAAAAGCCATAATGCACAAAGACAACTTTTCAGTCTCTTTAACCTTCAGTCTCTTTGAGTTGGGGAAACTATGTAAAACGGACTTAAAATGCCCCATCTCCAAAAATCCTCTCTATATAGCATAGTTTTAAGTTGCTGAACTTCCTGCCTATATTGATTTCCCTTTTATATGCTGTCAAACTGCATATTTATTACTACTACCTGCCCCAGTAGAACCCCAGATCACAAGCATTTTTTAGATTGTAGGTCTTCTGAGACTAAAATCTTGGCAAAAATAGAAGTTGTCATATTTAAATTACAGCTACCTTAGAAGGAATGTCACATGCCATGTATACAAGTCATTCTCATGACTTAACGTGAACAACTGCTAACTAAACATACAGATTGTATCATGCAGACCATCACAGGTAAATAGTATTTTTCCTTCCTCTTCCTCAGGCCCAAAATTCTCTCAACTCCAAACTGGACAGAGGAAGAAAGGACTCTGGAGTCAGAGATCTGTCAGTTTAATCTCAAGGCCGGTTGGAAAAGTCACCAAAGGAGAAATGGGAGACTCATACTCTTTAGTGTAAGGTTACTGCTTTTCCTCTACTGGCACAAGAGTCAATGACCAGGTTAAAATTCAAATTTTAAAATCTGATTTCCTGTGCAATGTGCCTGGAGACCTTTGCATTCAGTTTCACCATCTGCACAGACACAAATCTATTAGGCAATTCCATTTAAACCATCATTCTAAAAGTGATCGCCTCTCAATGGAGTATACCTTGTGTATATTTCCTTTCTGAAGTTAACATCAGGCTGGTGTTAAGTGTTATATATGGAATCATAGTCATTAGCAATTGCTTCACATTCATTAGCAATGAATATTCATGGTATTCATTCTTTTTAAGGTGGCATTAATTTTAAAAGAAATGTTAATGCCAAATTAATTTTAGCAAGATTTTTAAAACACCTGTTTCCAGTCTTGACTTTTATTGCTTTACCCTCTTACTACAATTAGAATACCTAAAGAAAACATCAGTAGCCATTCTCAAATACCCATCTAAACTATTAGCATCCTGATCTGCCTTCTCCCACCATTCCTTCCCTCTTTCCCCCCTCCCCCCCCCCAGCTCTACTTTATTCAGTTCTGGATACCCCATCAATTATCTAGACCAATGGTATGAAAAAACAATTGAAGTTCAATGGCCTTTGCTGGAGAATGTTGAATGGGTCATTGATAATATAGCATTACTATTGACACACACACACACACACACACACCAGAAAAACCTGGCCTTTTAGCCTGGAATCTCCCTAGGAATCCCAACAATATGTCGTATCTACTCTATGCAAAACCATTTCTCCCACAGCAAAGAATAAACCATTGAGGCCTTTCTGAGCTATATTCCAACACTGCTAAAGATCTGAGTGGCTGCAGCAATTGGTCTCAACCACCTCTCCAGTACTACATGATATAATAAAAAAATGTAAAGGTACCAAACTAGAGGTCTGATTGACACCACTATCCTTTCAACCCCAATGTTGTGCCTGACAGTCTGTCTTTAAGCCACGGTGCTTTGTGTTACAGAAAGCAGTTCAGACTGCAGCCATTTCAGTGCTGCTCCCCCAGAAGGAAAACCATGCTAAACACAACCTTAAGGAAAGAAAAAGAAGCATGTTTCCTTGGTCAAGCACAACTCACCCAAAGCAGTTACCAAACAGTGGAATCCAAGATACTATACATCCATTGCATAATACAGTATCTTAGATACTATTTGTGCAATTCCTGAGTTTGTAATGCCCACTACATGAGTGAAAAAAATATATCCAAATAAGTCTTTACTATGCATTTTAGTATTTCAACTACTGCACTCAGCTTTTTTGCATGAAGTTAAAATATTTGTTAAGCTGCAAGGCTCATGCTTCCTACTAAACTTGTTCAAACTTGTTCATACAGTACATTAAAAAGTGGTGTAAGTCATTACATGTATTGTGTACATTAAACTTTATCCAGAATATCCATTTAAGTGAAGCCCGTTCGCCTAATGAATACAATAGTGGAACAGGGGCCCTTTATAAAAGCAGAAAAATGGTGTTTAAGAAAAGTGATTTTACCTCTGTCGGTTTGTAGCAATCTACAAGAGTTTCCTAGAAGTAAAACACAGAAGTGTCAGTTTCAACAAAAGCAGTTAACAGAAAAACAAGTCTGCATAAGAATGTAATGGCACTGTGTTTTCCTCACCTATCAAACAAGGACCACTGTGTCTCATGTACCCTACAGAAGGGAGATGTATAATTTTCGTATTTTGTATAGAAGCAACTCCAAAGTACTGGAGCACTGCTGGAGCACAGTGTCTGCAAAAAGGGCAGCTACTTCTAAATTTACAATCCTGACCTATGCACCTTGAAGGAGCTAGTGGAGAGAAGTGAATCTCATTTCAATCACACAGAGCAGCTTTCATTATGATACCAGGGGTACATCAACATCATATTGAAAGGTGGGACTGCAACATTTGCCAACATGCCAAAACTTCTTTTGAACTCATAATTTTAGGTTGTGATAACCACATCATCGCAGCAGCCCAACATTCAGAACAGCCTGTGATGCTCTCCTGGGATAGTCAGTGTTCTCAGTACTTGAACTGGTTAGTTTAAAAAACTAGCATGGGTGAGTCCACATGAACTGTACTTACTCTTCTCAACTGCAGCAGAGTGAACATACCCTAGGACAGTGATTCTCAACCAGGACTGCTCTGATCAGGGTCAATGTGCTGTGGAGGAGTTGGCTGGGGCATAAGAGTGCTTCAATGTAAGACTAGCTGCCAGTCAGCCTCTGCACTGAAGCACCCCTGTGCCCCAGCCAGCCAGCTCGGCATCTACGAGTGTATTGCTGCACACAAAAAAAACCTTACTTTTATAAGTCCTACCTTGCTGCAGAGCTTATTAGTTTTGTACACCCTAACAGGGTGATGTTTACTGTACAGTTAATTACCATATTTTATAGTGTACAAGTTGACATGGTGTATAAGTCAGCCCCAGAGTTCCACTCAAGAAAGTTAAGATTTTCGTAGATCCAGTGTGTATGTCAACCCTGTCTTGCCAGAGGGGAGTGTGGCAAGAGGGTTGCTGGGTGCACTGGCGGTGGAAGGCGGCAGTGGGGATGGTACACGAGGTGCTGGAAGCCTGAGTGGGCTCATGCACCTCCAAGCTGAGGCAGCACCTGGCTCGCTAGTATCCTGTCTTGCTGGGCCTAGGGGGCACCACTGCCATGGAGGGAAGAAGCCGGCCCCCCCTGCAGCTCAGGGACTGCCCAGCCCAGCGGTAGCTCATGGGGATCCCTAGCTGCGGGGGAGATAGCAGTGAGCAGGCTCTGCCAAAAGCAGGATCAGACTCCTGGTCACTTCTGCCTTTAGCAGGCTCCTGCAGCCCTCAAGATGGCTGGTGCTGCCTGGGAAGGGGCTGCCTCACCCCATGGGCAGCACAAGAGTGGGGGGCAGAAGGGTGGCTAGGTGCACTGGCAGTGAGAGAAGGCAGCAAGGACAGTCTCCGTGGCACTGGAAGCCCAGGTGGGATCACGAGAAAACTGGATTGGGTCCTCCCGAGCTGGGGCAGCACCCAGCCTCCTGGCAGCCTGCCCAGCTGGAACCAGGGGTTGTCACCACCATGGAAGGAAGAACCGGACACCCAACCCAGGGGCTGCCCAGCCTGCCATCAGCTTGACCATCAACCATGGGAGAGACAGGTCAGACTCAACAGGTGTGGGGTTTAGGCACCCAGACTGGCTCTGAGTGTTGGGGGGGGTGGGGAGCTGGCTGGCCCTCAGTCAGCATCGAGGAAGCCCCTAGATGCCAGGATGCCACCTCCCATACAGCAGGGCACTGGCGTGGGGTCTGGCTGGAGTATTCATATAGTGTATAAGTCAAGGTGGATATTTAAGGGTAAACTTTCTGGGTTCAAACCTTGACTTATACACCGTGAAATATGGTAGGTAACTGCGCAGTAAATGTAGTTGTCCGTTTCTTTGATCCTACCCCCATATTTTTAGTTAGAGCTTTATACCAGATGGTTAGTACTTACTGAATTTGGATATTTTCTGCCTTAAAAAATGGGTTGCTAACAGTTGCATACAATAACAAGCTGAAATTTGCTTTATTCCTAGGGGTACATTCAGGCAATAGTCCTACAGATTATGCTGAACTTCCTATTTCTCAAAAGGCAGGAAATACGCAGGAATCAGTCAGAATCAAGACCTAGGTGTGTTAATCCAGATGTGTCCAATTTTAAATTTGGAAATATTTTACCTGTAATTTAAGAGCTCTTTCCTCTTCATTAGCTGCATCAAGAAGGTCATCAATGTCAATTTCTACATCTGGCATCTCTTCTTCCTGCAAAGAGAGAAGTCCAGTTTAGTGCATTAAGTTGTTCTTTAACAAGGCTGAAAAGCTGAGCTGGCAAACTAGTAACAACACATGCATTACCATCTGGTGGGGTGAGAGTGTATCGGAGGAGAAGGAGATCAATTAGACACACCAGCTTGGTTGTTGGGGCCTAGGTAAAGAGAGGTGTATACCTAGTATCTGGTGCAGGGAGCAAGATTTCTCTTTAGCAATCTTTCTCGCAAAATCAGTAGCAGTGCTAACAGTCTACAACCAGCTACTTCATCTGCCTTCCTCAGATCGGAGTCAATTAAGCATTTTGTAGAGTAAGGGTGAGGGAATGGATTATTGAAAAAAGAAAACAGAAAAGAAAAGCAGAGTGAAAAAGATGCTTGAAAGTTATGCTCTGGGTTGTGCTGCCTTGCTTTTTCCATTAGTGTCATACGGCAGTGTCAATTCACCACTGATTGACAGGGATAATATAGCTCCCCTCAGAAAAATTCAGATTTTCGGTGCCAACAGTAGAATGAGAAATGTAATACACAAAGTATTCTCCCTGAATATCCTTATTCATTTGCATCACCACTATATCACATTTTTAAATAAAAAACTTGTCCTTTTTCCAGTTGTTTTTAAATATTATCAGCAGCAGTATATACATTTTTAAGAATCATTTTAGATCCTTCGTTAAACATGGAGAAAAAAGAAGTCATTCTTATAACAATGCAAAAAATATCTTGTTAGCCATTTTTAATCTAACAAAAAATTCAGTTAATATCAGGTTTTTTCCTCTGTTCTTAACCATCCAGGCTTTAGTAACCAAGATGAATTTTATCTTGCCACAAAGTTACTATCCAGACCACAGATGCCTATTTAACAGAACTGCCAGCTAGCACAAAGACTGGGCAGAAACACTGTGTAAAACTGCACCCTATCAGATGTGATCGACATGGACATGGAACGCCAAGCTTGCATGGCCAGCAATCCCACTCTTCTGGAGCAAACACCTCAGGCAATACTGCAGGATGGATTTTTACTGAGTTCATAAAGATATTTGCTACACAAGGATATTCTGGTAGTTACTAGCTAACTGTCCATCAAGAATGGGGAGCAGGAGGGACAGAGACCCATGTCCCATCCCCCCTCACATTTCGGGTCTGGCCCTGCTCCCCCCTGAGTCCAGAATCATAAAGAAGGAAAAAAACAAAGAAGAGAAAGAATGAGCTTTCAGAGTTTTCTGTGAACCAAGAAACCTGTTCTACATGAAGTCAGAATCTAAAGACTTACAAAACATTTATTAGGTTTACATGTGTGTTTTTAACCTGCCTTTATAATAGCATGCATTAAATTACTTATAAAGCCAGAAATCCAATAGAGACCATAAACATTTTATGAATTCATTTTGTTCTGAACACCATTAACTCCAAACAATTATCCAATGTTAGTCCATAAACGTAAACATTCATCTAAATACACCTCCACAGAAGTATGTAAACACTTTATATGCGCAGGCCATAAACAACTGTGTACCTGCCATTAAGCAACAAAAGCAGTCTTCATTAACCTTTTATCTCATGCATAACTTTCCAACTAATCCATGTGTTTGAGGTCTACCAGTGTCATCTCAACTTTTGGGTAAGTTTTGTGCTAGCTACTTAAAGTAAGAAGGGGAGAATTAAGAAAACGTTTCCTAGAATAAACATAAAGCCTTCTAGTGAACCTGAAAAGTCTCCCCCCCCCCCACTTATCAGTGCCTCTTGCATACCAAAAAATCACCTCCTTCTGCCTCACTCACTTTTTCCACATCAAGCTTTCCCACTTCTCTGCTTCAGTGTAGTTCCTGAGCCTGGGATGGACACAAGTTTCTACAAGTTTCAATCATAACCTGAGCCCACTATTTTGTGGCCTAGTAGTTACAGACAGGACAGCAAACACTTCTTCCAAATCTCTCTGCTTTCTGAACATTACTCAGAAAACTTCAACCTGCCACACTACAAATACATTTGTCCTGTCCCTAATTTTAATCAGGGTGTAGTCCCAGAGCAGACTTTAATTTGCCAGTTCCAGTAAAAAGCTGTTACCACCCAAGTTGCTCAGTGAGAAACGTACACCACACACTTTTTTCAACTATAAGCTCCATATGTGCAATGGACTAGTTTTTTTTAAATAAATGGCTAGTTTTAGACACCTAATACCTCAGCATATAAATATTTGTATTTACACTTAAACGACTTTTAGAAAGTCTCAGCAACATGTATGTCTTAACAATTTTTTACTGTGTTAAGGTGTGAAATACGAATTATTTTCTAACAGTTCAGAAAGAGCCAAAATTGCAGCCATCACTATAATTGTAGAATCTAGCAAGGTTTTCATTTTCAAATTTGTTATGCTCAAACCTTTTATCTGACCTTTCTCTTCAGACAAACAGCACTCAGATCGGGCTAACCAACTTTCCCTGGGGCAACTCTTCACATGCTAGCTCACAGCTAGATTCACCACGTACTCCCTGCTCTACACAAGCCTTAACAGGCTCTTTTGGCCTATCCAGAATTTGATGCTTCATGGTATACTGGAGTAGAGGCAGCACCTGATCATGAAACTCTTGTCTGACTCTCTCTAGCCCCCTACACATTGCTGCTTTCTTCTGTCATATCTCTTTCCTTATCCTTCTCATTCTTCTTCTCAACCCATTTTTCTTTTTATTCCTTCCTGCATCTTTTACCATATCCCTTTTCCTTTGTCTTTTCCCTCGTTCTCTTTCCAAGGCCCAAATTTCTCTTATTAGGCTTCCCTACAGATCAGCAGGCTCTTTCCTTCTCAATCATTCCCTCAACATTACCCCCACTCCACTTTTATTAGGTTCTTTACTATGATTCCAGTGACACAATCCAACTACTCTTGAATATACAGTGGATTTTGAGCAATTAGCAAAACTAGCTCAGCATGTTGGCAGGGAAAAAAAAACAACGGGATTGTCTGTACTGCTTTGAGGAGCGAGGTTGAAGAAACAACTGAAAAAAATACCACAAGTTCTTCCTAGGTCTGGCCTGCACTGAGAAAAGTGAGATCACTGTCTATCAATGGAAAAATCATGCCACTGATAATGATAGTAGTGTAAGCGCTGGTGTGGCTGGCACCTGCACCACGGATGCCATTCCAAGACACCTATGATCTTTGCAGTACCTCTCCTGCTCTGTGCCAAGGGCTGGTTTCCTGAACCCCTTTATTGTAACCTCTGCTTACCAAAACCTGTGGACAATGCCAAAGATAACAGCTAATTTAGTGGCAAGGGTAAGCAGAGCCATCTGGGCATACATGAGACCAACCCTCAGCACAGGGCAAAAACAGGGCTGGGGTGGCTTAACACAGCCCCTTCACAAGGCTGGTACACAGGCTGCTGCCTGCATATTGCCACATCAGGCCTATGGGCTATAGGTTACCAACGCCTGCTTTAGTACATTTACTGTAATGAGAATCTTAAATTAGTGACAGTGGTCTCGCATCCATTCCTTCACAGCCGTAAACTGAAGTGAGTGACCTTTTAAACCTTTCCTCTAGAAATAAATTTTCTTCAGGTTTTGTCACTTAAATTCTGTTCCTAAAAATGAATGAATGCATTAAATGAACCAGTTTTAATGTTATTTTATTAAGCTCAAACTAATACAGTGATGCCAAGGTTTTCTGTTTCCCACGGAAAAATGGAAAAAAATGCAGATTTTTTTCCTTTTGCTCAAAAAAGATGTGGATTTTTCATTTTAACAGAGAAACCTGCAGACTCTTTTGCAAAGAGCTCTCTGCTGGCTGGAGTGGGGAACTGAAGCCTCCATAGGGAAGGAGTTGGGCTGTGGCTTGAGAGTGAGGGGACTGGACCTGTATCCTGGTGAGCTAAGAGGGCAGGGGGAGCTCTGATTTTCCATAATAAAAAACCCAAAATCAAATACCAAAATTTACAGGTATTCAGAATTTATTTTATTACAGTGATTGAGACACTGGTAGGCTTCCAAACTGCTTTAAAACTGTAAAGATATCGATACAACATTGTGTTCAATTGATAATATATATTGAGGTGTTTCATTTTAATTGCAGATTTTGGGGGTTTAATCGGAGAATTTGCAATTTTTTTTTTATCAGGGAAAACCAGGATCCCTGCTGGTAACACAAGCCATTACTTTCTTGCTTACATATCATCCAGTCATTTACAGATTTATTGCTAATCCTTCCATTGAAGGCTAATTGTGACAGTATCTGAAAACCTTAGGTCAATTGGCTTGCTTGTGTCAAGATCCTAAAACCAAATATTTGTATAGCTCAGACAACTTTCAGACGCATAGAAGCACTGAATTCCTGCCTTGAATTTGTAGTCAGAAGAGTGCAACCTTCCACATAACAATGTTTGTTTTGCCAAGATTTACGCACATAAACGCATTAATTTATGGCAATTCCCTAGTAGACGGTATGGATAGGTAGAAACATTACCTCTTGGAATCTCCAGAGTAGCAAAGTACCTAGCTGTTTCCACATTATGCTATCTTGGCAAGGATTTTCCACCTGCTGACGTTTCAGCTCCATTAATAGTGAAATCAACTGGAAATGCTAGAAAAGGGAAACCAAAAGATATTTGGGAGGGACCCATGGCTGAGGATACAAAGGTTTT
This sequence comes from Crocodylus siamensis, assembly GCF_052110815.1. Classification (NCBI taxonomy): domain Eukaryota; kingdom Metazoa; phylum Chordata; order Crocodylia; family Crocodylidae; genus Crocodylus; species Crocodylus siamensis. The sequence continues at coordinate 117,823,437 of NC_143395.1, read as the reverse complement.
TATTATTGTTTAAATATGTTAGGAAAAAAATTCTAATGGTCACCACCAATATTTTCTAGATAATGGAACCCCAGCCAAAACAGGTTTAAGTGATGGTGGTCTCATACACCTACAGCTACAGAAGTCTTGCTGCCATAGTGCATCCACCGCAGCCACACCACTAGTGAGGCTGCCCAAATGGGAAGGGAACACTGAATGGAAACTACGGTGTCCCCAAAATATGCAAAAGTCCTGTCAGAGGATGAAAGGTTAGCCTAAAAAGAAATTCAAACAGTAGCTCCTTTAAGCTTTGATGTAAAGGCAACAAACCAGACACATTGGCATCTACTTACAGACTTCTTTTCAAGTAAAGGACATTTACAACATACCCCCCACCCCCAGCACACTCTTCCCTTCCCACACCCGACAGATTAGCTCTTCTACAATAGCAAGTTTCCCAACTTACATGATGGTAATGCTCACTTCTGGGCAGACTGGAACTCAGGTATACAGTTTTCTGTCATGTTTTTTAAAGTAGCAAACTTTCAGCACTTTGTTATCTTTGGTCAGTGACCAAAACTTCTTTAAGAGCATCTCTTCCTTTTCCACCGTTATACTGTCCTGATCATTTTAATTTATTAGATTTATAGGTTGCCCTTCCCAGTGAAGGCTTCGTGTGGCATACAAGAGGAAAAATAATTTACAAAAGCAGGTTGAGTACTTAAGACGAGTTATAAAATAAAAACTCCCTAAACAATATCTCACCTTAGCATTGCTTATCATCTGACACCTTCCTTTTTTATTTAAATGAAGGAGTCTTCTGAACACATTAAACTGCTTGTTTAAGACAAGAACTGAAACTTCATTTGCAAAACAGGCAGGTTTAGTATTTTAAGATACAAAAAGCAAATATTTGAAATCACATACACAAGAGGTAATTATAGTGTGTCCAGGTGGAACATCATTGCTCAAGAGAGAGACAGAAAAGACAGTGAGTTTGTTCATCCTATTGAACTGTTGTATAGCAAAGCTTTTGTACAAATGTCTCCATCTTATTGAGATAAAAAGAGTTGTCACAGCGGAAAACAATGGAAGAGCTCCATAAATAAATGGGAGAGCCCCCAGCCAAGCTAAAATAAAAAGCTGTGGAGGTTGCGGGTGAGAACACCTATCATTTCAAAACAACAAAGGAGTTCAGAAACACTTAAATCAAAGCACATAATTATTCAAAGTTTGAAAATATTTTTTAAAAGAAGGAAAACACCCTCATTTCAAAAAGTTATGAAAAAACAGGCTCAAGTTGCAAAAACCCCCTAATTTAAGTTGGATGAATTCTTTGTAAACAGGCAAAGAAATTCAATTTGGCAGTTCACAGAAGCCACATTATAAAAGAAAGTAGATGCACCATGGTTATAATATAAGCTAGCTCCTTATTCTAGAAACAATTTTTAAACTCATGCCCTAGTCCCCTCCTTGTGGGCCACATTCTCATTGGATTTTTAACTTTTGTGAGAGGTTTGCAGAATCACTGCTGCTATTTGGTTAATAAGAGATTTTATCCAAATACCAGTGGCCCTCCTACAACAAGGATCCATTAAAAAAATAAACAACAATAAAAAAGGCGGGGGAGGGAGGAGGGGAGCAGTGAAAGAGATCAGAATGGCACTTTTTTTTCTGAGCACAGGTTTTTGAGAAAGAAGCTCAAAACTTGGCAACCTTAGGGCAACCATCATGCAAATTATCACAGAGTATTTCCCTGACTCCTTTTCTCCACTCTAGAACAAAAATCTGCAGTGTTTTTGGGCAGAGTGCCAAAAACACCTGCAACCCTGACTTGTAAGATGTTGGTATGCCAGGGCCAGATGGTGGAGGAGCTGCAAGGGGCCCAATTTTTGTTGTGGCTGCACAGGCCCCTTCCCTATCTTCTGCCCTGACACACTTGACAAGTAAAATGCCTTCAGGTGCCATGATCTGGCACCTGTGCCAGACCCTGCTCTAGAACTACTGTTGTCAGAAACATTTTCATTATAGGCAAACAATACTTTTCTTAATCTCCTCAAAAATAGCTGAACCTGTTTCAGTTAAAACTCTCCATGAAGTTCAGACTGAGGAAGACACTTAGGGCTACTGTCAATCCTTCCCAATAATGGTCTTAGCCAATATTTATTGTTTGTTCATTAATACAAGATTTCCAAGTTTATTCTGTCTCTTCCTCTTCCCGTACTACAAAATTTTGTTTTAAAACCCTGGAGCCAAATGAGGACATATTGCTCATCAAGAACATGCTGAGGAGGTAATTTAATTTTTCCTGGGTATAGGTCAAGGCTTCAGCCAGCTTCATTTTTTCTTTTCTAATTTAACCTTTTTCTTTTACCAGAAAGAATTCCTAGGTAATTGAACCCGATGCTCACAATACCTTGCAGAACTACTACATGCTTTTCAGAAGAAGATTAAGTCAGGCAAGTTTCTAAACGCACACATACACATGCAATTTCCACGGTCTGTTACAACACTAGACAGGTGAACCAGGTATAAAGACAGGAAAAATAAAGACAAAAAAGAAGCTCCAACAGATTTCTTGTCTCTTTAGGATAGTGATATCAAGTTGCAAGCTTAGAATCTCTCTTTAATTTAGAAGGGAGTAAGTGACAGTTTTAAAGTTTCCTAGGAAAGACATAGAAGTTGATCTTAGGATCCCTAAAGCCCTATTTTCACCATACACCAACTACATAAAACACATGTATAGGCAAGATTTAGAGCACCTTGTTTTAGAGTGGAAAATATCCACTAAATTGGATCATGCTTATGCAACACAGAAACCATTAAAATACATGTTTATTCTTTTTGTGAGGCTCATAAGTATCGTAATTCATAAACACTGTTAAGAGCAAGTGTGCGTGGAATGCGTAAATACTTTTGCTGGTTTTCCCTCAAGTCCCATTCTTCCATCTCACTATCTGAACAAAATAAAATTTTCCTCACCCCAACTTGTAGACAGTTCCTCTTTGCGTTGAATTAGGACATAAAAACTATCATTTACAGGGTCAGACCATAGAACCATCTTGCCCAATACAAGTTTCCCTCGATTCATGCTGTACATGCATTCTTGGAGAAAGGCGCATAAATCAAATTTGCATAAAGTGAACCCACTTTACAATGTAACAAATAGGGATGGGTTCCCATGGCAGGGAGAGAGGGAGGGAGGCTGGGACTAGGGAAGTGGCAGGGGAAGGGGCACCACTCCCAGTGCTGCACAAGGCAGAGGGAACAGAGTGGCATTCACCCCAGTCCTGGCTGCAGCGGCCCTGGGAGCGGCCAGCGCCAGCTGCCTGCAGCCACTGATCTACACCGTGCTCCACCTGTCCCCACTCACCTCTGCTCCTAGGCTCTGTGCCCTGGTGCAAGAAGCTGGTGTTGGCTGCTCCCAGGGCCACTGCAGCCAGGGCTGGGGTGAGTGGGACCATGGCTCTTTCCCTCCCCCCCCCCGAGTTACCCATTTGGGCTGGGGGGCATCTATGCTGATCACATAAGAGCAAATCTGCCTCGCATACAACAAATGTATGGGTCTAAATATGCTCATTGCGTAAGAACTAATTCACACATAAAGAACTTGCATAAATCAAAGGAAAACTGTATCCTGTTTCACACAGTGGCAGAGAATGCTGAAAGGGAGAATGAACAGGGTATGTGACCAGGGATATTTCCACTGGTCCTCTCTCATTTTCAACCTCCAGTATTTAAGGTCTAGGACCGGGTTTAGGCAGAGCCAAAAATACCCACAACCTGGACTTGTAAGATGTTGGTAGTTTGGATGGTAGGGGAGCCAAAAAAGGCCCAAATCTTGTTGTGGTAGCACAGCCGCAGCCCCTTCCCTGAAGTCTGCCCCCCAAGGTGCATAGGTCTGCCACAGAGCCCAGGAAGCAGGGAGACTGCAAGCAGCTGCACCAGGGTCCATGGAGCCCCAGCCTGGCTTGTTACCTGTGGTAGGTACATGCATGCCTTGAGGCAGACAGCAGGGAAGGGGCCAAGGCTTCACTGCCACAACAAGGATAGGGCCCCTTGCAGCTCCCCCACCATCCAACATCAAGGCACACATGCCAAGCAAAATGCCTTCACCTCTGGTCCAAGAAGTTCCAGTTCAGAGGCTGTAGCCCCTAACTCCCATGCTCAAAAGCTACTGATGCACACCTTTCCTCCAAAAATTTGTCCTATCCTCTTGGGACAGGGGTGCTCAGTCCCTGACCTGCAGGCCAGATCCGATCCACAAGACTCCCCAAGTTCTGGAAATCTGCTGGCAGAGAAGCAATGCCACTGCTTTCCACTGCCAAATTTCCAAGCCCTGGATCAAGTCCTGGGTGGGCTATTATGCCAAGATAAGTCCCAAGGCGAGCCACTTCCATGGACCGAGATCAGGCTCCAGGACCAACCTGGCACTGTACATCCAGCCTGCAGAGCAAACAGGAGGCTGTTTGCACCACTGTCCTAGGATGTTTGTGCTTGAAGTCTGAAACAGCATTAATGCCACTAGAAGTTCTTTTCTAAAAGTTCACTTCCCTCAAGCACACAGTATACACAAAATAAAATTCTAACAAGCTGGAATTTCATACTATTCTCTAATAGCCCTCCTCACATATCTGGTGATCCAATAACACAGTGGAAAGTGACACTTTCCCTTAAGAGCTCTGCTTTTACTGGAGTATAAATAGGAATAAAGAGGCTTACTGCAATTTTCATGCAAAGCGCATGTTTGGCAAGTCCTTATGGAGGACTTGAAAGCAACTTAATATCCAAAGTCCACAGAACATAGTTTTTTCCTCTATGTCAATGAGCATGTTCCCACTGGCAAAATTAGGCTACCTGCACAGACACTGCATATGGGAGCAGCTGCCACTGTTTTAGATGCCAGTACAGTTTTTCCCATAGTTAGAAAAGGTAGAGCACACTCCCAACCTCAGCCCCCTCCCCACTGCAGGCTCAGCATCAAGGCTATGTGCTATCCAAATGCAAAAAGTAAATCAGATACTCAAGTTTTACAATAATACTGAATACAGTCAGTAAATATACCCTTTTGCACTGGTTAATGGGTGAGGAACTGAAGGAAGAACAGTTATCTTAGAAACTATAAAGTCATCTGGAAGGGGAAGAAAGGGAAATGCAACCACAGAATACAAATGCACGGATGCAAACATATAGCTATCTGATTCAGTAAGGTGAAGAGAAGTTATTTGTGAAAAGAAAGGTGAAACAGATTTTAGAGAATGTCTTGTGCTGGAGTTATAGTTACAGTTAAGGATTCTTAGAACTTGGGGAGTCAAATATGGAGTCTTCTTCCTTGTATCTAGTTAAGTTAAAACTGTACTTGTAACACACATACGGCTGAGCCCACATAAGTTTTGGGGGCAGTACAGTACCGCTTAACATTCCACAAAAAGACAAGTATTCAGCAGGCATAAGAAATCTTTTGTTGACATATTTAAAAAATAGTTGAGAGTAAATTTTAGGAATGTGACAAATAAGTATGCAAACAAGTTGCCCACCCGTAGTCATTAAAAGACCAAGGTAAATTCCCAATCTGACCCATTTTCACAACGCCACTCTGTCTTCTTCACATAAGAAAACTGTAGTACCATCAACCTCAATCATGCAAAGGTGTTTCATCAACGCCTCCTGGAATCACAAGAGTTGTTTTTAAAATCCAATGTTTAAAGCCAAATGTGGCATATTTATCTTCAGAGTTCAGGGTTCATATTTTCAAGCTCTTCTCCACAATGATAGAAAACAGGATCTTCCCGTGCTACTTCACGGACTGTTACAAGATTTGCAGAAGATTGGGAATATAGGAAACACTAGAGAAGAGGGAAGTATTTGTGCTTAACAGCTTGAATTTTTACACTGATGCAATATCTGCCCGAGAGATTTCACAGAAATACTAAAGAGCCAAAGAGCACTTGTGCTTGCCCTTATATCCTAAAGCCTTATCTGCAAAGTGGAAACCACAGACCTCTGCTTTCCACTATTTTGTTCAGTAGCTGCTATCCACTATCCCAAGAGACGTTATTTTAACACCCTTGTAATGTATCATTTTCAACTACACTAATTGGTGCCCTGTTGCATACCCAGCAGCAAAAACTTGTTGCCAACCTGCGGTCATTAAAGATGCAGCAGAGTTTGCCCAGGCAGTGCAGCGTAGGTGCCACCTCCCCTCTGTGGCAGAAAGCCACCTTGGTTTCTCCCCAAAATCTCTGCCCTGTGACAGTGTGATAAAATCTCTGTGCTGTGACCATTTGAGTAGGGTGGGCTCAGCAGAGGAGACCACACCCTTACCTTGTCTCTTTAGGTAACCTGAGCTGGCTGCATTCCTGAGGGAGGGGGGAAACCTGCTCCCTCTGCCTAGTTACTGGCATCAGTTACCTGGGTGAGGGGTATCTACCTGGTGGGCTGGAATCTGCCCGGTAACAGGTGATGTATTTCAAATTGGTTGGCTGATAGCCAACCGGAGCTGGCCTCTACTGGACCAGGTGAATGAGGTCACGGGGGCTATATAAGTTAGGACGGGCAAGGAGGCGGTCTCTTCGGCCATGAGGTGAGGCTGGAGCCATGAGGGGGGGACTCAGAGGAGCATAAACATCTGAAAGGGCCCTCTCCCCCAAAAACTCATGAACCAGGAACAGCCGGATGCTAGAAAGGATCTCACCAGCCTCTGGATGAAGTGTGTGAGTAAGCTACTCGAGATCTGACAGATATCTAGCTGGCAGGAACAGATCAAAAGGCTACCACAGCCAGAGTGTTTGCTCTTTAGGATTTCTAGGATATTGTTCAATCTTGTACCCTATTTTCACCCTACCCCTGTAACCAATAAAGTCTTCCTTTGTGACTGGTGTGGGAGACTTATTGAGGGGTGGGTCTAAATTATGCCTTAGAGACCCCTTAGGTCTGTGGACTAAGGGAGACTGTACTTTTTGCCCCCGGACTTGGGGAAGTGCCCCAAGTGCCTGTACTGGGTCGAGTACCCCTAGGATACCAGAGGCATGACACGGATGGGCACGCGCTGCACCCCTCAGGCTCTACGGCCCCTCCACTGGGCACCTCAGAGACGGCCACCCAGATGGAGCCCATGGTTCCGGGCTCCACGCAGAAGGGCTCTTGGCTGCAGGGGCTGCCTGTCCCTTTTTCAGGCTCTGGGGCCCAGGAGCATGCCCCCCTCCCCTTGCAGGGTCTGCTCCCTACTGGGGTCTCTGGCGCACCAGCTGGAGGAGCTCCAGGCCACAGTCCAGAGACTGCGTGCCATCAGGGACTGTAAGCAGGAGATAGACTCCTACTGCCAGGCCCTTCTCCACCGGGAGCCGCAGGGGAGAGCTCCGTCTCCCTCCGCGACTAAGGAGGACTCTGGGACCTCCCGCTCTGCCCAGTCAGGGGCATGGACCAAGGTGGTCAAGGGCCTCAAGGCCCGCCGCACCAAGGCCCCTGCCCCGCCGGAGCTTAGCAACAGGTTCGCACCTCTTGCAGCCCCAGCAGAGCCCACGCAGTTGCCAGTTCCCACAGGCAACCCAGGCTCGACCGCAGCTACTGGCCCCGCTCTCCCCAAGACAAAGCGTAAGGTGTTTGTTGTGGGAGACTCCATCCTGCGGGGCACTGAGGGGGCAATCTGCCACCCCGATCCCTTAGCCCGGGAAGTCTGCTGCTTCCTGGGGGCCCGCATCCGAGACACTGCGGAGAGGATCCCGCAGCTCCTCCGGCCCACAGACCACTACCACATGCTCCTTATTCATGTGGGCACCAATGACACAGCTCGGAGCACCCCCAGCCAGGTCATGAGGCGCTACAGGGAGTTGGGAGCGGGGCTTAGGGGTCTGGGAGCTCAGGTGGTGTTTTCTTCGATCCTCCCGGTCTCGGGCTATGGGCTGAGGAGGGAGAGGAGGATCCACGCGGTGAACCAAAGACTGCGGCGCTGGTGTTATAGGGAAGGCTTTGGCTTCCATGACCACAGCCCGCTCTCTGGAGAGAAAGGCAGCGAGCTGCTGGGAAGAGATGGCCTCCACCTCTCTCCCCTGGGGAGGAGGCTCTTCTCAGCCAGGCTGGCTGACCTGCTTCACCGGGCTTTAAACTAAGCCCGCTGGGGGATGGGGGGACTACTGCCCCTGCTGGCCTGCTGAACGGCCCTTGCAAACCCAGCGGACCAAGGCACTTAAGGGGGCACTTAAGGGAGTTCACCCCTGCCCCAGCCCTGGCACAATCTGTGGGCAAGGCAAGAGCCCCCAAGGGCACACTTGCCTGCCTGTACACTAATGCCAGGAGCCTGGGCAACAAGCAGGATGAGCTCGTCCTCCTGCTCAGTGCAAAGAAATATGATGTCATTGGGATAACGGAGACCTGGTGGGACTCCACCCATGACTGGACCACGGGTATATAGGGCTATACCCTATACAGGAGGGATCGTGTTGACAAAAGGGGCGGGGGTGTAGCTCTCTATGTGAAGGAAAGCTACATGTCCCTGCAAGCTGATGTTGGCGACTGGCATGGACAGCTAGAGACCCTCTGGGTAAAAATTCGTGGGGAATTCGGCACAGGGGACACAACGGTGGGAGTCTACTACAGACCTCCCACTCAAAGTCCCGAGCTTGACCAGGAGTTCGCCCAGGAACTGACTGAGGCCGCTTGCTCCAGGACCTTGGTTGTCATGGGTGACTTCAATTACCCGGACATCTCGTGGGAAGATCACTCAGCTAAATCTGAGCCGGCGCAAAGCTTTCTCTCGTGCGTGGATGACCTCTACCTGACTCAAGAAGTCTATGGGCTAACGAGAGGCAAAGTGCTGCTTGACCTGGTACTGGCTACGGGGGACAACCTAATCGGCGACCTAGTGCTTGATGGGAAGTTGGGTGACAGTGACCACGAGCTGATCACCTTCACCATCCGCCGTAAAGCTGGCAAGTCAGTCAGCAACACAGAAGTCCTTGACTTCAGAAAAGCCAACTTTGACAAGCTCAAGAGGCTAGTCGGTCAGGCCCTCAGGGACCATGACCCCAGGGAGATGGGAGTTCAAGAAGAGTGGTTGCTTCTCAAGGAAGCGATCCTCAGTGCACAAGCTAAATCTATTCCAACACGGAGGAAAGGCAGCAAGAAGGCACAGCAGCCCTCCTGGCTCTCCAGAGACCTAGCGGACCTACTGTGGCTAAAAAGGAAAGCCTACAAAGGATGGAGGACAGGATTCACCTCCAAGGAGGATTACTCCGCGCTGGTCCGGTCCTGCAGGGAGAAAACCAGGAAAGCCAAGGCTGCAACTGAACTCCAACTAGCTTCAGGCATCAAGGACAACAAAAAGTCCTTTTTCAGATATGTGGGGAGCCGGAGGAAAAGCAAGGGCAATGCTGGACCCCTGCTAAACCAGATGGGGCAACTGACAACTGACGCCCAGAAAAAAGCCAACCTATTAAATAGGTACTTTGCATCAGTCTTTCATCAGTAACACAGGATGCCCATGCCTGCTATGGGACAGGGAAATCTGGGTGAGGGGAATCCCCTACCCTCCATCAATGCTGACCTCATGAAGGAACACCTTGAGAAGCTGGATACCTTCAAGTCAGCCGGCCCTGACAATCTGCACCCCAGGGTACTCAAGGAGCTGGCAAGCGTCATAGCCCAGCCCCTGGCACGGGTCTTTGAAAACTCCTGGCGCTCTGGTGTAGTGCCCGAAGACTGGAAGAAGGCCAATGTGGTGCCAATCTTCAAGAAAGGGAGGAGAGTGGATCCGGCTAACTACAGGCCTATTAGCCTGACTTCTATCCTGGGGAAGATCTTAGAAAAGTTTATTAAGGAGGCCATGCTTGATGGACTGGCCCAGGCTAACATTCTAAGGGATAGCCAGCACGGGTTTGTTGCGGGTAGGTATTGTTTGGCCAATCTCATTTCCTTCTATGACCAGGTGACCTATCACCTGGACAAGGGAGAAGAGATTGATGTCATATATCTTGACTTCAAAAAAGCTTTTGATCTGGTATCCCATGATCACCTCTTGGCCAAACTGGCCGGTTGTGGCCTTGGCTCCACCACTATCCGCTGGCTGGGAAACTGGCTTCGTGGTCAGACCCAGAGGGTTGTGATTGATGGCAGTCACTCATCATGGTGCCCTGTAACCAGTGGAGTCCCTCAAGGCTCTGTCCTGGGACCCATACTGTTCAACATCTTCATTAACGATGTGGACATTGGAGTTAGGAGTGGACTGGCCAAGTTCGCCGATGACACCAAACTTTGGGGCAAAGCATCCACGCCAGAAGAGAGGCGGGTGATCCAGGCTGACCTGGACAAGCTCACCAAATGGGCAGACAAGAACCTCATGGTGTTTAACACCGAAAAATGCAAGGTTCTCCACCTTGGGAGGAAAACCCTGCAGCATCCTTATAGGCTCGGCAGTGCTACGTCGGTTAGCACTACAGAAGAAAAAGACTTGGGGGTCATCATTGACCACAAGATGAACATGAGCCTTCAGTGTGATGCTGCGGCTAGTAAAGCGACCAAAATGCTGGCGTGCATCCATAGATGCTTCTCGAGCAAATCCCAGGACGTCATTCTCCCCTTGTACTCGGCCTTGGTGAGGCCGCAGCTGGAGTACTGCATCCAGTTTTGGGCTCCACAATTCAAAAAGCATGCGGAGAAGCTTGAGAGAGTCCAGAGGAGAGCCACGCGCATGATCAGAGGTCAGGAAAACAGATCTTACGATGACAGGCTGAGAGCCATGGAACTCTTTAGCCTGGAAAAGCGCAGGCTCAGGGGTGATCTGATGGCCACCTATAAGTTTATCAGGGGTGACCACCAGGATCTGGGGGAACGTCTGTTCACCAGAGCGCCCCAAGGGATGACGAGGTCGAACGGTCACAAACTCCTGCAAGACCGTTTCAGGCTGGACATAAGGAAGAATTTCTTTACTGTCCAAGCCCCCAAGGTCTGGAACAGCCTGCCATCGGAGGTGGTTCAAGCACCTACATTGAACACCTTCAAGAGTAAATTGGATGCTTATCCTATGACCCCAGCTGACTTCCTGCCCAGGGGGCTGGACTCGACGATCTCCCGAGGTCCCTTCCAGCCCTAATGTCTATGAAATCTATGACATTAGGCCTGTGTTTCCCCAAGGACATAGGGCTGGGAGTGAGTCCATTCTTGGGGTGGTGGCAGCGATGTTACCCCCAGGCTAGCGTATGTGCTCCAGGAAGGGGTTGGTCCAGACATAAGGCGCCCCTAGGGAGGCATTCGGAGCCTGGCAGGTGGTCGGGCGCAGGGAGGTGGGTGGCTCAACGCAGGAGCGCCCCCTACTGGCCTGCCACACCCTCTTCCCCCCCAACACCATCCGAGCCACGGCTGCCCCAACAATGCTCCACGTGGGACTGAACCCTGCCCGCTCCTGTCCCGTACTCCTTCCTATACCTGCTCCATTCCCACCAATGGCACCACCCCAGCTGTGGCCAGGGGACCAGCATGCACAGCTTCCTAGTAGGGCTGCTACTGCAGCTGCTGCAGCCACCAGGGTACTACTCGACTCTCCCTGCCTCCAGTGGCTCCTCCTCCTCCTGCTTTGCTGCTCTGGGCAGCAGGTAGCATGGGGAAGCAGAGGCAGCCATGGGGAGGCGGGGGAGGAGTTGGGGGTTGAGTCTTTGTTGCTGAATTTAAATTACTTTGCAGCAGTCAACTAGGGGTTTTTTTCAGCTTCTGCTAAAGGGAATATTTTAATATATGAATATTGCAATATATTTTTAAACAGCTCTTAATAAAAATCTCACTACATTTTCCTATAGATTATGCAGGGCCATACACTTGATAGCTTTTGACTTAAAGAGAGTGATAGTGAATCAAGGCTTGCAACTAAACTTTAGTTGTCCTCATGCTGAAATGGTCACTGGGCCAAGGGGGGAAAACAGTGGGTTTCTACTTCCACTGACAAAGCTTTGGCTATTTCAGGGTAATAGTTATGGACTGAGTGAAACCCTTGTGGTCCTACAATCAGTCTAATAGATTTGTTTAGGGAACAAGGAAGCAGAAAAGTTCAAGCACAAGGCAGGATATTTGCTGTTTTCGCTTAGTCTGAATGTACACAATGAATTAGTGGGTTTGAAATGTCCAGCCTGCTTACAGCTTTGCATTTCAAACTCTAAAGAGCCCATAATCCCTTGTGACATGTTATCTGGCCAGAAGCAAAGAAGTGGCAGACTGTTTCACATTGGATAATAAAAAACTTTGCACTTGTAGTGAACTATGTGGTCATGATTTTGAGCTGGTGAGTCCAAGAAACAGACTTCAACAGAGACTGTTGAGCATAAGGACAACTTTATCCTGGATACCTGGAGAGCTGATACTGACAATATTCTCCATATAACCCTAAGACTCCCAAGCAAGTCTGTACATAGGTAGGTTTTGTTGCACAATTGCAGCCCACAATATGCATAGTCAAAGAAAGTAGGCTTAAAGACAGGGCAGCAACAGCAAACCATCATAAATCACAGGACCCATGATAACGCCTCATGGAAAGAGTCCATGCCTCACGGAAAAAGCTGGACTGGAGATATGGAAAATATTTATATGAAGTCAGTTTGAGGTAAGATGCAAAAAAGATGGCCAATTAACCTGTTTTTTCATCATTCAGTTAGTTGTATATGAACTAGGTTAGAGAGTCCCACATCTACCTGCAGGAGGGCAAGAAGTGATAAATGAAAGATTTGTTTCCTAGAACTAGAAGGGCAAAGGAATCACTAGACCAGTGGTTCTCAACCTTCTTAGATTCAAGGTGTTCCTCATTAGACACAAGGCACTGATGGAAAATGCCACAACTCAGTGTCCACTAATTTTTTTTAAACTACACAAAAATAAGAACAATTCATTAGTTGCAAATATCTCAGATCACCAGAGCCAAGCCTAGGGTGCAGGGCACAGGGCAATTCAGCCTGTGCAGGGCCCCCTTAACACTGCACAGGGCCATGGTCTCCCCGAAAAAGGGGGGGAGGGTCTCCATGCTTCTTCCGTGGCGTGGGGCTGAACTGCCAGCTCCAAGCTGGCCACGCAGAAGGGGCTGTGGCCACTCCACCCAGCTCCGCAGGGCCCCCACAAAGCACAGGGCCTAGGGTGGTCACCCCAATTTGCCATACCCTAGAGACAGCACTGCAGACCATAAGAGGTTTGACTACAACAGAATATTTTTAATACTATGAGGCACCTATACACGTGGCAGACGACTGCTCCGACGTATGCTAATTAGTATGTGTTGGAGCAGACTAAGTTAAATGAGTCTGCTGCCACGTGTTAATTAACACACTCCAACAGCTTCTGTTTCACATCTATTCAGCGCCCCATGCTTCAAAATGGCAATGGGAAAACTTGAACTAAAGCTCAAACAAGCTTTAGTTCAAATACCCAGCTGCCATATTGAAGCACCAGACGCTGAACACGCGATAATGCAGGCACTTTAATTAAAGCAGCCCTCAGAGCCGCTCCAATTAACCATCCCCTCTACCCCAGAGCACATGTATAGATGCCCATGGATTCCTATTTGAAATCCTTAGGTTTATCTTACAAATCATGTTTGCACGACTACCAGTGCTAACAACCATGTACAGAGTTTCACTGTACCCTAGTCGAGAGTCAATGCACTAGGCAGTTCTCGTCCCAAACCCCCACACGAAAAACACTTCCTCAAATCTGCCCCCTTGCCAGTGCTATGGACACTTGACAGAAAGGTGACAGGCCAAATGCTGTCAGATCCAAAAAGCAAGAGCAGTTTTTCTGTTGTAAAGACCTCAGAAAGACCTAACAGTGCTAACATTGTATGGCACCCTGTGGCCCCTTTGAAAAGATGCCAAGGTACCTCAATGCTGTGTAGTATTTTAGGCATTACAACAAGGACACTGAAGCTTTACTGCTTCCTCCAAAAGTATACATGCACACTCATGTGCATGCACATATGCATACACACACTCCAATTTGTCAGTGGGATCCTGGCCCTGTCAGTAATAATTACACACACACACACACACACACACACACACACACACACACACACACACACACAAGTGGTCTCCCCCTTGCATTTATGCCATTCTCCCTCCCCACTGTGTGGGCCCTCCCCCAGGAAGCTGACCCACCACCTGCCCTGGGCTGGTACACAAACCTAAGACAAGGCTTCTCCCCATCCCCAAGTTTACTGACTTTAAGTAAATAGCGCATTTAGAGGTGATCACAGAGGCTGTCAAATAAATAAAGACATACAGTTTTACTATCTAGTGAGTGACCATGTTGTTAACACAGGCCAAGCATTTAAATCTGTACCATTAATTCTTCTAAAGGTTTTATTAGACTGATTTTCAATAGCAGAGCATATTATTTAATTTGTAATGAAAGGTATTTGGCAAAGTCTGAAGCACACTATTTACTTGCATAAAGAGAGTTGCAGAATTTATAAGTAGCTGACGCAACTGAGGGTATGACTACTGAACACTGCATTATGCAGTGTGGGCACACTCTAACTGTGCGTATAGTTGGGGCGTAGCAAAAAATACTACTAGATGTGGTAAAGCAGAGCATGTTATAATGGTGACAGGTGTCCCATACTAAGTCTAACAGGATTCAATTCCTAGCTGCTGAGATACTGCCTACAGGGTATACATCTGATGAAGACAAAGTCACTAGATGTTGCCAACACACTTGCATGTCCATTTCAAACTATGTGCTGTGCCTGCCACTACAGCAGTTATGAGAAAGTAAGTTTATTGAATGTCACAAATTGGCTCTGCACCTGCCTAGACTGCAACTCTAACCCCCTTCCCATGCCCAATCTGCTGCTCTCTGCTCTCTTTCTGCTCCCTCCCCATCTGCCGCTCCACTTACCCCCTCCTTAGTCTGTTGTATGCCACACACACAGGCTGCTCGTGCCACTTGTGACAGGCTGGCCACTCTTGTACTAAATCCTAAGTATACTTCTTTGAGCAAAATTATTAAAACCAATAGGAAAAAACTGGTCATTACCCTTCCTTATGCCTATGTATCTCTACACAGAAGCCCCATTTCCTAAACAGGACTCCAAGCTCCTAGGCTCTTTCCCGAGTAAGGCATCCATGTTTTTCTGCAGCATGTTTTCCTGTCTGCTTTGTCAGAGCCTCTATGTTCACCATGGACAAGAACACACCAGCTATAGCCTCTGACTCCTGCTTCCCATTCCCTCTAAATATTTTTCCCTTAAAAATCAGAAGGAGAAATTAAAAACCCATTTGCTGCTACAATTTTGAGAGAGGCAAAGAGCTGCAGTTAGGAAGCAATAGTAAGGGAGGAACCCCCAGTTAAAGAACGGACAACGGAGGACACAGAAAGAAGAAAATAGGACCTCCAATATGGATTAGGAGAATGCCTTCCCTACCCACCTATGCCATGCTCATCAGCTTAGTATCAAAGCATCTGGACTTAATACCACTATGATGTTCAAAAGCAAGTTGTTGCACAAGAGCACGGATCAGTATTTGGCTTAGTAGTACCCTGCCATGTGGCAAATGAGACAAAGCAGATGGTCAATAAGCGCTTTAAACTGTCACAGCCAGCTATTTAAAAAGCCACACACTCCACCAGGTCTAATTTTTAAGTTTTGAAATCTTACCAAGCTCATTTTAAATCTACCGTTCTGGAAATACCATCATAAAAAAAAAAAAGATGAAAATGAGTACATTCTTGAGACTCTAGCCCTAAGGTTGACTGAACCATCTCACTATCCATCCAAACAGGTATTCAAACACATTTACAGTCACTAGAATTGGAGAACATACCATGTAATCTGCAGTACACCAAGGACCAGCTGACTTCTGAAGTCAGTTTTTATTTTTAAAACCAGGAATGCAATAAGGCATACAATTTGGCAGGGGGGAAGTTGTTTGAAAGTAGACTTACGGTCAAATAAAATTAGTCAAACTTTTCATTCCAAAAAGGTGGGGGCAAGATTAAGCAGGGCATGAATCGTCCATCACAAAAGCAAAGATTCTAGAGGGAAAAAATGTTTGTTTTTTTTTGCTCCCTGCATCAGAAAAAAAAAGTAAACCCAGAAACTATAATATCACACCGTCTAGACAGTCCTTTGATCTCACAACCTAATCTAAAGCAAGACAGGAACCTAAGCTTCTTCAGGCTATTTTAAAAGCCTAGTTGAGCCTGAATGAACAGTACATACATCTCCAAACTACTGAAAAAATTATTAAAAACACTGCTACACCTAGTTCTATTTGGTTCAGCCAGCATCCATCTGCTCCAGCCAAAGTACCCTGTTCTGCACAGGAATCTAAGAGGCACTGTCACACTGTGAGGAGCACTTCTCCCTCTTGGAAGAGATCTTCTTTCTCTCCAAAACAGGGGTAGCATCATGTTGACAATCATTCCTCCCAATCCCCTGCCACTTTCAGAGACAGCAGGTTTCCCTTTACAGACCTTCCAGTGCTAGTTTTCTACTTATTTTCTCTGAGGTAAAACATCCTGCATCTTTGAGCAGGTTTTGAGCAGAGTACTGCTATGACAGCCTTAATCCCAACTATGATTAAAATGCAACCAGCAAGACATGACATACATGCAAGCCCCAGGGCTCTGCAGAGCTGCTCTAAAACCATACATCAAGGGAGGAGACTGGTATTTTTAGTGCTTAGACAGGAATCTCAGCAATTTTTATTTGAAAGTAGATAGTCTCTTTCATTTGTGGAGAACTGTCCAATCAGTGGAACATATCTGTAAACCATGCGTTCTGTCCCAGGTCTTTTACGAAATTCTTTTTAATACTTCTTTGCCTTTCAGAAGAAGGGTTCACACATCCCCACTCAGAGGTATTATTCTTCATTTTGCAGGTAAGATGATTGAGGACTGGCCACAAGGTCATGTGAAAGAGCACATTAGGAACAACATAAAAAACTCTCAAGTATAAATGGACTGTCATCTCACCTACCAGGCTACGTAGCCTTTCTGATAGAGCTAGTGATGTGCTGGCATAATGTATAGCAACCATGCCTCTAAGGCCATATTGAACCTCCAATCTGAAACTGCCTCAAAATGAGAGGCTTACGTTTCTACGTTGTATTCCAGGGGTTGTCAACCAGGGGTACGCATACCCCTGGGGGAACTTGAGAAGGACGTACGGGTATGCGCAGGCAGGCGGGGACAGAGCACTGCCATGCACCATCCTACACAGGCACCGCCCGCCCAGCCGGATGCAGAGGAAGCTTGCACGCAGTGGCTGCTGCCGCTCAGCATCTGGCCATGTGCTGCCGTCCCCCGCCCGCTTGGTATCCAGCCGCGCGTGCTGTCCCTGCTCCTCCCCCCCCCCCCCCCCCCACACACACACACACTCAGCACCGGGGCATACACTGCCCTGCGTCTGGCTGCCAGGGGGCACAATGATCCAAAAACAATTAGTTCCTGAAAACCGTGTTTTAAGTTGAAACATTGTCACCTTAAAGAAGTCCTTCCAAATAAATATGATTGCTATTTACAATATAAATACATTATTGTAGCTATATTACTCATCTATAATTAATTGAATACAAAATGCTGGGGTATTTTTGGTGAAAATAGGGTATTGGGCCTTGGTTCAGGAATCAATCCCCCTTTTATAATATTGTTTCCTATAGGAAAATCAGTTCCAAGTTACAATGTTTCAACTTAAAACATAGTTTTCAGGAACTAATTGTCGTAAGTCTGAGGACTGCCTATATTCAGAGCCTTCAAGAGGCTTCTCAGCCTCTTGAAGACTCAGATCAAGTGTTCTCTACTTCAGCTACAGATGAGACGAAACTGGCATGAAAAAGGTGATCTTGGGATCTAAAGGATGTGGTTTCAATCCCTGATGACAACCTATGGTGGGTCAGGGTTAGTACAGGGAGGGGAAATACATTTAGAAATTCATAAAGTACCCTGGAGCGACTGAAATGTTTGTTAAACTAATGTGTCAATATTTATCACTGCTTTTTCAATGTTTGCTTTTTGGTTAAAGGGAACTATCCCTTTACAATAGGGGTGGGCAAAATGCAACCTGCAGGCCGGATGTGGCCTGCCAGGTCATTCTATCCGGCCTGCAGGACCCCTAAAAAATGTAGAAAATGAATATTTAGCTGCCCCGGGCTGCCTGTCATGTGGCCCTCGATGGCTTGCCAAAACTCAGTAAGCGGCCCTCCGCCTGAAATAATTGCCCGCCCCTGCTTTACAAGCAATGTAGATACTGTTGAAAGGTGCCTCTGAGACAGAGTTTTCTAGACCTCCCCTATGGAAGGTCCAGAAAAGGTCATATTTTGCTTTAGCTATCTAGAAAAAAAACTCTCATTCCTACAGGTGAAACATCAGCATTTAAATGGGACTAAACGTTTAACTCACCTGCAATGCATGATAGTCTTTTACCTATATGAGATTCGTTTTCATAGATTTCATAGATATTAGGGCTGGAAGGGACTTTGAAATATCATCGAGTCCAGCCCCCTGCCCCAGAGGCAGGAAGTCAGCAGGGTCATAGGATCCCAGCAAGATAAACGTCCAGATTTCCCTTGAAGGCATTCAAAGTAGGTGCTTGAACCACCTCCGATGGCAGGCTATTCCAGACCTTGGGGGCTCTGACAGTCAAGAAGTTCTTCCTTATGTCCAGCCTGAAATGGTCTTGGAAGAGTTTATAACCATTCGACCTTATCATCCCTTGGGGTGCTCTGGTGAACAAACATTCCCTCAGATCTTGGTGAACACTCCTTATGAACTTATAGGTGGCCATCAGGTTGCTCCTGAGCCTGTGCTTTTCCAGGCTGAAGAGTCCCATAGCTTTCAGCCTCTCATCATAAGGTCTGTTTTCCTGACCTCTGATCATGCACGTGGCTCTTCTCTACACTCTCTCAAGCTTCTCCACATGCTTTTTGAATTGTGGAGCCCAAAATTGGACGCAGTACTCCAGCTGCGGCCTCACCAAGGCCGTGTACAAGGGGAGAATGACGTCCTGGGACTTGCTTGAGAAGCATCTATGGATGCAAGCCAGTGTTTCGCTCCCTTTATTAGCAGCCACATCACACTGAAGGCTCATGTTCATCTTGTGGTCAAGCATGACCCCCAAGTACCTTTCTTCCATAGTGCCAGCCAGCGTAGCACTGCCAAGCTTGTAAGTATGCTGCAGGTTTTTCCTCCCAAGGTGGAGGACCTTGCATTTTTCA
Source organism: Crocodylus siamensis (assembly GCF_052110815.1). Lineage (NCBI taxonomy): Eukaryota > Metazoa > Chordata > Crocodylia > Crocodylidae > Crocodylus > Crocodylus siamensis. The sequence continues at coordinate 117,804,274 of NC_143395.1, read as the reverse complement.
GCGTTAAACACCATCAGGTTCTCATCCACCCATTTCCTGAGCCTGTTAAGGTCAGCCTGGATCACTCTCCTGTCCTCAGGTGTGGATGCTTTGACCAAAGTTTGGTATCATCGGTGAATTTGGCCAGTCTGCTTCTGATACTAATGTCTACATTGTTAATGAAGATGTTGAACAATATAGGTCCAAGGACAGAGCCTTAAGGGACCCCACTGGTCACAGGGCACCACGACGACTGACTTCCGTCAGCCACAACCCTCTGGGTCCGACCACGGAGCCAATTCCCCAGCCAGCAGATTGTCGTGAACCCAAGGCCACAGTTAGCCAGTTTTGCCAAGAGGTCAAAGGCTTTTTTAAAGTCAAGATATACAACATCAAACTCTTCCCCCTTGTCCAAGTGATAGGCCACCTGGTCGTAAAAGGAAATAAGATTGGTCAAGCAAGACCTACCCGCAACAAACCTGTACTGGCTATTCCTCAGAATGTTACCATCAGCCAGTCTGTTAAGAATGGCCTCTTTGATAATCTCTTCTAAAACCTTCCCCGGGATAGAGGTCAGGCTGATGGGCCTGTAGTTTGCTGGATCCACTTTCCTCCCTTTCTTGAAGATAGGCAGCACTTTGGCCTTCTTCCAATCTTCAGGGACTTCACCAGAGCGCCAGGAGTTCTCAAAGATCTGTGCCAGGGGCTGAGCTATGATGCTAGCCAGCTCCTTGAGCACCCTGGGGTGTAGACTACCAGGCCTGGATGACCTGAAGGTGTCCAGCCTCTCAAGGTGTTCCTTCACAAGGTCAGCATTGATGGAGGGCAAGGAATCTCCCTCACCCTGGTTTTAATCCAGCCATCTCAGCAGAGAAATAAATTGAAATTTCTTGTCTAATGAATGCATGGTAGCCTCTGTAGGGAGCCAGTATGGTTAGTTATCAAATCTACCACCATGCTTTAAATCAAACTGTGAGCTCCCCAGGCAGAACTGCCATTCTCATGTACTGGAATTCCTACTGAGGGAGTAGGGAATTCCTACTGAGACCCTAATCTCAACTAGTTACTCAGGCAAGAGTTCCTGAAACAGCAGCCAAAGTTATTTTATTCATGATATCTTTGCAAGGAGTTAGCATCATTAATTGCACAGCACACATTGGGGCTGGTAGAAGCTAAACACACACACACAAAGACTGACCAAGAACACTGTTTATTTTTTAAAGTACTGGGATCAGGGAAAGAGACTCCTGAATTTTAGGTTCTGAGGTTGCCAAAACTTGTATGTTGATAGCAAGAAGCCAGACCAGCCTAAACATCCTTGAAGACCAAGCTGGGAAGTACATTCCCTATCTGGTCAGAATGGAAAAGGTACCAATTTTTAGCAACTGGCAGGATTCCAAAAATAGGTCAGAAAAATCACAACATAGATGCCTTTTTTTCAACCACCTAAACTTTTAAATGTAACTCCACCTATTGTACTTCCTTTTAAATGTACCTCCTCCTATTATCCTCTTTTCCTACCATACCAATGCCCCCAATCATCCTGGAGGCTCCTCTTTCCTTTTCTTCCTTTTGTAGATCTTGTGCCTCCTTTTGGAGATCACAATTTAAGAGGCCATTCCACTTGGGATATGGCCAAGATATACTTGAGTTTCCAGCAAAGGAGTTTTACCTAATCAGACAAACTGTTTTGAATCTGGCAACATGCTAAAGGCTGAGTATGTACATGACAAATACAGTCTTCTTCTTAGCTCTGGGGTATTGAAAGAGTACTCTACTGTATGCAATAGCTAGAAAATAATTAAATTTGTAGATTAATTCCATTTATAACAAAATAACAACTTGGCCAAAAAAGTGTTTGCCAATATTTTCAAGATTGGCAGAAAACTACGGCCAGATTTGAAAATTCCTGAATATTCAAAAACAATCATTGGATTTCACCATTTTTTATTATTTTAAATTAAAAAATCAGCCCAGATAAGGTGCCTACCTTTTGCCACAATTTTCTAAGTTGTGTCTAATATACTCAGTATAGCAATATGGTACTTAGTTGTACAAAATTTTACAATTCCATGCACCAAGGGAAGCACTATCACATAGGCACCATTCATGCTGTAATCTCTCGGGTAAAAGTTTCTCAACCCTTTAAAGTTGGTGATCCCCTACCCAACAATACTTTTGCAGCTCACCCCCTCTTATAACTGACAAAACAGTTGACCCTTTGGACAAAAGTGTTTAAGGAGCAGGAGAGCAAGAGTGTTTTAGATTATGGATGCTTAGCCCACAGGGCTCCCAATGGTCTTGAAATCTGCAGGAAGCAGTGGCAATTAACACTGCCAAACTTCCAAGCCCCACAAGTCAGATGACATGGTCCTGCACATGGGATTCTTCTGGTACACAGGCCCTTAGGGATGGATCTGGCACATGAAGGGCTAGAGCTGGGGAGGCCCAATTAGGTGAATGACAATATGTGGGACCGGGGTCCAACCCAACACACACCAGATCAGGCCCACGGAATCGAGCCCACGGACGCAGACCACATCACTCTTTCAGCCCACAGGGCCAAAAGAATAAGCACCACTATTTTAGATTTGTACGAGTTTGATAGATTTAAACCCTTTTGCTCCTCTCCCCCCAGCCTCACCCCACCGCTGTCCATTACCTGAGAAACAACGCCCTAGCACAGTAAATTAAATAAGCATACTAAGACTGTAAGACACCTGCTGTAATGAAACAAGTGTGGAAACAACTGAGAAGATTAGCCTACAATTAATGCGACTGAATATACTCTGGCAATTGAGTTGGAGTAAATTAATCTCATCACTATCGACATATGCATTTCAGTGCATAATTTACTGCAGTGTAGGATAGTAACCGAGTTTGACAGGACTATCCTATGCCAGAATAAATTAATCTACTGACCACTAATTGCGGTGCCCTTGTAGACAATGATGCTTTACTGCACATTAAATTAGTCCAATGCACAGTAAAGTGCACATGTAGACATACCCAATGAGATACCCACTGTGCCTTGTTTACACAGCTAACCCTTGGCCACTCTGCCACCATCAAACAACCTCAATTTACCTGGACCCACATAACATGGGCTGCCAATGTGGGGACACGGTCAGCAAGGCTAACCGCACCTTGCCATGGATCCACAGATGCATCACAAGCAGGTCCAAGGAGGTGATCCTCCCCTCTGTGTGCCACTGGTCAGGCCACAGCTGGAGTACTGTGTCCAGTTCTGGGCGCCGCACTTCAGGAGGGATGTGGACAGCATCGATAGGGTCCAGAGGAGGGCCATTCGCGTGATGAGGGGTCAGCAAGGCAGGCCCTACGAGGAGAGGCTACAGGACCTGAACCTGTTCAGCCTCCACAAGAGAAGGCTGAGAGGGGATCTGGTGGCCGTCTACAAACTGGCCAAGGTGGACCAGCAAGCTATGGGAGAGCCCCTGTTCCCCCGAGCACTACCAGGAATAACAAGGAATAACGGCCATAAGTCGACTGACAGATTCAGGCTAGATATCAGGAGGCACTACTTCACAGTCAGGGTGGCTAGGATCTGGAACCAACTTCCAAGGGAAGTGGTGCTGGCTCATACCTTGGGAGTCTTCAAAAGGAGGCTAGATAATCACGTCGCCAGGGTCGTTTGACCCCATTATTCTTTCCTGCCCATGGCGGAGGTTCGGACTTGATGATCTGCTCAGGTCCCTTCTGACCCTACCTACTATAAAACTATAAAACACACAAGTGTAAATAACCAAGTCTTTGGGTTCATTTTCATATCATGGAAATGAGAATGTGAGAGAATATGGCTAGTAACTATACAGTTGCTTTCTGTTGGCATTGGGAAGGAACAGAAGTAAGCTCCACAAACTTTATAGTCATATAGAAATACAGTTAAAAAGAGACTAATAGCTTCAAAGTGTAGCCCAAAGCTAAGGAACAGATTGCCATAAGCATTAGGCTACTTCTAACAAGAACACAGTCTTAAAAAAGAACTTTGGCTGTTTATTAGCTGTGCAATGCTATATGTTATACTTTAAATTCAATCTTTTTTAAAACTGTTTTACTTTGCTCATAGAACAACTCATGCAGAGCTGATCCTTAGGAAACTGCAGCCTAGGGACGAACACATCCCTAAGGAGCATAACCCATGGGACTGCCCTTCCCAGGCCTATGGTAACATCCACCACAGTCCCTTGAATGGGAGGTATTTCCTGGAGAAGCCTCAGAGAACAATCAGGACTTTGAGATATATATAATGAGGTTGCAGGCACTTAGGAACCAAAGCAGAAGCATGTTCCAAGTCTGTTCAGTCTCCTATTCCTGTTGCTTAATGTTTTAGAAAGCTTTAATGTTTTTTTTTTTACACTTAGATGCCTCTAACACAGCCTGGAGCAGTTGAGTTTTAACAGATTCTTTGAATAGATTGGATAGGAATGTGCACTTGTCTCCCAGGACACTGTCGTCACCACGCCAGCGTGTAAGTAATAGGTGGTTATAGCAATAGCTGATATAAAATTCACTCCGCAAATAAAGTGGTATCTATTGACAAAAACCAAGTTACAGAGTGGACAAATACAGTCTGAAAAACTATCTCCCAACATAAAGGAAAAAGTAAATACTCTTTAAGAAAATCATGTATTTAAGCCAAAAAGGAAATTCTACAACTAGGGAACAGTTGCCAAAGTGTCAGCTCTATCTCAGGTCTGATAGAGACCAAAGTATGAACATCTCAAAAGAGAGCTTTTTACCATGTTTGGAACTATATCGTTTGTACTCATTTATCTGCTGGAATAAAAATCTAAATTTCTTCCTTTATAGGCATGGGTTTGAGCATCCAACAATTATAGAAGGAGGTGTATGAAACTGAGATCTGCTATAAGGCAGAAATCAAGTTACTTCCTACCTACCCTCATACAAATCTAGCTTGCCCTCTCCCACTGCCCTTTGAATGTTTCCTGAGCATGTTACTTTTCTGCCTAGATATTCTTGTTGACTCTTACCTCCTCAACTTTTAAACCCCAAGATACTCTTGTTGACTCTACCTCTTTACTTTGATGGTTAAAACCAAGTCAGTGCCCCAAAACACCTCGAACCCATTCTGAAAGCAATCTAAACTGGTGCCAGCCAAACCACAAGTGTTCAGGTCTCACATTTTAAGTTGCTTCATCAAAAATCTTCCAAAATGTTGATAGAGAAAAAGAAATAAGTATCTTCCTGTTCCCAGAAATTCAAGTCTTTTTTGCTTGGGCTTTAAGGATTGTTTAAACACAAGAGAAGATTTTTCACAATTGTGATGGTTCTACTGCAGTTTACTGGTTTTCTTCCCAAGAATATGCTATAAGCATTGTTGACGTTGAAACCTGGTAAAAGTGTTATATCAGACTGTATAAGCAACTTTTTATATTGATAGTCCCATAATTCATTAATGCCCTTAATCCAACACACCAACATGAACCAAAATGGATAGAAAATACTTAACCAAAATCTGTAAAAATGTGGCCCACCTTACAATATCATCAAAGGATAACATCTATGAGCAATAGGTTAACATATGTCAAGTGGCTGATAGAATAACAACTTAAAATCAATTACCACAGACCTGAAGTGACCTTTAAAGCCAAAGTTTGACCATGTCAAACCACAAACACAAATGCTAAATAAAGCATTAATTCTTTTCCAACAGCTGGCAAGGTGACAGTAGCTGCGTCTATAAATGCATTAATGAGCTTTTCCTAATGCACACGAAATTTAGTATGTCCAATGTGAAGTACTAAATAAATGTACTTTAGGTTGCCCTAATGTGCAGTAGCAAAAACACACACTTTTTTAGTGATGCTTAATGCACAGTAGCCTATTTGCACATTAATGTATTTACATGGTTTTTTACGCACCATTTTAATGCGCAGTATAATAGGATACCACACATTAAAGCACACGTGTAGCTGCACCCAATAATGCCTAGTTTAAGAGCAGAGCAAGCAGCTTTTCCTACAGAGCATCTAGCAGCCTGGATACAAGCTAAACACTTCTCTACTCTTCACAAAGGGGCAGGGCTCCGCATTTATGCAGTCTCTGAACATGAACAGGACTCAATGGTAAGCAAGAGAACTCTTTAACTTGCTCATCAGAACTTCCAGTGCTGTTGGCAACACATGCATGACATTGTAAGGTAGCATAATATGTTCCTTTCCTTTGACTGGTTAGTCATTTGTCTATTATCAGTTTCATTTGATACTAACCATCTTATCATAAACTAACTAGAGAAAATAAAGTTTTAAGATTTACCCATGCAAATGATATGAAGTTTCCAGAATTATATGCAACAGATTTCTAACAGGCTCTGTGCAACAGAGTAAGTTTAAATTAGGTAAACTATTGATGCAAAGGCATTTCCAAAGTTTCCTAGAAGTTTGAAAGATTGAATGAACTACCACGGTCACCTTGGAATGACACCATCTCCCCACAAAATATTGAAGCAAGGCTTAGTGTACTCAACATATACTAGACTAAGGTCTATAAACCACAGTAAAACATGCTTATGCTGCCACCATCCATAACCCTCATGCTGCACAGTTTGCAAGCCATCATTTCTTCCTTTTAATACGTTCAATATTCTATATTGACTTTTAAAAAGGTCTCTCCATTGCTTCCTCACATTCACCCTCACCAGTTCCCCCTGCCTTTTTTCTAGAAGGGCATAGAACAACTTTTTCCTACCTCATCTGTTTACTTTTTCCTTCTCTCACCCTCTCTTTTTCATTCCTCTGCTGCTTTTCCTAAGTATTGCATCTCTCCTCTCAATTCCCTCCAGAATTACACTAATAAGATTTGTGTTATATTTCACTTTGAGAACAAGTCTCATAATTTCCTATCTTCATACTGCCAGCAGACTGGAACATTTTATTAGACATCCCTATTTAGTCTGGCTCTTACTTGTCCAAGAACAAATATTAAAGACTGAGGAGCTAATTTTCCCACCCTCGCCTTTCAGGTATCTCAACACCCTGCCTCTTCCTATCAAGTTGTCATCTCTAATCCCAACTGTGGCAAAAAAAGGCCTCCATTTTTCATGGAAGTCTCCCGCTATCAGATGTCTAAACTAGAAGTTACCTCAAAACCTTTGCTAAGTCTACCAAGGAGATAAATGCATAGCAGTAGGGAGGCACATGTACATACAAGGGGTTCTCTACCTCTGCCATTCCCCCAACCCTCTTCATTAGGCCATCCATCCATCTATTCCCAGCCTCATTCCTAGGGACACCTAGACACATGACAGACCCCTGCTCTAATGTGTGCTAATTAGCACACATTGGAACAAACTCGATTAATCACGTATTCAGCATTCCCCATTTCAAAGTGGAGACGGAAGCACTTTAACTAAAGCTTGTTGAACAAGCTTTAGTTAGTGCTCCTGCCGCCATTCTGAAGCACGGGATGCTGAATACACGCAATGTGGAGGCTGCTGGAGCATGCTAATTATCACACTCCAGCAGACTTGAGTCCACTCCAATGCGTGCTAATTAGCACACGTCAGACCAGAGGTCCATCACGTGTCTAGGTGCCCCTAGAAATGAGGCTGGGAATAGATGGATGGATGGCCTAATGAATAATGAAGAGGGTTGAGAGAACTGCCGAGGTAGAGAACACTTTGTATAACATGTGCTCCACCCCCAACCCAGAGCACGTGTATAGATGCTCTAGGTTCCTCACTCCAGTGAACAGCTCCATTACTGCTCAAGCAGCAGAATAAACATAGCAAATCGAAGTTTTCACTCTGCTTCAGCATAACAGATCTGAGGTGCCAGCAGATTTTGAGAGACAACAGTGGCTTAATCTATACAAGTATCAAGAGTAAGTGGCCCTTTTTTACAAAAGCATGAGAGAGACACTCAAGTTCTGCAAAAATGGTGGCACTCAGGAAAGAAAAACAACCTACTCATCACTGACAAATGTATCAAGCTGTGTCCAGCAATTAGCATCTGTGCCAGCCTCCTAAAATTCCGCCCCCTTTTTTTTTTTTTAAGAGAACAAACATAAATTCTATGTTGCAAGTATCTATGCATGCAGCTTTGTCAATCAGAAAAAAATCTGAATCTATACCCTCATTACTGGTTTAACACAAAGGTCCTTTAACTGCCTAACTGGGTAGCAACACAATGCTAACTCCTCATTTCTACCAGCTAATGTTACATTTAAGCACAGCTAAAAAGGTTAAACATACCTAGTATTCCTTTACAGAATACTCATGGGAATATTAAGAAACTGGCAAATTTGAAGGGAGATGTGCCACAAGACACCAGTAAAGGATGCTTTACCCAGAGAAGGGATTAGGAGGACCACTGACTGTTTTGGGGGACATTTTATATAAGAGAAAAATAGGCATTTTATCATCAATTTCCAACAGTAAGAGATTAACGATCATATGTATTTCATTAGGAAAAGTTTTGTCGTTGGACTCATTTATTTCTACAAGAATCAATAAGTCATTTCCTTACAGCAGTTAGAGAAGGAGATAAGAATAGCTGCACATTTAAAAACAACCTAAATAATAGTTGAGCTGTTATCTAATCATATCCTCATGCAGTTATTCTTAAGTTTTTACCACTAATTACCTGTTAAATTATGGAAGTTATAGTATGTGTATGTCCTATATGAATATTTATCTCCTAAAATACATTACAGATGCAGTCAACAGGGTGAACCAGTTAAAAGTGCACCTGAAAATGCATAATGAAGTAGAAAAATTAAAACTAGTATTGAGACAGTGCCAAGACAAAGAGCTTCCTATATGCAGCTCGAGGGCTGGTACGTGTTAGATACAATTTTAGTATAAGAACATAGCTCAGGTGTTGTTGTGCTGTTTCATTTGTTGAGCTAGATTACTATCTCAGAACAATCTCCCAAAGTTCTTCCTCTACCCTACAAGCCATAATTAATTTTCTTGCATGACAGTTCTTTAATAATAGGCACTGCAGATCAATTTAAGGCGTAGTTGCCAACACCTTTCAGGACTCATCCTCACTGCAGTCAACTGTGGCTTTTGTGCTTGTGTGTGTGTGTGTGTGTGTGTGTGTGTGCGCGCGTGTGTGTGTGTGCGCGCACGCACATGCGTGTGCATACAAGATACTGTGGAAGGCAAGAGGGCAGTCACAGTGCAAGGGAAGCAACTGTGAGGCATATGGCCCCTGTCGGTGTAAGCCATTTCTATAGTTTCCCCATGATTTACTTGTACTGGTCTACCAAAATGGTCTTGATATTTAGACCACATTACAAAAAAGGAAGAGAACCATTTCAGGAAAGTATGCTTTATGAAAGTTAAGAGGAAGGATGGTCTCGAGTTAAAACTAGAACAATGGGCCTAGGAATCTGGTAGCCAACCCTTGTGACAAAACACTTCAACGTGACTTTGTTTCTCTGTGTACGACAAAAGTAGGGCTGTACCAATGAAGACTGTTCTGGCCAATACCAATGGCCGATTATTAATCAGCCATATCAGTTGATACTAATCCGATAGCCAATATGCAGCCCAGCAACTTGGAGAGCAGTGTCTGGCCAGTAAGTCTGTGGGCAGGAAGGGTGTGTGGGTGTGTGTCAGATCGAGCACTCCATGGTGAGGGAGGGAGTGGGGCTGGGGCACGCACTGCTCAACCAGGGTGGGTCAGGGAGTGGAACAGAGCCATGGGCATGCAGGGGGTGGCTCCCCACCATACGCACACCCCCAGACAAGGCATTGGGACATGTGCCCCCCAGATTTGTGCACAGGGCACGGGCAGGCTACCAGCTGCGGGCTCAAGGCAGCACTCAGACACTACAGGGAATTTTGGGGTGACTGTAGCACCCCGCTCCCAATGCTGCCACCACCTGCCCTGCCCCTGCGCACCTCAAGCACAGCCCCGGCCCTGGCCCCCTGTTGGGAAGAGGTCAGCACAGCCCCCAGCCCTGAGCCTGCTGCAGGCAGCCCACCCTTGACCCAGGCAGAAATCTGGAGGGCACATGCCCCTCATGCCTCCCCTGGGGGTGCACACAATAGCAACGACCTGCCCCTCCTCCCTGCACCCTTCCGGACAAGCCATCCATGGCTCCACCCCACAGCTGCCCAGCAGCGGTGTGCAAAACGGGCCCTATTTGATTCAGATTCAGCCTGAATCAGAAACAGTGATTCATTCCATTGATTCACTGACCCTGATTTGATTTGGCGAATCCAAATCTGAAGATTCGATGCCGATTCATTGAATCAGAGATTCGGAAACTGGCACAGCTTTAAAAGTTTTTTCTACATACCTTTAGGTACCAGCATGGCTCATGTTCACTGCAGTGCTCAAGCGGATGGAGTGTCCCACAGGAGCACAGGGGGGCTCTTTAGCATGCTCGGCAGCCAACCCAGAAGTGAACAGGAGGTACTTCTGGTCCACTTCTGGGTCTTCGGGGGAGCACACTGCCCCCCCCCCAGCTTGGTGATCAGCCGGGGGACCCTGGGTGCCCCCCCAGACCCAGGAGGCACCAGTCGCCAAGCCAGGGGTGTGCCCCTGCCCCACCCATGTGCTCCCAGGTGAACCAGGAAGTGGATCAGAAGCCCCCGTGCTTCTGTGGGACAATGCATCTGCCCCAGCACCTCAGCATTCAGAGCCCCTGCTACCTAGAGATATGTAGAAAAAAACATGTAAAGTTGTATCTACATCCAAATTACCAAATCTGTCCGAATCTTTCCGAATCGATTCAGAGAGATTAAAGGGTCCTCAATTTGATTCCAATTCAGAGATTTGGCCACCAAACAGGGCTGAATTTTTCGCCGAATTGGGTGTAGCTGTCAACCAATCTCTGCCATTCAACTGATATTGCGTTGCATGGCTACCCCGCCACATCTTCAACTAAAGGCACAATGGAAACCAACCACAAAAATGTTACCAAAGCTTCACACAGCCCTACTGTCCAGCCCTGTCCTGGCTGGACACCATCTGTCCCTGACCCCGCCCCACTTCCTCCCTCACTGCAGGGCCTCGATCTACCTCTGCATGCCCCGTCCCACCAGACGTATCAGCCAGATGCTGCTCTGCACACTGCTGGGGTGCATTCCTGGCCATGTGTATGCTGCGGCTGCATGCATGCACATGGCATTTATCAGTGACATTATCGGCTACACTGGCCAAAAAAAGCTGATGGCCAATAATGTGAATTTTCCTTTCATCAGTGCTGATTTGAAATGAACCAATATGTCGGTGTACCTCTACAAAAAAGTGGAGACAATACGTGGGTACCTCATTAGAATGTTGAGAGACTGTTCAGTAACATTTCCTAGCACTCTGAGATCTTCAAACTGACTGTGCTTTAGAATGAGAAATATACATATTTACCCAAGAAATAGGAAAACTGAACGCTGAGTACGGAAGAGTGGAGTTAAAACAAACACAGACTTTAGAACCTTCTTTTTCTATTTCTTGATTTTTCTCAGCTGCATAGTTTTGCTAGTGAATTAACAGGCATTTTTTTGTTTAAATCAGAAGTGTATTTTTTTCTTAAGACACATTCTGTGTTTAATAGTGGTATTTACATGGATCATTAGGATTGAAGAGTCTCATTGCATTGAGGTGAACAACGCGGTAGGGAGAAATTTCTATTTTTAAAGCTGCTATTTGACTACAGATCGTTTTCTTCACAGTGATATGAAAAATTATAGTAGCACTATTTTAAGAATACAGCTTTCCAATTCACAGGCTTCCCTCATATGAAACCTCAGGATTTTCTTATTTACAATGGAGACAGATGTGTAGATACATCCTTAAGTTGCAAAATTAGGTAGCTTTTGTTTTTGTTAAAGACACACTGTATTCAGTGATAGATACTGCAGTGTAATTATATGGCTGGGTAATGGGCTCGGTAGGTAAAAACAGAAACTGTAGTTCAAGGTCTTAATACCTACTCCATCACACCTCAAAAACCCATCCAAGTAATTTCTGCACCCACTGAAGGAAGGGGAAGGAAGACAGCAGAAAAGGGATGCAGCTACAAGCATCAAATGCCATCAGTCATTTCTAAGACCTCTCCAGTTGCCAAGTAAGTCATGTCACGGTACCTAGCCAACAAAATCCATAGCCACACTCCTGAAGACTTTCATAACACAATCCTTAGTTATCAGTACAAATCTAGTAAATCTGCTGAAAATCTGAACATGCAAGTATACTGAAACAAATCCAAGAAGTATTTAATCACAAATTTCTGCTTATTTTGAAGCTGCAGCAGGATTTCCTTTTGTCTTTCCATAACTTCACATAATTCCACTTAACGGATTCAAGTTCAAGTATTCTGAGAAAAAAATAGCCACAACAAATAGAAAGTGATAACATAAGATTCAGAGAACTGATCAGTAAGCTGTCACCAACGAAGTTTATGCCTCCGAACCAGCTGGTTTCCACACCCCCTGGCAGATGTTAGACTTAAGACATAATTAACCTGTTAATCATGCCATGTATAGTAACCCCACAGTATGTTCACGCAACTAAAGGCACAACAACGTGGGAAACCAACCACAAAAATATTGCACAAAATGTAACATTTTTGTGGTCGGTTTCCATCGCACCTTAAGTTGAAGGTGTGGCAGGATAGCCATGCAACCTGATGTCAGTTGAATGGCAGAGACTGGTTGACAGCTACACCCATGTAAGCAGGCCAACAGCCCCATGTTGCAGGGTCCTGCTGTCTTCAGGGTGTCAAAAGAAGAGGAACACAACAGCTGGGCCAGGGTACCAGGGCACTGAAAGCCACAGAGGTCACCAGAACATGGTCCTCAGCACCTATAGGAGTTGTGAGGCAAGGCAAGCACCATGCCAGGTCATGGGGAGCCACAGGGCTCACTATGACTCAACAAGTTGACTACCTTGATTCACTGCTCCCAGGGACCTGACACATTCCAGCCATGGGAGCCCCAAGTTCCCTGATCTGAGGTTCCTGGCTAGATACATGGTTTTCTGACATCCCCATGAGCAGGTCTCGCAGAGCTCTCAGGTGCCCTGCGACTGAGAACAGAAACGGCTTGGGAGAGACTCCTAGGGGTGGGAAGGGGGAAGCACAGCTGCCAGTCACCAGGACTGCGCAGGTGCTGGTTGCCCTAGCAACCAGGGAAACCTAGAGACAGGAAAGGGTGGAGCTTAGCCCTCCTTAAGCCCAGGCAGAAGGCCAGGAGGGCAGTTCCCCTCCGGCAGCCGATCATGATCCACTGGCAAGCAGTAATGGCACAATTGGGATCTAAGGTGCAACCCTGCCCTGCCTTCTGCTTGACTTCAGACTAATAAGCTAACTACCTCTCAGAACTCACGCAAGCACTTATAGTTATAAGACACAGTATGTCTGGCTCCAGAAACCTACAGAATAAATCTGCTTTTGAGAATCTGAAAGCACAGACTGGCACCAGCTCTTTATTAATAACTCTGTTAGGAAGCAAGTGGCAGACACTTTACAGCTAACCTCAGGATGTTCCCTATAGTACCAGTCACACATTTCTTTTGGTAACTCCCAGCTTATCTGCCTGGGAATGCATTACTGCCATTACACCGGCGAGGTAAGGGACTTAAGCACCAGACATCAGCATCAGAGCTATTACTGTGCACTACTGAGCATTTCAGGATCTGAATAGATGCATTTTGCCTTCTGAATTTAGCAAGAAACTATCAACCCTCTCCTCCCCACTTCCCCATCCTGCCACTTCTGTGTCCCTCTTTTGATTTTCAAATTGTAATGCTAGTGGCAGAATGGGCATGCCTTTTCCAAACCTAATCTCCTTCATAGACATAAGACATTGCTCACTTTATCATTTTTCCCCTGCAGTAAGGAGATTTCTTGATTAACAAGTTAAAAAAAAATCTAATTTCCACAGCAGAAGCATTTACATTAGAACCATTATAAGAAGGATTGTTCCTCATGCAGCTCCTACCACAGGAAGGAAGAAAGTGAGTATCAGGCTGTTTATTTTCTTTTGTATATGACATTTCCTATGGCGAGAGATTCCAAAAGTAAAGATTTCATTTCATTCTTCTTCGGGTCAATTATCTGATGATTAAGGTGGGTCGAAGTAAGAAGGGCACAATAAAAACTGATTTAACCTTCCTTTCTACCCAGTCTCTTATCTGGAGACAGCTGAAATGAAGTATAGAAGCAATAAAAATGAAACCCTTAAATTGCACAGCATGTACTAAATCTAAAGACTTTGCTCCTACAAGAGGTCATGAGTCAGATACTGCGGCTGGATCCATTTAAACCTAATATTGTAGTTATGAAAAACAAATGATAAAAACAACCAAGTCCTAGACTTCAGGTGGCAAGTTTCCCCACAGGTTTAAGAGGACACAGTTCCGCCTTCTATCATGAACAGTGCCTACTCCCGGAGGCTGGCGGGGCACGGCAGCAGCAGAAGCACGGTGGCCGTAATTGGGGGAGCTCCCTCCCGCAGCCGTCACCAGCATTGTCGGGGGCAGGGGTGGTGGCGAGCGCCAACCAAGGGTCGGCAACCACCCGCAGCCACTACCGGCACTGGCAGTAGTGGCCAGAGGGACCTGCGGACTGCCCGCAGACACCACCAGCACTGTTGGAGGCAGGGTAGCAAGTGGCCACCACCCGCAGACACTGCCAACAGTGTCGATGGCACCTTTTTTGCAGGGGGTGCACCACCAAGCTCAGGGGGTATGCGTGCACCCATGCGCCCCCCGTACGCATCACCCTTGGCTTCTATACAATATAGGTTTCCCTTATATTATTCACACTACAACATATTATGCTGTACATGTGTTCCTGGAAAACGGAGCATAACTCAAATTTGCATAAAAGGAACCCGCTTTACAATGTAGCAAATAGCGATACATTCCAAGACCTCAACTGTACTGACCCCCAGCCCTATCTCTACCACCTTTACAAGACAATTTTGGTACTCACCAACAGCAGACAGTACACACAAGCACTATCATAATGGGGATGGCAACTACAGAAAAACATGTTGCAGACAAATGAGGAGCAGAGATCCACACAGGAGACTATATTTTGGTGCGCCACCCACACATCGCACTGCACAGAACAGCTGACTGCGGGCTTCCACCACACCGATCACATAAGAGTGAATTTACCTTGCGTATAACGAATTTTTGGTATAAAAAGGGTCATCGCATAAGAGCGAATTTGCACATACAGAGCCCACATAAAGTGAGGGAAGCCTGTACAGGATGCTTATGTGCATCACTTTGTTTCTTTTTGTCTTCCTTGAAGCACACGCCAAGCTGTAACCAAGTGATGGACTAAGAGCAGGGCTAAGCCATACTAACAGAATCTGCTATAACTGACTGATTGCTAATATTTTCCCCAAATCTGTCTGAGGTCAAAATATCACCATATTGAACCACTGCATTATGGAACATGTCAAAGTACTGAATTTCAAGTTCGGTTTAATCTGGTGACTGGAAATTTGCTTCTACTAAAATTTTTCCTGCAGCATCCTAGAGAGCAAAGGTATCAGAAGTCATCTGCTAATTCAGGTGTGGACAACCTGCCATACAAGCATCCTGTATATGTGGCAGGTATCAGATGGGGGAGGAGGCAAGCAGCATACTGGCAGATTACAAAGGAAGCAGGCAGAGGAAGTGGCACTTGGGGAGCCAAGGGTGCAGAGCTCATTTGTGACACACCTGCCAGAAAGGCTAGCCTGCACTAGACGAGCTTGCAATGTAATAATATTTCACAGTTCAGATATCCAGAGTTAGCAGATACTGCTCCATTCAAATCTTTACAGCCAGCCACTACTTCTCTTTATAACTTTCATTCCAGAGAACTTTTAACACAAGCCATATACAAAGCTTATTTCATTCAATGTGATGCAGCCAGATGGGGTGAGACATCAGGTGTTCAAGAGCACCTTACAACTCTACACTGTCATCTCTGGCCAAGATACAGGACCTCCACTTAACCCAGGAGGTGCACAGTCCCACCAGAGGAAATGCCCTGTTGGACCTGGTCCTGGCCACAGGTGACAACATGGTAAGGGGCCTCCAGGTCCTTGACCACCTGGGTGATAGCGATCATCGCTTCCTAGAATTCACCATCCAGCGCAGGGTGTCAAGGGCCTGCAGCAAGGTGATAGCCCTAGACTTCAAGAGGGCCATCTTCAACGAGTTGAGATTAGTGGGAGAGGCGCTGGTTCTCAAGGGCAGGGGAACTCAGTGCCCAAGATGAGTGGTCATTCCTTAAGAAGACTATACTCAGGGCCCAAGGGGTGACCATTCCAACAAGAAGCAAGGGGGGCAAGAGTGCCCAAAAGCCCCCCTGGCTCACAAAGGGCGCCCAGGAATGCCTGATTGCCAAAAAGGTGGTGTACACCCGGCGGAAGGGGGTTGCTATCTCCAAAGAGGAGTATACCCCCTCTGCTCAGGCCTGTAGGGGGGCTGTCAGGAAAGCTAAGGCGGACATAGAGCTAGGACTAGCATCCAAGATCAAAGATAATAAAAAGTCCTTTTTCAAATATATAGGGAGGATGAAGAAGGCACCAGGAAACGCGGGGCTCCTGCAAGATACGCTGGGCAATCTGGTGGTTGCGCCAGAGGAGAAAGCAGACCTCTTTAACCAATTCTTCACCTCCGTTTTCTTGTGCAGGGACCGGGACTTCCCCGCCGTGATGCAAGACGGACTCAAGGGGAACGCCTCCAGACCTCAGGTTGGGGAGGACCGGGTTAGAGAGCTTCTGGAGGGGCTGGACGTGTTCAAAACAGCAGGTCCAGATGCTCTCCACCCTAGGGTGTTGAGGGAGCTAGCTGGGGTTATTGCAGGGCTCTTGGCATGGCTTTACGAGTGCGCGCGGTGCTCGGGTCAGGTGCCAGATGATTGGAAGACAGCCAACGTGGTCCCCATCTTTGAAAAAGGGAGGAGGGAGTACCCGGGCAACTATAGGCCCGTCAGTCTTACCTCAATCCTAGGGAAACTCTTTGAGAAGATCATCAAGGAGCACATCTGCAATGGGCCAGCTTCAGGGATGATGCTCAAGGGCAACCAGCACGGTTTCATTAGGGGCAGGTCATGTCAGACCAACCTGATTGCCTTTTATGATCAGGTCACAAAAGCAGTAGATGCAGGTGTCGCCGTGCACGTAGTCTTTCTGGACTTCAGCAAGGCCTTTGACACCATGTCCCACCCCATCCTCATTAAAAAACTAGACCAGAGTTTACCATTATAAGGAGTCTGTAGGAAAGCCAACAAAACTCACTCCACGGTCACCAGAGAGCTACCATAGTTACCCATCCTAAGACAACTTTAAATTTAAAGAAAGTCCCCAATAATTAAATTCTATACAATGAAAAGTTAAAAATTTGTTATACTTTTCCATGTATAGAATCTAATTATTAGGGGGCTATCTTAAATTTGCCCCCACCACCAGCAAAACAGGAAAAGCAGCAGCAGGGGAGAAAGTGTTGAGGAGTCAGGCAGCAGATGACAATGAGGACAGAGGCAGCATGGAGTAGAGGTAGCAAGGGGGCAGGTGGAGGGCAGAACCATGGCTGTAGCTCCAACTCTGAGGACAGGTCACAGCCACGGTCAGGGCCAGAGCCAGAACTGCCACCTGGCTCTCTGCCAGCTTATATGCAAATCCCAGATGAAGGGCTCTCTCCACTCCCACCCCTCAACCTCCCAATGCTAAATAAGGAGAAAAAAAATCTTGTCTTGGATTCGAGTAAATATGCTAAGACCAGCCTAACTAGTATTATTATCTTTCCCCATACATTAATGGGAAAAAAATACAGGCATTAAGAGGCAGAAACATTTTTTTTAATTCTTTGCAGCTACAATGATGTGATACAAAAATATTGCATTTTACTACTTGTCTATTTTTAAATATATATATATATATATATATGCAGTAACTATGCAAAAACATGTAGTTCTTCACAGTAAAAGCGTAGGCTTATTGGTAAGCATAGGAAATGAACTGTCAGTCAGTTAGAGAGGTTTTCGCTTCAATTAGTCTACTTTAGTATCTGCAGTGCCTAGTATTTTATTGTTTTCATGACTGAAGTGTCAAAACAACTTCACTATAATCAAGAATATCAGTAACACAAATGCTAGTTAAGAAATTGTTGTCTAACTTGTGTATTTGTACTGTTGTCTGCAGGAACCACTGGTGTGTGAAATTGCTAAATGAGGAGAGGAGATGTTGATCATAAAACACATTGAGCAAAGAAAGAAGGAAAAATTCAGAACTTCCTAACTATGCCCATGACACAAATCCAATCTCAGCTGACATTTGTCACATTCAAAATTGTGTCTCCTAAGCAAATGCCTTGTGCTCTGGTATAAAAATAGGACATGCTAACTCAATGCAAACTGTCACTTCTGTTAAGCAAAACACTCCAGTGCAGATAGAGAGAGGACATGTCATGTTTTCTGTCCTTATCCACCTTCACACAAGACAAATATTTCAACATAAGCATGAACATACTGTACTCTAATTCACTGTTACATATTCTTAGTAGGGAGGCATAATATAATTTTAAACTAATCGCAAGCTTTACAGAAGAAGGCCTCAAGACAGAAGCAGTAATACATGATCTCAGATTTGACTTGTGAAATCTGGCTCTGGTCAAATAGCTGACCTTACATATTCTGCAGAGAACACCACTCTCTCCTGTGTATCAACCTGACCCCAGGCTTGCCTGCACACTAAGGGGTCTGTTGGCTAGATCCAACTGGTTGAAGATCTTCAGGCGTTCCCATAGTCCTCAGCATACTACACGTCCTTCAAGAGGTACTCAGGAAAGACAGTCTTCCATGTACCAATAACTATGATGCAGCTCTTCATAACTGATACTCCTGTCAGTTTCAGTGCCGAGAAAACTTGGAGCAGTAATTAGGCTGATTGTAGAAGTAAATTTTGAACCTGGTCCACTTGCATCATAAAAAAACACCTACGTTCTAGAACACCTCAGTCAGATGTCCTGTAGGTCTGAAGACTTTACTTAGCTTCTCAGAAAAATTGCCAGAAGTGGGTCCCTTAATGAATGAGAGAGGCAACCTTCTGACAGAGGATACAGAAAACACTGAAGTGCTCAATGCCTATTTTGCTTCAGCCTTCACAGGCAAGGTCAGCTCCCAGACTACTACACCGAGCAGCACAGTTTGGGGAGGAGGTGAGCAGCCAACAGTGGCGGAAAAAATAAGTTAGGGACTATTTAGAACAGCTGGACATATACAAGTCCATGGGGGCAGATGGGATGCACCCAAGGATGCTAAGGGAGTTGGCTGATGAGACTGCAGTGCCACTGGCCATCATCTTTGGAAACACACGGCAATCAGGAAAGGTCCCAGGTGATTGGAAAAAGGCAAACAGTGCTCATAATTAAGAAAGGGAAAAAGAAGGATTCAAGGAACTATAAACCACTCAGCCTCACCTCAGTCCCTGGAAAAGTCATGGAACAGATCCACAAGGAATCCATTACTTAGCACTTGGAGGAGAAGAAGGTGATTAAGAACAATTGGCATGGATTCACCAGGGGCAAATCATGCCTAACCAACCTGATTGCCTTCTATGATGAGGAGACTGGCTCTGTGGATGCAGGGAGAGCAATGGATGAGGAATACCTTGATTTTAGCAAGGCTTTTGAAATGATCTCCCACAACGTTCTCATGGGCAAACTAAGGAAGTATGAGCTAGATGAATGGACTGTAAGGTGGGTAGAAAACTGGCTGGAGCGTTGGGCTCAGAGGGTAGTAATCAATGGCTCAATGTCTAGTTGGTAGCAGGTATCAAGTCAAGTGCCCCAGGGCTGGTCCTGGTCTCGGTTTTGTTCAATGTCTTCATCAACGACCTGGAAGATGGCATAGAGTGCACCCTCAGCAAGTCTGCAGAAGACACCAAGCTGGGAAGTAAGGCTAGGATTCAGAGTTGCCTAGACAAATTGGAAGATTGGGCCAAAAGAAATCTCAATGTTCAACAAGGACAACTGGAAAGTCCTGCACTTAGGATGGAACAATCCCATGCACAAGTACAGGCTGGGGGCTGACTGGCTGGGCAGCAGCTCTGCAGGAAAGGACCTGGGGGTTACTAGACCAGGGGTGGGCAAAATGCAGCCTGGGGGTCAGATGCAGCCCACTAGGCCATTCTATCTGGCCCGCAGGGCCCCTAAAACATTAGGAAAATTGATATTTATCTGCCCCTGGCTGCCTATCATGTGGCCCTCGATGGCTTGCCAAAACTCAGTAAGCAGCCCTCCGCCTAAAATAATTGTCTGCCCCTGCAGTAGATAATAAGCTGAATATGAGCCACAAGCGCACCTTTGCTGCAAGGAAGGCTAACAGCATACTGGACTGTATTGGTAGGTGTGTCGCCAGCAGGTCAAAGGAAGTGATTATTATTCCCCTCTCTTCAGCACTGGTGAGGCCACATCTGGAGTACTGTGTCCAGTTTTGAAGGCCCCACTACAGAAAGGATGTGGACAAATTGGAGAGAGTCCACAAGAGGCAACAAAAATGGTGAGGGGACTGGGGCACATGACTTATGAGACGAGAGGCTGAGGGAACTGGGCTTATTTAGTCTGCAGAAGAGAAGACTGAGGGGGGATTTGATAGCAGCCTTCAACTACCTTAAGGGGAGCTCAAAAGAGGATGGAGCTAAACTGTTCTCAGTGGTGGCACATGACAAAACAAGGAGCAACTATCTCAACTTACAGTAAGAGAAGTTAAGGTTAGATATTAGAAAGAATTTTCTCACTAGAAGGGCAGTAAAACACTGGAACAGGTTACACAGAGAGGTGGTGGAATCTCCATCCTTGGAGGTTTTCAAGACCCAGATAGAGACATTCTTGGCTGGGACAATCTAGTTGGGGATGGCCCTACTTTGAGCAGGGGGTTGGACTGGATGATTTCCTGAGATCCCTTTCAACCCTAATATTAAAAAAGGGAGGAAAGTGGATCCGGCTAACTACAGGCCCATTAGCCTGACTTCTATCCTGGGGAAGATCTTAGAAAAGTTTATTAAGGAGGCCATCCTTGATGGACTGGCCCAGGCTAACATCCTAAGGGATAGCCAGCACGGGTTTGTTGCAGGTAGGTCTTGTTTGACCAATCTCATTTCCTTCTATGACCAGGTGACCTATCACCTGGACAAGGGAGAAGAGATTGATGTCATATATCTTGACTTCAAAAAAGCTTTTGATCTGGTATCCCATGATCACCTCTTGGCCAAACTGCCCAGTTGTGGCCTTGGCTCCACCACAATCTGCTGGCTGGGAAATTGGCTCCGTGGTCAGACCCAGAGGGTTGTGATTGATGGCAGTCACTCATCGTGGTGCCCTGTGACCAGTGGGGTCCCTCAAGGCTCTGTCCTGGGACCCATACTGTTCAACATCTTCATTAACGATGTGGACATTGGAATCAGGAGTGGACTGGCCAAGTTCGCCGATGACACCAAACTTTGGGGCAAAGCATCCATGCCAGAAGATACGCAGGTGATCCAGGCTGACCTGGACAAGCTCAGCAAATGGGCAGACGAGAACCTGATGGTGTTTAACACCGAAAAATGCAAGGTTCTCCACCTTGGGAGGAAAAACCTGCAGCATCCTTACAGGCTCGGCAGTGCTACGTTGGTTAGCACTACAGAAGAAAGAGACTTGGGGGTCATCATTGACCACAAGATGAACATGAGCCTTCAGTGTGATGCTGCGGCTAGTAAAACGACCAAAACGCTGGCTTGCATCCATAGATGCTTCTCGAGCAAATCCCGGGACGTCATTCTCCCCTTGTACTCGGCCTTAGTGAGGCCGCAGCTGGAGTACTGCGTCCAGTTTTGGGCTCCACAATTCAAAAAGGATGTGGAGAAGCTTGAGAGAGTCCAGAGGAGAGCCACGCGCATGATCAGAGGTCAGGAAAACAGATCTTACGATGACAGGCTGAGAGCCATGGGACTCTTTAGCCTGGAAAAGCGCAGGCTCAGGGGTGATCTGATGGCCACCTATAAGTTTATCAAGGGTGACCACCAGGATCTGGTGGAACGTTTGTTCACCAGAGCGCCCCAAGGGATGATGAGGTCGAATGGTCACAAACTCCTGCAAGACCGTTTCAGGCTGGACATAAGGAAGAATTTCTTTACTGTCCGAGCCCCCAAGGTCTGGAACAGTCTGCCAGCGGAGGTGGTTCAAGCACCTACATTGAACACCTTCAAGAGTAAATTGGATGCTTATCTTGCTGGGATCCTATGACCCCAGCTGACTTCCTGCCCTTTGGGCAGGGGGCTGGACTCGATGATCTCCCGAGGTCCCTTCCAGCCCTAATGTCTATGAAATCTATGAAATCTATTATATGATTCTGTGATTTTATAAATTTGGAATATTCTATTTGGAAAACCACTTACCATGATTTGCTTATGATACTTCAGGTCTAGTAGGTGGGCTAAATTGGTTGAGACTGCCCTGTTGGAGACAGAGAAAGTCCTAGAAGAAAGAAAAGGTTCCATAAAATCTTTAGCCCCAGTCTGACTCAGATCTTTGGTTGCATCAAGCCCAAATTCCTCCAGCTGTACTCCAGAGAAGCAAAACAGTCTTCTCTCTTTTTCTACACCCTGCCATTGCCAAGATCTGTCAAATTATTAACCCAGAGAAGGAGCCTCAGTTCTCCATCAAATGCATATCAATACATAATGGTTAAGTTGCATATCAAGAACCTGCATGGACAACATTACAAGAAACAAGAAATTTTTAGCACACAACTAAAACATATCGAAGAAAAAGAATATAAAGGGGAAAGTCTGCATAGGTCTGGTTTTTTTTAATAGAAGTGATGCTATTCTCCCCTGCAGGAAGAGAATTGTGTCTGCCAGGAACAAAAGCCCTGGGTAATTCAGTCAGAATATTCATCTTGATAATGTATATGAATACATTCCTCACTTGCCTCAGTTATATACACAACTGGCTACCACATTTTCCAGTATGGGCCTGGCTACTCTATAAACAGGAGATGCAGACTGCATTGGTGAATAGCAGCCAAAATTGCTTCATTCAAATTCAGGATCCAACAATTGCTTTAAAATCTTTGGCTAAACAGGCCCAACAAACAGCGCTACATCAGGATAGTCAAAATAAGACGTGGAAATAAGAGCCCACAAGTGTCACTGGTTCGCATGCCTATTTCCCAAGCATGGGACTTCATGCAATCCTTCCATGGTTTTCTCCAACACTAAGAGACAGGAGCTCTGCCATAATTCAAATTTAAGAAGCTTCACTCATTTTCCAAAAGAAGAAATGTATGAAAAAATCTGTTTCAGTGCCCCATTGGGGGCAGAAACAGGAATGGATAATACAACACAACACTAAACGTAAGATAATTTACTTCAGAGGATGAACTCTACCACTCCCCTCTACCCCACTACCCAATTGATCAGTCACTATCTGACCTTACATTTATTTTTAAAATATCATCTGAAGAAAATTAAGTCATACAAGATCAAGATATTGTCTATAGGTACAACAGACATTTTCTCTCCCATACACTATAGGCAACATGACACATAAATGCTAAAAGTCACACTCTTCACCAAAAAATCTAAATTATCAGCTAAGTCTCAAAACAGTAGGTTAAAATTTTGATTAGCTATTGCCCTCTTCATTTTCCAAGTGTTGCGCAAGTACTTCAATGAGGCCTAAAGATGAGCAAACTTTTTGGAAAATAATCTATAACAATGTAGTCATCTACTACAGCAGCTTATCAAATCTCAACAACATTTGCGCCCTGTTGTCACAACCCACGTGTTCGCAGTAAGGCTATTAAGATGTCAGTGACAGAAAGATTTGAGCGTGTGTGTACCCAGAACAAAATCCCATTTACTCTAGCGGGACTATACACCAGTATAAGGGTCAAAACAAGAAGAGCTTTTGGCAAGATCACTTCTGTACCATTATACAATTCCAAGTAAGAAAATGCTGTTAAAAGAGTGGTTTAAAAAATGCAAGTATAAACTCAGAACGCACTGTGGAAGGAAACATCAGGCTAAAGTTGATTATTGTTATTATACAACTACATTGCCCTGTTAGGACATAAAACAAATGCAGTGTAAAGGAGTGGACTAAGAGGTCCTTTTCAGTTTTGTGTTCCCATATATTTAAAAAGATTCTAACTGACAGTTCAATAAAAGGATTTTCAGTGTAAGACACTGATTGTACCATCATATGCATTTATGAAGTCCTGCATAAAAGACAAATTTCCAATTATATTGCAAATGTGAGAACTGTAATTGCAAAATACCTTTAAGCCTTAAACCTAAAAACCTCCACTATAATAGACTAATAAAAATCACCTATAAATCAGGAACTTTTTTGATAAAGGTAACAGATAAAACAATGTTAATTTAGAAAGACATAATAGTAAATATCAAGTGTGCTAGTTTGTGCTGAGCCAGAAACAGTTTTTCATTAGATGAATTAAGCTATGTTCTAATAATTGAAGTCCACACAAGTCACTACTGCTTCCATCATGGTTTAAGTACACTATCTTCAGTGCCAGCAACTACCATATGGAAAAAAAGGAACAGATGATGGACCCAGAAGGCATTTTGTCTATTCGCTGCAAATAGCGTAAGATACGGTGCTGAATTGGATCCTAGAACAACATGGCGCTTTGAATTTTTTTCCCCCCCAAAATGTACTCCATTACCAAAATGTAATAGTTATAATTTAATACCTGCATTCACCGCAAGGAAGATTAGATTTGTTTCAGTGTTACCTTGACTCAGCTACTTCTTTGTTCCAAAAATGTCATTACCTTTAATAGCAGTAAATTTACTCTACCTTAACAACGATTGCCAATCAGCACATACACAAATATGGCTTTAAGCTCTAACTCCCCTTCTCATATGCTGCTAACCTCTAGAATCCCTCACTTATGTAATTCCTTTCAACGTGTCAGATTGGGATATAGTAAATGAAACTGCCAACATTTTAAGACAAGCAAGTAGCAGTTGCACTGACACAGATGGAGAGCCATTGCTAACATACTCAATTTGTGTTGTCAAACTGAAGTTTCTGGATTCTGGCAGAGGGGAGGGAAAGAAAAAAAGAAGGGGGAAAATGAGAAAGAAGCCATATCTCTTGCTTTTTAACAAACATAAAAGGCTACAGGAAGAATGGATTTATATTTCTACTGCTTTATCACCTTAGGTGATAGGAGATGAAGCAACTAATATTATTCAGACTGATTCAGACATGCAGTCTAGTATATTTTTAACCCATGTGCAAAAGCAATTCTTTACAAACATGGGAAACAAAGATTATCCTTAGTGCACCGAAATTCTTAAGAGGTTTGTTTACTGGGCTGGGGCCAGGGACAGTTCCTTTTCAAGTGGCTGGCCAGTTCCTCACAGTATCTACAAGCCATCACTTAGTATACAATCAAATTATTCCCAAGGCAACCCTGATCCAAAATGCTTTCACCATTTGGAAAGCAAGGGTTTATTTCTATTAGAACTTTGTACTCAGATATTGATTCTATTTAGTAACATTTCACTATCCCTCAAGGCTACAGGTTGCCATACAATAAATATTTTCTTCGTTTAAACACTTTTTTCAGATACCCATTTCAGCAGTGGAATTTAGGTGAGTTAATGCAAAGGTATGAGAATACTAGGCCAGATCCTGGGAAATGAGATATAAATCTGCACAAAATGCAATATGCTACACAATTTGCCAAAAAAGGTTTAACCTGGGCTGTATGCAGATTGTTTTAAGTGACTAATCCTTTTCTTTACCTTTACCAAAAAGCAGCCACTACACATCATACCTAAAGAGACCAGGGCCACAAACAGTCATTTATTTCTAGCAGTGAAAATTTTCCACCACTAGATATGTTTTCAGGAGAGGGAACATTACAACTGTTCAGCCTGCCCTTTCTCCCCTCCTCCTCACATCTTTCCAAGACAGAGTGCCCCCCCAGTTTGGGAAAAGCACTGGGGAGTAGCAGCTGCTCCAGTCCTATTCTTAGGGGGACTGAAGTAGTGGGGAAGGTTCCTCAGACTGGGAGTCCCAGTCTTAAGGAGCAGATGGGGAGGAGTGGCTGCCTGTTGGGAGAACCTGTCCTCTGCGGCTTCTCCAGACTGGGGTGATCAGGGCTAAGGAAGGCATAGAGAGCCCTTCCCCACCACTTTACTCCTTCCCAAGACTAAGAGGAGAAGCACAGCAGCTGCTCCCTATGCCCTCCCTAGACACGGGTGACCCTGGCCTGTAAAAGGCATGAGCAATATTTCCCCACCATTCAACTGCTGGTCCCTGGGGGATAGGATGGGGAACACAAAAGCAGGGAAGTGTACAAGCATTCATTCTCTTGGGAGAAACTCTCCCACAAGCAACCTGTACAGGGCAGAAAATGGGTTTTACTTTTCCCAAAACCACCACTTTTGATCTAGGAGAAAGTGTGTGACTGCTTGTAGTTTCTACCCGGAGAGCTGCAAGTCTCCCAGTGAAAACATAATGCCTTGTATGGGGCCCAGGTCCTTTAGATTGAAAAATGGAGATGTAGACTTGTTATTAAGTTAACTAGCAAATTGCCCGTCAAGAATGACGGGGGGGGGGGGCAGAGCACCACCACCTACCGCCACCTCCCAGGAGCAAGGGGGGTGGGAAGTTTGCCCCACTGTCCCCTCCATCAGCACCATGCACTGCTGCCACCTCCACCTTGCCACCCCACCCCAGCCCTGCTCCTCGGAGGTGGCAGAGCACCACCATGATTGCGGGGATGAAGCAGTGGGGCAAGGCCAGCACCACTGGCCTCGCCCCACCTCTCTGTCCCCTCTGTCCCCACTATCATGGCAGCACTCCGCACTCTGTTTGGGTGTTTCACTAATCAATCAGAGTGCTCCAAGAGTGTTACGGACAGACAGACAGACAAACCCTTTATTATATAAGAATTATTACATATGAATAGTTTTTCTCTGACCACATGCAAACAGTTGGAAGGGACTTTATTTGGTAAATGAACAGGTAAAGTCTGGCTTTAAAAGTTTCCAAAACAAAAACCAAAGCAATGGATGGTATTTAGAAGGGAAAATGACAATGACCCAAGACCATTGTTGAATGGGCAACAAGATTACACAACCTGAAAAACAGTTGTCCTGTTACCTGAAAGGCAATATCAATTACCCTAAAGATTTTTTTTAAATAAATAAATAAATGGAGGAATACAACTGTGTTCCAGGATAATTAAAACCTGTATTCTTTAAAACCTTGAATAAGAGTATAAGTAGCTTAAGTATTTATATACACAAGACACAGAGGACCCATTCCTGCAAGGGGCTGAACATCTTTCACAACAGTTGGAATTGACCATCTCACTGTCTAAAAGCAGCAACATGCATTTAGCTAGGAAATGAAACTTTCTCAGCCCATTTTCAGGTATTCATTGATTGGACCAATCATAAAATGTGCCTCTGACTGCAAGAAAATCTACTGAATGCTTCCCATATTGACTTAAATGAATGTTACCTCAAGTGTTTAACTTTTTTGAAGATATCTAATCATAGGACTCATTTCACTAGCACATATCAGTTCAGTAATGTTCCCATGCTCAAACAGCAGTCAAAAGTGCATGCAGGATACAGCGAAATACAGATGACCAATATTGACAGGTTTCTTAAAGAAATCATTCAGCACTAGAAATTTAGTTCATCCAACCCAAGTAGCATATTTCAATGCAACAGAACTACATTCCTTGAAAGATAATTTGATATCCATGCTATACCAATTTATATCCATTTAAGACATTTTTTCTCTACCTCGCTGAAGTTTTTTACACCTCTCTCCTCCTATACATTTTTGTTCTAGTCAAGAATGACTTCATTCACTAGTTACCACTTGGAGGTGGCTCAGTAGCAATTAAATGGGAGTCTGTTCAGAGTCAGACAACTGTGTTGTAAGTTAGTTTCTACATCCTGACAATGTTAAACATAAGGCTCCTATCTTTACTGAAGGTAATAAAAGCATAGTAAAAAAAGCTCTGCAAGAAAAATGAATAGAATAATAGAAAATTAGAGCTGGAAGGGACCTCAGAAGGTCATCTAGTCCAACCCCTTGCTCAAGCAGAAAACTCCCCAGCTAGATCACCCCAGCCAAGTCTTTGTCTAGCCAGGTCTTAAAAGCCTCCAAGGACGGAGAGTCCACCACCTCCCTGGGTAACCTGTTCCAGTGTTTTACTACCCTCCTAGTGAGAAAATTCTTCCTAATATCTAATCTAAACTTCCCTTCTTTCAACTCGAGACCATTGCTCCTTGTTCTGTCATCTGCCACCACTGAGAACATCCTCTTTCAAACCACCCCCCATCCCTTCAGGTAGTTGAAGGCTGCTATTAAATCCCTTCTCAGTCTTCTCTTCTCTTCCTATAGTTCCAACACTGCTCCAAAACAGAATAAAACCATACCAAATTGCTAATTAGGGTGGCTTGATAAGCCAATGAGGATAGCAAGCAACACTGGTGGCTTCAACAAGGATGGGATGTTTACAAAAAGGGTTTTACCTTAAGTGTTTGCAATATTATTTACTGTTCTTCCAGACTCAGAAGGAGCAGATTGCTACTAACCATGACAACTGGGTCAGATGACCAAGGTCTGCCTGGCACACACAAACAGGGCCAGGGGATGGTATGAGCCAAAACAGAAGGTTCATACCAATGTGGCAAACTAGTGGCTAATAGGAACATAACCCCAAACCTCAGAGAGAAGCCCTGTTATACTTGGGGCACATCGTAAGTATACAAGAAATTTACTTGCAGGAGAATGTATACAGCAGTAGTTCTCAACCTTTAAAATTCAAGGCACCACTCAAGAAGTGCCAGATCCTACTTTTCACTCCTGTTTATGAGTGCAGAAAAACAACAAAGCAATTGTTTGATGTGAAGAACTCAGAAAGTCCACAACGGATCAGATTTTTTTTTAACACTATGAACTCCTGTTGAAATGTCTTGGTTTATCGCATAAATCATGTTTACGCACTGTAACAGAAAGCCTGGGGGCTCCCTGTTCCTTTAAGAGAACCAGCCTATCCAGGGAGCCCTGCAGGCTAGGCAGGGTTCAGCAGCTACAGGTCACGAGGCCAATAGGCTAATAAAGCAATTAGCAGGCACCTGCAGGCAGTCAGCTGACCAGAGGTAGCCAAGGCCTATAAGCCTGGGAGCTTATAAACCCAAGGCTGGGGCTGGCTCAGGGAGCCTCTCCCTGGCAGCTGCAGGAGAAGGAGCTCCTGCCTAGGAGAATCACCCAGGGATGCTGGCCTGATTGCTCTGCTGCCTGCAGGAATGCTCAGACTCAGGGAGCTCACAAGGAGCCAGGCTGGGAGGTGTGCTGGCCCAACCCTGAAGGAAGATTTGCCCTCTTAAAGGGGCAGAGGGCTATTTTCACTATGGTGATTTATGTTATAGCCCAGGGGCTTGTGTTTATATTGTGTCTATACCAGAGGTTTGGGATGGGGTTGTAAGGGGCAGTTAAGGAGGTCCCATTAGTGCCTAAGAGACATGCAACAGCCTTGAGCCCTACCAGGGACAGGCTCAAGCAGTTACTGAGCCTGGAGTGGGCAGAGTACAAGGCAGCAGTGAGACAGGGGCCAGAGGCAGCCTATTTATCACTATCCCTTCAGGGTGTGGCAGACAAGACAGGAAGGCACCATAGGGGTGGAGCAGGGCACAGTCACAGAGCCTGCAGGGGCGTCACAGCCATCCCTGGGATCCCAACATGCTACACACACCTACCAGTGCTAACACTGCATGGCACCCCATGGCACACTTGAAAGAATCTCAAGGCACCCTGGGGTGCTGCAGCACCCCAGTTGAGAATCATGAGTATACAGAAGCTCGTGTTATGCATCATAACGTACAGGACACAGTATACCAAAAACAATACCTGATAATGCCCATCTCTCCTGGAATGGTGTTGTCTCTTAATTACACAGGTCTTGAAATACAATGAATAACATTTCATTGAAGTTTTAAGGTATTATTTCAGAAAAAAAATCTACATTTTGATCCCCTCTAATAATTATGTTAATTTTTAGCCATTTCCATCTATCTGATGGACAAGAAAACTATATTGGAGAAATAATACTCTACATGGCCCACATGACAACACATATACTTGGCAGAACAATCTCATTAACAAACAGGAAGTAATAGCAAGGACTTTCGGTGTCCAAAGAGATCTCCTCTTCCCAGGAAGCACGGAGCCTTTCCTGATATGGGTCTGCTGCAGTCACATTTTGAATACCCAAGAGAGGAATTCAAAGCTACTTTCAACAGCCTGAAGTGTCTCCTTGTGGATACTGTCTTTGAAACCAAGACACAGTAGAGGTTGGAGGAATTGACCAAGATGAACTTCTACAGTTTAAGTTCAATAAGGGCCACCCACTTCAACATTACATCCTGCAATAAAAGCTACTAGAGCCAAAACACTGCATTTGCAGTGTAGCAAAGGTACATTAGATTAATATTTAGAGTAATAAGATTTGTACTGCAAAGGCCAATTCCTTATTCTGGTCAAGGTTTCATACAATCCCTTTTCACCAGGGATCCAGGTTTTCCCCTTTAAAGGAGAAAAGCACAGATTTCCATTTGGAGGCTGGATCTCTGCCAGCCTGCAAACAAGATGCTTGGGGCTGGAGGGGGAGCAGGCAGAGGGCAATTGAAGGTAGAGGGCCTGGGAGATAAAGGGAAAAAAAAATCCAGGGCAATGGGGCAGGGTGTGCCATGCACATATGCACACATGCAGGCAGCAATACAGCCAGGCAGGGTGGTGGGAGCAGGTCCAGCACCTGCATGCTGGTAAGTCTGCGGGATGCAGAGGGGGCAAAGGTTAGAGGATCAGGGCTTAGGGACTGTCACTGTGTCACTAGGGCCAGGGGCCAAGCTCTGACAAGCCCAAACCAGCTCTGCACCATCAGGGTCCCCCGATGGCACAGGGGTGGTCCAGGCGCACCAGAACTTGGCGTATAGCCCTGATGGCACAGGGCCGGTCCAGGCCATCAGGAGCCAAGCTCTGGTGAATCTGAACCAGCTTGCACCATCAGAGTGGGTGCCAAGCTCTGGAAAGCCCCACACAACCCCAGCCCCCTTGGTGATGTGCCAGGGAGGCATGGAGGGCATGTCCCCCCCCAAGATTTCTGCACCAATAACAGGGTGCGAGACATGAGGCTACAGCCTGGACAGACTGGCACCAGGCAGGAGCTGCCTCCACAGCCTAGCAGGTGGAACCCAGCGCAGAAGCCAGAGCAGGGTGGGGAGACTCGGTGTTGCCACCACCGCCACCAGAAGCCCCATGCCGCCACACTCCCATGGTGAGGTTGCCCTTGCCTTTCCAGCACCAGTGGGAATGGCAGCATGGAGTTGTGCCCCACCCCCCCACTGCAGCGGTGGTACAGAGTTATATCCTTCAGTGTCAGCATTTATGTGTTTCCTGTGCCCTGCCCCACACATGCACGTGCAGATTATACCAGCAGAGCTAGCAGTGGCTGGGAAGAGAGGCATGAGTCATGCTGACAGGGGTGGAGGGGTGCTATGGCAGGGCACTGGCATGTCAGGGCTGCTTAGTGCCACAAAGGTGCTCGGGGAGGAGCACCCAGAGTTGGACCCCATCATTGTGTGGGGAGGAAGAAGGGGGGAGCTGTTGCTGGGAGGAAGTGAGTAGGGGGTAGGCAGGAGCTGGGGGTCAGGAGCGAGGGGCACCAGCAGGGCTGGGGGGGCTGTGGCTTGGGAGTGAGGGGCACTGGCATATCAGGGCTGCTCAGTGTCACAAAGCTAGGGGACTGGCGGTGGGTGGGGGTGGGGGTGGGGAGGGTTTCAGCTAGACCTGTGTCCTGGAGAACAAACCAGGCACAGGCAGCTCTGTGGCAGGGGGAACTCTGATTTTCCATGATTAAATTTTTGTTGTTCATTTAACACCAAAATACATAGATATTTAGAATTTAATTTTATGATAACAATTGAGGCACCAGTAGGCTTCCAATTGCTTTAAAATTGAAAATATATCAATAAAACCATGTGTGTGTGCCTGTGTGTCTATAAAATCAGTTGAACACAGTATATGTATTAGTGGCGCTTCATTTTAAACATGGAAAATGTGGATTTGGGGGTTTTTAATCAGAGAATAATTTTGGATTTTTTTTAGATCAAAAATCCCTGCTTATCATCACTGTATCTGCACATCTTCCAGAAAACTGCAAAAAAACCAAAGTACTATTAAATATGGTCCTCTCTCACTTTCACTTCAAGGGAAGTACTGTGAGGTTTTTATGGCAAGGGGAATTACTCCTGTTTTATTTATTGGTAGTTTTGTTACCCTGGACTTTGCAGGTATATTATGGGAGGCAAAATGAAAAAGCGCATGCTGCACTTGGAAGGAGAAGTTGAAAGGTCTGTGATGGTTCTTTAGTTGTTTCATTCTCAAGGCCACCATCTTCACCTGATCCTCCACAACAAATCTCCATCTATTAGAGAGACTTATCTGTACAGTAGGCACCATCCATTCTATACATATATAAGGGGTTTAGTCCGTGTGTCTGTCTGTCCATAACATTCATGGGGAAGGAGGGGAAGTGACACACAGCTGGATGCAGAGTGGTGACAAAGCAGGGCAATGCGTGACGGTGGCAGCCACCGCATACAAGCTTCCCTCCCCTGCTACTCCTGGGAAGCAGCAGCAGTGTGGGGTGGTGGGTGGCAGCGCTCTGTCCCCACCCACCGTTCTTGACAGGCAATTTGCTAGTGCATGCGCGCGCACACACACACGCGCGCGCAGCTGTCCCGGGGAGAGGGGTGAATCAAAGCGACCGCCCTAGCAGGGTGCAGGGCAGAAAGGCCACGGCCCCTTCTGCAGGGCCCACCTAGTGCTGGTGACTCTGCACCGCCGCCACCGACTTCACGTCATGCTGCTCACTACCCACACCCACACACACACACACACGGAGCTGAGTTAGACATCAACAGTCTTCATCACAGAGTTTTAAATATTCTTTTACACATCTTGAGCCCCGGTTATAACGCACTGATAAGGTAAAGACTTGCATCTTCAGTTTGACCACATCCTATGGGAAGTCAGTGCAGAGCATGGAAAACAGCCATATTCATGATAGTATTCCCAACAAGAAAAGAAGTTGCATTCTTTACCAGGAGGAGTCCTCAATCACCCTTCCAAAGGCCAACTATTTCATATCTAGGTATATTATCCTGCTGTAACCCAACCAGATAATGACATATTACAAAGGCCAGGTTAAGGTTTGCTAGACTGGGATGCACACTTAGCCAATCAGGCAACCCTTTCTGAGACCTTGTTAAATGCATGTCTTCTTTTTACCCATTTCCAGAACAAACCCAAAATTACTGCTGCTCTTACTTTAAGACTGTACTACTTATTTAAATAAAAAAAAAGCAAAACTTGATGTTTTGTGGCAGTTGAATGCATGCCAGTCCACCAGAATGAATCAGGCTTCATCATCCCTTTCTCACCAAGAAACAAGCTCATTTCCTGTTGAGGCTTGTTCTCTTAAGATATAGAGCTTCCTATTGTTCTAAACTCTATGGCCCATCCATTTAAATTAACCAAGTAGACCAGTAAATTAAAAAAAAAGCGTCAACACAGCTTGTGCTGTTGCCATTCATATTGGTTTTTGTACTCAGCAACCAAAGAAGCTGTGGTTGGCTAATGTCCTCAACTCTTAAAGTTCAAGAATTGTCCAATTATAAACCTAATAACCCTTTTCTTGGATATACTAATGTGCAAACATAATAGCTCTAGCACAATCCATAGTATAGCTCCTGTCTTTTGTTTCCTGTAAGTTTTTCATGACCTATATTCCCTCCATGTATACTTCCACAATTCTGTTCATTACAGACTTAAAAAATTATTGTTGGGAGAATGTACCTTTCAGCACAGTAAGTTTATGTATAAAGCTTAATCAATAGCTCCTACCGCAAATTCAGAGGTACTGTTTAATGTTGTACAAGTTTGGTAGGTGGTCAGAAGATGCACTGAAAGAGAATTTCAATTGGGATCATTTCTGTGCTGAGGATGCGGGTGTGGAATGCACCGATTTCAATTCCTTTATGCATATGTGGGTTGTTTGATGCCAGAAATCCTTACCCACAAACAGTGAACTTGAGCCAAAATTCTGGAAGTGCCAGTGTTGTAAAAAAAAGTTCTCTTACAGGAGTTTTTTTTAAAACTAACATACTGCAGCTATTATAGAAACTGATCAGAATGACCTACAATACAAGTTTGGTACCCTGTTTCCACCTCACAATTTGCAAAAAAAAAAGCTAGAATGGCTAAGACACTATTTAAAAGTATGTAAATGTGGCATAATCTAGAGTAACTTGTTGAAGTGGCCCCACATCATACAAACAGGAGTTTAAGCTAGATTCATATTTGTGCACTGAAATCTAGCTGCCCAGAGCACAACCAAATCAGTGTTAAGTTGAATTACCTTGCATTTCATTCAACATTCTTTGAAAGTATCTTTACATGAAGTGATCTCTCAGCTAACTAGAAGCTTAGGACATATCCCCTTCTATTCCAGATTCCCTAGTTCTGCAGGGTGTCCTTTTGACCTTGACAACCCCTCACAACTAAAGCTAGGCCAATCCCCAAATCTGATTTTTATATAGGATTAGCCTTCCTGCAGACATTACATGTTTTCAAGTGTTTTATGTTGTATCTAGAGTTAGTAGCAAAAAAAGTTTTGCAAATAATGAATAATAGATGCACTCAAGAGCGTTCTCATCTGGTTTGATATCGGATTTTAGGGGGTTTTCTTTCTACTAGCAGTAGTTCAACCCAAGGAAGGAAGGAAGGAAGATCACGTGCAGGCAGGATTTGTCCCTGTGTACCAGGAAGCCAGAAAAAAATACTACCTATCTAGTTTAAAATACAGAAATGTAGATTTTATATTTAAAATATAAATATTGGAACTGTTGATTTATCAGTAAAACCTCTCACTGCAATTCATTAGGAGATGCTTTATAAATCGAGACTGATGGGCAAGCACCTTTATTCAGTTACAGTTTCAGAGTCCAAGATTGATTGATTTATTTGCACACGTTCATTGCGCCAAGCTACAAAACACCCCTCAGTCATACTTTTTCTGCTTTCCTTCCTCAGGACCGTAGGGTTATTACTTGTTATTACCATCAATGAAAGCTGCAACAGCCAAGTCACTGAACAGATGAGACAGGGAACACTAACTCTAATGTGCTATTCCAAGATTACATATGTTACAGATAGTGTGAAATATGAAGGATTTTGAAATTATTTCAGAATCCAAGCAATGCTATATTATGAGGACTAATTCATCTCAGCCAGCCTTCTGGTCACAGTTATTACCAGTTTGTTCAGCTGATTAAGTTTCAACATGGGAGCTACATCCCAGCCTAAAAATAAATCATAAGGGAGTTTATTTAAAGTTCAAGAGCTGTGCAGTTAACTTTAACCTAATACTCTCAATTGAGCTCCCTTCTCTCACCCATTATTACTTCTGATATGCAGCCTGCTTGCTAATTAGTTGTAAAGAAAAAAAAACCTGGAGGGAAATTGCATCATAAAGAGTCTGAGAATCTCGGTATGAAAATGAGCCATAGTCAAATCTCCATTTTGACCTCAAGTGTAGTGTTCTCAAAACCAATGGGATTAATAAACCACTTTGCAAAAAGAGACAGACACACAGAAAGAAACACATGTAAGAGCTTAAGTCAAGACTTTAAACACTTTTACCCTTTCCTTTTCTTTTCTTTTTTATTAGAAAAGATTGTGTAACATCAAGTCATTAGAAAGAATTATTCCCCATGGAGGAAAATAAGTTTTTGATTCACTGTTTGCATAAGAGTGGAACTCAGGGATTCCAAAGGTCCTTCCCTGTCACCAAATTCTTCATTTACATTCTACCTCCTGCTGTGTAGTCACATTGCAACCACAGTAAGGAGACATGGAATTGAATGCAAAAGCCTTCGCGTAATCAGGGCTTGTGGTAGAAGTGATACCTTTTATTAGACCAACAAGATTTTTGCAAAAAAAAAATTGTTAACTGTAAGCTTTCAGGCACAAACACCCTTCATCAGGCACTGGAGAAAAGACTGTAAAAGTTTTCCTGGGTAGAAATGAAAGTTGGTATTTCACAGAATTTCACAGAGGAGTCAATAGATGGAAACCTCCTCTGGGCAGGCAGTTCTTAGCTGGTAAGGAGTCTCCCAGCTCACCTGTGAGGCTTTAAAATGATGCAAAACCTTTAAGTAATTAAAGAAATGTTTTTGCAAAAATCTTGTTGGTCTAATAAAAGATATCATCTCTATTACAAGTTCTGAAAACTTTTAAGTATGCATTTAGCAACTTATTTTTGTAATGCATTTGACCAGCAGGAAACCTAGAAAACATACTAAATTGTTTTCCATCCTCCCTATAAGTAATTCCTGTATGAACCCTCAACCCTGAAGTGTGGAGGGTGCATGGTGTTCAAAGTCTGGCTATTCAGATCTTCACACCTACTTGATGCATTAAACACCTCAAGATGTGTCAGGCATTTCCTGCCTTGTTGACACACCCTGGGAACCTGTGGTGAAATTTCAGCTCTATTCAAATCAGCAGGAAACTTCACATTTGGCCTAAACAGGGCCAAGGTGTCATACCAGAAAAGATGGTTTAAAAAACAAAAACAAAAAAAATCTCTACACAGAAACTGACCAGGGTGACAGGAAAGGCCAGAAGGGAACTTCTGCTGAAATCTAACTACCTACTTGTGAGACCTTTTAAAAGCTGAACCATAAGGATGCATTTTATAGCCATGTTGGCCTGAGACAAAGGGGAATACAAAAGTCTAAAACTCTTGGTTTAGGGGTAATATCTTTTATTAGACCAAGTAAACCAAGAGTTTTAAAACCATTCCCTCTCTTCCCCCCCCAAGGTGCCAGCAAATCTGCATTTTTATCTCATCTTGGACAAAAACATGCATAGCTTAAAACAAGATTGATAGATTGACAGATAGATGTCAAAGGAATAATAGGTATGGACTCAATGTGCCATCATCCTACATAATCTTTGATGAAAAACTTATTTTCAGCTGCTCCTTACACCTAGCACATTATTAACCCATAGTACAGAATGACCCCCAGGAGCTCTTTAGAAGACAGTTATGCCCTTGGGGGCAGGGGCTTCTCAACTGGGCACAGCCTTTTTTCTTTCAACATGTGGTCAGAAAAGCATTTGGACAGGAGGGCAAGGTGCTGAATTTGAGGTTTGTTTGCAGAACATGTGACGTGCACCTAAACTTGGTCTTCGTGCAGCCCTCGTTCTGTACTATGGGTTAATAATGCACTTGGTGCAAGGAGTAGGTGAACATGAGAGTTTTTACTGGAGACTGTGTAGGACAATGGCAGAGTCCAGATTTCTGATTTTAAGGGGGGGGGGAGTGGGGGAAGGTCCATGTACAATTTTTTTTCTTTCTTTTTTTAAGCCATGTACATTTTGCCCAAGATGAGCAGAAACTACAGACTGTTGGCTGGTATCTCAGAGAAAAAAAAAAAAGAAATCCTTACAGTTCTGCTTCTGGGGTAGGGACTTTTAATTCAAAGACACTATCCAGAACTGTGCCTGAAGGCCACCTTCAGAAAGAGGGTCCTGTAGCTATCCTATTTTAATAACTTAATGATCTTCACAGAGCCTGGGACCCATGGACTGCCTTCCTGCCCTCTCTTCCAACCGCGAAGGGGTGGGGGGAGAAACAAGTTGAAGAAGGAGCTTAAAAATGGGGGGGCAGCTTTGTTCTGTACAGCAGGGATCTCTCCAGTTGTTGGGAAGATGGGGCAGGGCAAGGAGAGGCCAGCTGGTGCCTGAGGAACCTTCACTTTTGTTCCCAGCTCGAGGGAGCCAGGCCCACAGCAGCTGAAAAGGGAAGCAAGGGGACACCCTGCGGACAGAGAGGGTGACCTGCTGGCCTGTCTTGTTGCTGGGTCCCCCTGCACGCAGCCCTGCTACAGCCCAGGCTTGCGGGGCGTGCTGCGCCCTGCTCTCCTGTGAGGCAGGGAGGAGAAGCATGATGGGGGGGGACTCAGCGACCGCCGCCAGGAATGTCATTTGGAGGTGGTTTCCAAGCTGGCGCCCCCCGCCCCGCACGCACACACGCGGACACGGTGTAAATCTAGCCACGGGCACACTGGAGAGGCAAAGAGACCAATTGCCCCAGGAGGTGAGCGCGAGGAGCAGGGCTGGAGCGTTAGAGGCACCCACCGCTGGCGTGCACACGCGTGTGGACACACACACAGGCGCACGAGGGTGCACACACGGGAGGGGGCCGAAGCGCACACACGCACGCACACCCAGGAATGCACATCCAGGCGTGCGCGCGCACACATACACACACACATACACGCACCCGCCCCCGAGGGGTCAGCGCACACACAGGCACGCGGGCGCACAGGCGTGTGCACACACGCACACCCGGGCAGCACCTGGCAGCCGTAGAGCTGGCCGAGCTGCTCCACGATCCACTCCTCCAGCACCAGGCGCTTCCGCAGCTCCTTGCGGTCGTATTTCACCGTCACTTTGCCCTGCTGCTGCCGCCGCTGCTGCTGCTGCACCGGCGCCGCCTCCTCCCGCGCCGCCGGGCCCGCGCCCCCCGCGCCGCCGGGCCGGGGGCTCTGGAAGAAGACGCGGCCGCCGCCGCCTCCCCCGGCGGCGCCCGGCTCGCTGCCCCCCGTGGCCACCGACATGCTCCGCTCCGCGCCCGAGGCAGCGACGTGGAGCTGCTCCCGCTCCCGCTCCCGCCGCCGCCGCTACCCCCCGGCCGCCGCCGCCCGCGCCCGCCAGCGCCCGCCCGGCACCTGCGGCGGAGCCGCGCTCATCCCGCCGCGGCGCCGCCCGGCCCTGCTCGGGGGCGGGAACAGCGCCGGCCCCGCCCGCCGGGGCTCGGGCCGCGCACAGCCCTCGCTGCGCTGCAGCTTGTCGCCGCCGCGGCGGAGGGACCTGCCGCTCGCGCGCTGTGCACGCGTCTGTATATGTATGCATGTGTGTGTGGCTCTGCATACAGATGGGAGTGTGTGTGTGTGTGTGTGTGTGTGTGTCCATGCACGCGCGCATGCCTCCACACGTATATATGCACGCATACAGAAAAACACACACACTGTATGCATACGTATATACGCGTACAGATATAGACACCTGTGTGCATATGTGTATACGTATGTACACATATAAATACACATAGATAGATACACGTATATTGGTATACATATGCGTATACATGTATACACCCAAACACGCATATGTACATCTACAAACACACACACCTATAGGTATACACACCCACAAATATCTATACAAAATACAAACCCTATATACATACGTACACCTATACACACATATATAATGCACAAATATGCATTTGTGTGTGTGTATATATATTATACACACACATACAGAAATACACATGAACGTATCCGCATACACACAAAAAATATACACATATGCACACACATATATACACTAGGGCTGTGTGAAACGGCACTGTTCCATTTCGGCTTCAGTCTCGAGGTTTGGACGGAACAGTGTTTTGTTTCAAATTTCATTTCGAGTCGAAACAGCCTCACTGTTACCATGAAGCGAAACAGTGAGGCTGTTTCAGCGTTTCACCTGACCATTGTGCTGGGGAAAGGAACTCAGTCCAGCTGAGGCTCAGCAATTGGGCTCAGTTCCTTCCCTCAGCCACATTGCAGTGCTTGGGAAGGGAACTGAGCCTTGGCTTTGATCAGCTTCCCGCAGCCCAGTGGCAGGAGACAGGAAGAGCCAGAGCTGCGCTCCCAGCTCCTGCTGGGAGCGCAGCCCTGATTTTTCCCTGTTTCTCACCACCTCACCACTGGCTGCTTTAAAACATTTCAATTAGCCTCATTTTGTTTCAAGGCTGTTTCAAAGCCCATTGTTTTGATTCGATTTCGCTGTTTTGAGCTCGAAATGAGTCCAAACAGGGTAAAATCAAAACAGCCGGTGAAATTTCACACAGCCCTAATATACATGCTTGTATATATAAATACACAGATATATAAAACACACATCTATACATACATTTACACATACACACACATAATATACGCACAAATACACATGTATACACAAACACATACACATAAATAAACACATATATATAAACAGACATATACAAACAAATACATACACTCATATACACACATAGATACACACACATACATATACACATGCACACACATATATACCCAAACAAAACTAGACACACACACAGATATATTTATACTCACACATATATACACACAAGCATATACACACTAGGGGTGCACTGACAGAGATTTTGGGGGCCAGTACTGACAGTCAGTTTTTAAGGAGGCATATTGGCCGATACTGATTTGATTTCCAATACAGCATGGAGAGCTGCATGCAGCTGGTAAGTCTGTTGTAGTGGAAGGGGAGGGGGGAAGGAAGAGGTGAGGAGCAGATTGAGGCCCCTGCGGTGAGGGAAAGAGTGGGGCAGGGGCTGGGGTAGGCGCTGCCCAGAAGGGGTGGGGTGGGGTGCAGGATGGAGCCGCGGCTTGTCCAGGGGGGCACAAGGGAGGGGGCAGCTTGTGTGCCCCTGGATCAAGGCGGGACAAGCTGCAGCTGTGGGCTGGGAAGGGGCTGTGCTGGGCTGTTCCCGATGGGGGCTGGGCCATGGGCAGCAGCGCTGGGAGGGGGCTATGGGAGGGTGGGGCTGCAGCCAACCCAGAATTCACCATAGCCCCCCCACAACCCCCTCTCGCAGCACCACTGCTACCTGCCCCAAGTGCAGCCTCGGCCCAACCCCCACCCTCACACACAAGGAAGATCCTGGTGCAGCCCCACCCCTCCCCCCTGGAGATCTAGGGGCATACACCCCCCATGCCCTCCCAGAGTGCACACAGTAGCAGGACCACCCCCCCAGCTGGGCAGCACCAGCCCCTGCCTCAACCCCAGCCCTGTTCCTCCTTCACTGCAGGGACCTTGATCTGCCCCTCCCCAGCCCCTTCCCTCCCTCCTCCCCTTCCACCACAACAGACTTACCAGCTGCATGCAGCTCTCCATGCTGTTGGGCTAAACTCCTTGCCACCTACATGCTGTGTGGTGGCTGTGCGCATGCACAGACATTTATCGGTCAAATTATCACCCATATCAGGCCGATTTCTGACACGCACAATTTCTTTATGTCGGTGCCAATCCAATATCAGACCAAAGTATCAGTACACCTCTAATACACACACATGTCTACAAATGTATATATTTACATATATATACACAAATTATACATACATACATGTGAACATATATACACACAAAAATCCATATAGGCATTCATACATACAGAGAAGCGCACACATATAAAAATATATGCAAATAGAAACACACACATACACACACATAAATGATCACATGATATGTATCTACATACACATATATATACACACAAACACAATCATCCATACACACCCCTACATACATATACACAAAGACAAACAGACACCCCCCCCCACACACACACACACACATACACAGAGGCATAGATTTATATATACACACACTAGACTGGAGACACCCCTCCATAACTTTTAGAAATTGAGCAGCACCCAGTTTCAAAAACTAATTCATATATTATAGGGCTCACCTCCTTGCCAAGAGCTTCGCAGTGGGGGTGGGGAATCAGCCAGGCAGGGGCAAGCTGGAGCCTGTGCTTATCTACTTAATTTATCTGCTTATCTTCTCACAACATGCTTATCTCCTCACACTGCAGCACAGCACCCTTCAAAAAATCTGGCATCACACCAAGGTGTCCCAACACCCTGGTTGAGAATCACTGGTTTATAAGGTGCAAATCTACCCTGCCTTCTGCTTGACCTCAGACTGACAGGGCTAACTAGTCTCCTAAAAGAGCAGCTGTGTCAGCCCCTCATCATAGGATCATAAAATAGAACTGAAAGGGACTTCCCAATGTCATCCCCCTGGGAGTCATGGGGCAAGAAGGCAAGGTGCCACCATAGGCAGGGGGTCTCAGGTTAGCCCACAATGAGTGCATCTGCACGTGCACAGTTGCTGCACAGTACAGGCATGCATCTACATGTGCATGCACATATTGTGAGGTAAGTATGGTGACATATGCCAACTTGCTACATGCATGATGCGGGTAGCAAATTTACACCTGCTTAGTTACTGCACAGTAAGGCATGTGTAGATGCCTTACTGCACAGTAACACTGTGTATCTGGACTGATCTGGGAGTAACTTTATTCCTAAGTTGGTCCACACAGAGCATTACTGCACTGTGACATGTACACATGTAGGCTCCAGGCTAAAAACTGCTTACTGCACAGTAACTTACTGCACAATAAATGCACATGTAGACATCCCCGGTGTGTTTTTTCCCTTCAGGATGCTGCCATCTCTCTTCTTTTAACAAGCACTTTGTGGTTTTGCTTGGGTGCAACTCCTCTTGCAGCCCAAGACAGCTTAGCCTCAGGGAGGACTGCAGAGTGTGGCCTTTTTGGTCAGTGCCGGTCTTGGGAGCAGAGAAGTGGGGAAGGGACATTTTGTCTTCATGCTCTTGGGCTAGCAGACGTGGCCCCAACTCACCCAAAGTCAGACTGGTCTGCCTCCAGCATAAGAAGGAAAAGAGATATAGGGTTATTTTGGGAGTTTGTTGTTACTTGCGC
This sequence comes from Crocodylus siamensis, assembly GCF_052110815.1. NCBI lineage: Eukaryota > Metazoa > Chordata > Crocodylia > Crocodylidae > Crocodylus > Crocodylus siamensis. The sequence continues at coordinate 117,761,587 of NC_143395.1, read as the reverse complement.
CCCGCTCTGTTAGCTATAGCATTTGCAAAGGCAAAATGTCCCTTCAAGTCCAAAGGTTTCTTTCTACAGCCTTCCTAAAATTGCCTTGAATAATGAAGTATGGCAAGGGTGTAGGCTGTAGCGGTGTTGGTCTAAAATAGGCATACAAGGTTCTTTGGGTAAATCCAATATCTTTTATTAGACAAATTCAAATACTTGGAAAAATTCTTTGTAGCAAGCTTTCAGGCACAAACACCCTTCGTTAGGCTGAGGGTGTTTGTGCCCAATGCTTTCTTAGCCTGATGAAGGGTGTTTGTGCCCAAAAGTTTGCTAAGAAGAATTTTTCCAACTATTTGAGTTGGTATAATGAAAGATATTGGATTTACCCAAAGAACCTTGTGGAAGTATGGCAAGCACTTTCTCAGGAACACCTTCATGCATGTTTTCAGGGCAATTGCCAAATTACTTTAGATGATCAGAATAGATGTCTAACAAACCTTTACAGCAGTGGCAGTTAAGCAAATGTTCCTTCTCCTGGCTCACACAATTATGCATGATATCGAAAATTTGCCAAAAGACTGCAAGTTAGTGTACATGGCACTTCTGCAATCCAGATAATCTTTTCTCTAAAATTCTAATGCTTTTTCCACCCACAGTAGGCTCCTCTGACAATCTATTATGTAGCTTTCCAATTGTATCCGTCAAGTGTGAAGTCAGCAATCTATTATCTATGCACATTTAAAAAAATAATTCTTCTGCACCACACAAACTCTAGATACTGGAAAACTAAAATGGTGATTAAGCTAATTTTCTTTTCTAGAGGTGGGCAGAATGTTTCCATTGCAGTGAACTCAAATAGTTCAATTTAATTGAATTTTTATCATAATTAGCAAATCAAAATATTTCTCTCTAAAATATACCATTTAGGCTTAGTGGCTTCATTTTTTATATTAGATTATTATACCTAAGAAGGCTTTATTTGAAGAATTTACTGGAGGAGGTTAATTTGCTGTAGGTTTAAAAACCAGGTTAACAACCTCATATCATATAACTGCTTATGACTAGCCAGCATAATTCACTGTCTAATAGGGTCTGCCAGGTCACCGTTAGCAAAGATACTAGTAACAGAGGTTTAGTTTATGAATATTTCAGGATCAATCCAATATTCTGCTTCATGGAAGTACTGGCATTTCTCCAGTGGTTCCATCAGTTTCTTGTCTACTCTGGAATCTCAGCCACAAATGTAATTTCAGCAAGTGAACTGCTCTGATATAACACACTAACAAAGATATAGTTTACACCTGTGCCATGCAATTTACCCCAATGCCACCTGCATAATACTAGAAGTATTCTGGGGGGGGGGGGTTGTTTGTTTGGGTTTTTGTTTTTCAAGGGTTGACCACAGCAGGAGCCAGGGTGCTGAAAAGAGTGAACCAGTGCTTATCAGACTTGCTTTTAGATGCCTAGCTGATGCATCTTGCTTACCTGCGGTACCGTAGCAGGGGGGAGCGGGATGACCGCCCCGGGTGCCGAAGCAAAGGGGTGCCAACAGGCACTGCCCAGCCAGAGCGAGACACAGGACGGAGTAACAAGTGGCTCATTTGTGCGGGGGCGAGGGTTGGGGGAAGGCGGCTCCTGCTGCTGCATGCACTCCTGGGCAAGCATGGAGGGGCATGTACCCCCTGGATCTGTGTGCAAGGCAAGGGCAGGCTGCCCCTGCAGGCTTCTCCCAGACACCAAACTTCCTTGGTATGGTACTGCTTACCTGCTCAGTGTAAAGCTGATCAGCACACGTAGGGTCTGAGAACAGTTTTCCCTCAGGTTAGACTGGCACAGAAACTGAAGAGTGTTCCTTGGCTGTGTAGCCTGAAGCATGGTTGTCATCTGAGACCTTTCACCTAATCAATTTCCTACATTTGCACAGGCCTTGAGCGCTCTGGTGATACCTTGATTTCTCTTCTTCTGTGCCCATAACGCACAGTTTATTGTTCTGCTGAGTGAAACATTTTAATCTAACTGAAGTCTCTAAGCTTAAAAGGATCTGGGTGAAATGTAATGGTTACGATATACAGGAGATAAAATGATATGATCTAAACCAGGGGTGTCCAACCATTTTGAATGTGGGGCTGGATCATGAACTTTATCACTCAGTGGGCCGGCAGGAGTGGGCGCTCACATGGCCTGTCCAGTCCAGCCGTGGCCTGGGGGGGGCAGGGGTCAAGGGGCACCGCCTGACCCCGCCATGTCCTCCCTACCACCTGGGCGGCCTCAAGGATGCTTCTACACCTGCATGCCTGGGCTCAGCAGCCAGGGGGACATGCAGGGACCCTACAGGGGGGTGCAGGACATGCAGGGATACCCCCCTGCTCCCTCTCCCCCAGGGCAGCTTGAGCCCGACCGGCAGGGATCCCTCCCTCCCCAGGGCCGTGACTCACCACCCCCAGCACAATGTCTGCGGGCGCGGGAGGATGCGGGGAGGCGGGAGTGGTGCCAGCTTCCCACTCCAACAACTACAGCCACAACAGCAGCAGCGGCAGCAGCAGCGTCTCCCGCAGGCCCATCCGCAGCATCCCTCCACGCCGGCATCCGCACCCCTGCACCCACCACCCGCTGCACTGCAACCTGCTCTGGCCCCTGCAGCCGGCAGAGACCGGCGCAGGGCGGGGTCAGCATACAAATGAGGAAGGGAGGGGCGGGGCTAGGAAGGGACACCAGGAAATGAAGGGGAGGGGAGGGGAGGGGAGGAGCTGCACTGTGTCGGCAACATCAAGCTGATGTGGTGCATGTGGGAACCTTGTCCCTTCCCCAGCCCTTCAGCAGCCATTAGGAAGCTGCTGAGGGGCTGGGGAAGGGACAAGGGGTGGGAACAAAAGTAAACAGTCTTTACTTTCGTTTCCTGTCGCAGCACCTTGGGCCTCAGAAAACAGGCTGGCGGGTCGCATGGCAGCCCACGGGCCATATGTTGGACAAGTCTGATCTAAACAGTCCCTAAGCCCTAAGCTTTTCAGTCAGGAAAAAATAAATGAACGTCGGGTTTTCAGATCTGGTTGCATAAGAGTTAACCTCCAAAACCCATTTTCCAACTATTTAGCTGGTTTAATAAAAGATATCACCACCTACCCAAAGAATCTTGTCTGCCAACTTCCAAAATCCATACTTAGGCACATAGCCACCTGCAACTCACATTGACATCAATGGAGCCTGGGTCACAGGCGGAGCTTGAAAGATGCCTGGCACCTATGTTTTCCCCCTTTCTCTCATACAGAGTTGCTTGCTGATAAGAATTTAAAGATGAACTTTGTTAAATCTTCCATGATCGATCCTTTTAAAGGAAACTTACAATTAGTCTGAGCTTGTGAGGATCTGAAAAGAGAATTACCATTTCCACTCTGGGCTGCAGCTGTATAATTCTTCTTAGCTTTTATAAATATGGACATGGATAAATAAAATAAGAAAGATTTATTGTCCGTAACTGCTTCTTATGGTTATAGAAACCAAAAAGATGATGAGGTTTTAAAGGAGAGGAGTGGCTGTCTTTTAAACTTTTATGTTTTGAGAGACCTATAATTTGCATCTTAAGTTTTGTTATGCTGAAAGTCTGATCTAGAGTTCCTTATCCATATAGTTTACAACTTGACTTCACAGCTAAGAAAGGTTGTTTTTCTTTTCTTATGTTTTCTTCAGGCGGGGTGGGCGGTTTTCTCATTTTTGTGGGGGGTGTTTTTTGCTCTCTATCAAACCCTGATAGACAGATTTCAGTCACAGCTATTAGCATTTGGTACAGTACAACAGATGTCTCCCCAGGAGGCTGACTACATTAAAAATAGCCTGAGGATTTAAACTGGTCTTATAGCCCTCCTCCCTTAAGGGGAGTAAAGCAGGAAAAAAATCCCCAAATTAAAATGACACAACAGGATTTTTTTTTTTTAAAGGCAATAGAGTACCTTCCATGTATCTCAGCTGTGGGCAGAAGCCTGAGCATTTTGTTCCCCACTGTAGCAAATATCAGGTAGGTGAGCAGCTTAAGTACTCTTATCTTCACTGAGTGTGATGCTCCCAAGATGTCACTTCAGTACTTTTTCAGTATTGAGTTAACAAGACACTATAATCAGTACAGGCATAAAAAAGTGGCACTTGCCATTCAGAAAAATACTTAAAAAAATTCTAAAAGTAGAAAATGAGGTACTGGAGAATATTCAACTCATTTCCTCAGAATCATCCTTCAGGAGTTGCATTTTTTAAATACTGTACAGTGGTTGGTGAATGTGTGCAAATGAGGAACTTGTAGAGCCAAGAGGAAAATGCTGCCAAGAATCTTGATAACAATTCTCCTTCAGCTGAAAGGAAGATCTAGTTGCTTGAAAGTCAAAACTTCAGCAGAAACTTTTAGATACGCGTATAACCTGGAAATGAGCAACACTGCCATGTGGATTCGATTTACACCATTTGCTCCTGAACTTCTTGTGTCGGATATGAGAGATGGCAATCTGTTAGAGAAAAAGTAAAACTACACACATTTTCTCAAGGACAATTTTCAAGGTCACCAATCAGAAACTTGGTGTGGGAGTGTGGCAGGGCACTGCAGGTGCCTGCCACTTTAAGGGCCTGGAGCCGGCAGCTGCCAGGTGCCTGATGAGAGCAGCCATTTTGAGCCTAGGGCTGCCCATATAAACAGGGCAGTTTTGCTGCTGGATGCCAGGCAACAACATTGCTGGGCTGCAGGTATCATCTGGAGGTAAAGGAGGAGCTGTAGGGGGTGGTCAGGAGGCTCCTGGTCCTGGGCATGACCTAAAACTGCACCCTGCTGGGAGTGGGTGGCCTGGTGGGGCTCAGTGGTGCAGGAGCCTGCAGGAAGTGCCAGGCCAGTTACCACCCTGGTGAAAGGCAGGTTGGGGTGCCATAACCCCTAGCCCCCACAACCAGGTGGGTTACCCCTTGTTCAAAGGGCCTGGAGGGTGGACCCCTGGAGAGAGAAAAAGCCATAGGCTCACACCTGCCTGAACTGGTCCATGCTGGGGAAGGACCAGAAGAGTCAAAAGGGCCAGGGGCCACCGTGAGGAACGCCCAAGAGCTGCGTGCCTGGAGTTCCAGCTGGCCTGGAGGTGGGCCAGGGCTAGTGAGCCAGAGGTCCCAGGGTGACCACACCCGTGAGGGGGAAGCAGTTCGGGGAGCCATGTTTGCTGAGGATGAAGGCAGATTAGGCCGCTGGAATGGAAGGATCATAGAGGGGTTCAACACTAGGAATGTGAGGCCCAGCATGGGGCCAGTGATTGTGAGAACATCTGGATGCCAATTGCGAGGCTTGGGCTGCGGTGTAGGGGAGGAACAGAGCCACAGATAACAAGGCGTGGCAGGTGAGAAGGCGGGCGATTAGCCCAGAAACAGGTGGGTGGGCCACTGGGAAGTCAGCCCTGAGAGGCCCCCTTGTTACAGGGAGTGAAGGGAAAAAAAGTCTTCCCCTGTACCTCCAACTCCTGTTCCACTTTCAAGCTTGATGAGAAGAACACATTTAAGATGCGACAGAAGCATGGCTTCATAGATGGGGATCTTCCAGTAGCTACGTTATCCCACCAAAATTATGTTTCATCTATCATTGATCAAATAGCTCCCAAACCCCCTAAAATCCTTCATTCCCTCTGCCTGCAGGTTGCCAGGCTCAGAACCAGCAGTGGATGTAGGAGTAAATCATGGGAAGAGGATTCAGTTCTTAAAAAGGCAGCTTAAGTGGTTAGAACCAATTCTGGGCACCAGTGAGATCTACCAGTTCCCTATTGGGCAATTCAGGTGAAGCTATAGAAAGAAAAATAAAATGAAGAAGAAATGCCAATGAAAGGGATTGAATTTTCTGAAGATAGTGAATTCTAATTGTAGGCAGGAGACAATGGATGTAGAGAAATGTCTGCTTGCCTCAGAAATTTTTTGAAACGCATATGCAGCCTTCTTACTCCATTAACTTGTGTCAGTCCCTAGAATCAGGAAGAAGACACACAATGAAGTGATAGGTAGAATAATGAGAAGGAAGAGGGAAGCAGAGGAAACTATGAACTGCAAGTGCATTTCCACTTCACAGTGTTGCTTTTTCCTCTGCTAACCTCCTGCCTTTCTCTCCTCATTTTATGTGAGTGTTCATTCCTTTTTTATCCTATCCCAGCTGTTCTATACTCTGCTCCACTCTTTCTTTTCCCTCGCTTCCTCTACAGCCTGTTCTGCATCACCACTGCCCTAGAATCATAGGGCCCTTACACTATTTTTCTGAGCAAGCAGGCCCCTGAAAATGCTTTATAGTCATGACATAATACACACGCATGGCTGCAGATGGCTTTTAAAATGGCTGTGTAAGGAAAAATTAACCCTCCTCAAATCAGGTAATAACTTAAGGCGCTCTAAAGCAGAGTGCCTTATGGAAACTGCATTCCCTCAAAGGTTATTTTTACCACTTTGCAGGGCCGGGCCAGACTGGGCTGGTGCTCCTGCCAACAAATTGGTATTTGTTGGGCTGTCAGCAAGGAGAGGAGGGGATAGGTACGGAAGCTAGCAGCACAGAGCTACTATCTGGCCTTTGCCTGGCCAGAGCTAGAGTAGTGGGAGAGGAGGTGGAATAGAGCCCCCTTTCCTCATGGGCCTCGACGGCTTCCCCCAATACCCTAACAGGGGGAGCTGGGATAGGGGGAGGAGGAGGGTTATGAAGTGAAGCGGCCCCATTACACTCCAGGACCCCCCCAGCTCTGGTGAGGCAAAACCTAGCTGGCAACTCCATGCTGCTCCTTCCCTCTCTCCCTCCCACCCCTGATGACAGCTCCAGAGCTGGGGAGGCTGGGCTGGGAAGAGGGGCAATATGACAGCCTCTTCAGAGGCTGCTTGAGTGGCCCTGTCTGCTGGCCAGGGCCAATGCAGGCAGGCTCCAACCCCCACAACACAACAGGTAAATGTCTCTTGGGTGGTGGGGGAGGGGCTCTAGCTCATGGCACTTTATACAAAGTTACAACATGGCCTGTAAGGTCTGTATTAGGGGTGAGCAAAATACAGCCCACGGGGCCCCTAAAAAATTTTAAAAGTATGTATCTGCTCCTGGCTGCCTGTCAAAGATGGCAGGAGTCAGAGGCAGTAGGACCCAGGGGGAGCTTCAGCAGGAACACAACAGCCCAGCCCAGCCCAGCCCCACCCCAGCTATTTCCCTGCCTTTCTGCTCCCAACTGTTGCAGCACCGTGTGGTTTCCGGCTGCATTGCCAGATTAGGGAGATGGGACCACAGTGGTTTTGTGTGTGTGTGTGTGTGTGTGTGGGCTGAGTCCCACACACACACCCCACCATACACATGCACCCACACACCCCTTCACAGTGCCATACCCACACCTCCTCACACACCCCAGCCACCATCATCCCACACACACATGCCCCCAAAACCTATACCCCACATATCCACACACATACCCCATGCTCCCTGAACCTGCACCCACACCCCCCCACATCTATCCACCCCCTACAGGCACACCCACAGCCCCCCACAAACCTATATCCCCCCACTATATACAAGAGTAAGACTTCACTTCAAGTTATTATATACAATCACCTCTACATACACTACACAAACACATGCAAGTCAGGACAAAAATATTTTTTGAAATCAAATTAATGAATGTTTTAGATGTTTGCTTTTTAGAATATAATTTGGTATTTCTCTGGTTCTGAGATGGCAAAAACCCCTTGCTGAAAGGAGTACTTCTGGGGGCAAGGGGAGGGACTTCTGGTGGCAAAGGTCAGGGGTTGGGGCAGGACTTCCAGTGACAAGATAGTGACCAGCAGGTGGGGTACCTGCCGAGAGGCAGGGCTACCCAGGTGGCCAAAACTCAGTAAGAGGCCCTCCGCCCAAAATAGTTGCCTACCCCTGGTCTATAAACTTTCAGGATGCCCACAAGTCTCCTTAGAAACCCCTTGAGCTCCTTGAGCTTCTGTATTAATTCAGAATGGATGAAGATCAAATAGAAGATCTGCAGTCTTTTTTGTAGTAGCCCTAGTTTTTAGTCAAAGCCAGGGGATCTATGCTCCATGTGACAAATAGGCCAGTTTTATAGTGAAAAAGAAAATAAGCTATCAGAGGTCTAAACTTTGTTGCTCCATCCCCTAGCCTTTTGCACACACCTGGGCTCTGAGAGGGGCGGTCTCCAAAGGAAAATGACTAAATGTCCATGGCTATTTTTATTTTTGGCTTTTGTCCTGCAACAGTTCGATTTGTGGCCCCAGCATACATTAACATTCAAGGTACTATTAATGTGCATTGATGCCAAAAATGGGCTGTCAAGGGAGTTGGTTGCAAGGGGAAGCTGAAGGGCTCCCCCTGAAGGAACAAGGCAACTTCTGTGTCCTGCAGCCTTTCTTGCCTTACCCTTTCAAGGCACTTCAAAATGCCAACTCCCTGTTACCTGGCATACTAAAGTGCCTTGCTCCATAGCTTCTGTTGGAGATGCAGAGGCTTGTTGATCCTGGGGTCACAGTGTGGAAACCTGTGGGTTTGTAGCTTCCAGGTGTAGGGAAGAGTCTGTTGACTCCCCCAGCTGACACTTTATGAACCCATGCCCAGGGCTTCTTGCTGCAGGTTGTCCAACTAGGAGCTGATCCCCAAACCCAACAATTGCGTGTTGCATGGCAGGAGGTGCAATTGTTGAGATCAGGGGTCAGGTCCTGTTGTGCCATTAAACCTTTCCACCCTGTTTTGAAAGGAATTGGTTGCTTGTAACATGAGACTGAACTTGGTGATGGACTGAACGGCTCCCTACATTGCTAACAAAGGTGCTAAATGTGGTGATGTCCTTCTGTAATAGCAACCATGCTCTGCTGAGAATTGTGCAGTTATCATGTTAACATGTAATGCATTCTGTTGCTCACAGAAATTAGGTGGACACTTCCCTAGTGATGTACATGTGCATCTAGCCACATTATGGCAGATGCTTTGAGGTGTGTGGCCAGAGCCTGGAACAGGCTTCCCAGAGAGGTGGTGCTCTCACCTTCCCTGGAAATCTTCAAGAGGAGACTGGATAGGCACCTGACTGGGGTCTTATGACCCTCCCACCCCTAGTGCTCCTTCCTGCCCATGGCAGGGTGTCAGACTAGATGATCTGTCTAGGTCCCTTCCGACTCATTAATTCTATGATTCTAATGACATTCAGTCCTAAATGGCTCAGGGGCTGCAAAAGCAGGCAGTATTAACCAAGAGGACAACAAAATACATCCCAAGGTGAATCACGGCAAACTCATTTAAAGAAAAAATATAGTACCTCTTGGATTCACAAGAAGAAAGGGCTGTATGTGTTGAACTCTTTGTGGTTGCAGAAAAGGTATACACCGAGGCTGCTCAACCTCTGGCCCGCAGGCCAAATGTGGTGGATCTATTGCACTTGGCCTGCAGGATGCCCTACAGATCCAAAAATGGTGGCAGCAGGGGAGTGGCCACCTTCTTCCTTGCCATGTTCTGTCTCCTCCTGTGCCTTAGGATCCAAGTTTTTAGCCCTGGTGCATGCTGTTGTCAAGGGTCAGCAGGATGAGTTCTGATATCGTCTTGCATGCCCAACTTTGGGTTGAGAAGAATTAACATTCCACCTAATATCACTGTGGAACCTGCAGCCTACTTATAGGCTCGGCAGTGCTGTGCTTGCTAGTGCCATTGCTGAAATACTTGGGGTTCATGATTGCCTACGAGGTGAGTGTGGGCCACCAGTGCAGTGTCGCGGCTGGTGGAGCGGACAAAACCCTGGCTTGCACGTATAGATGCTTCTCAAGTAGACCTCAGGATGTCATCCTCCCGCTGTCCTTGGCCTTGGCCCTGGAGTACTGCATCCAATTCTGGGCTCTGCAGTTCAGGGACGTCAAGAAGCTCGAGAGTCCAGGGGAGACCCACGCATGATCGGAGGGCAGGAGAATGGGCCTTATGAAGAGAGGCTGAGAGCCATGGGACTCTTCAGTCTGGAGGGGCACGGGCTCGTGGGGGACCTGGTGGCTGCCTGTAAGTGCGCAGGGGGTGTACATCAGGATCTGGGAGAGCATCTGTTCACCAGAGCGTCCCAGGGAAAAACAAGGACCAACAGTCATGACCTCCTGCGGGACTGTTTTGGGAGGGACATAGGAAGGAGCGTCTTGGCTGTCCGAGCCCCCAGGACCTGGAATAGACTCCGTCCGGATGTGGTGCAGGCAGGTACTCTGGACTTATTCAAGAAATGCTTGGATGCTTGTCTTGCTGGGGTCCTTTGACCCTAGTGAACTTCCTGCCCCTGAGGCAGAGGGCTGGACTTGATGATCTTCGAGGTCCCTTCCAGCCCAAGTGGCTATGAAATCTATGAAACACCCATAAAATAATAGAAAATGAGGGTCAGAAGGGACCTCAGGAAGTCATCTGGTTCAACGAGAGGAAGGGACCTCAGGAAGTCACCTGGTTCAACGAGAGGAAGGGACCTCAGGAAGTCTATGGGCCAATGAGAGGCAAAGCGCTGCTCGACCTGGTACTGGCTACAGGGGACGACCTAATCGGCGACCTAGTGATTGATGGGAAGCTGACTGACAGCGACCACGAGCTGATCACCTTCCCCATCCGCCGTAAAGCTGGCAAGTCAGTCAGCAACACAGAAGTCCTTGACTTCAGAAAAGCCGACTTTGACAAGCTCAAGAGGCTTGTCGGTCAGGCCTTTAGGGACCATGACCCCAGGGAGATGGGAGTTCAAGAAGAGTGTTTGCTTCTCAAGGAAGCGATCCTCAATACTCAAGCTAAATTTATTCCAACACGGAGGAAAGGCAGCAAGAAGGCACAGCAGCCCTCCTGGCTCTCCAGGCACCTAGCGGACCTCCTGCGGCTAAAAGGGAAAGCCTACGAAGGATGGAGGATGGGATTCACCTCCAAGGAGAATTATTCTGCACTGGTCCGGTCCTGCAGGGAGCAAATCAGGAAACCCAAGGCTGCAACTGAACTCCAACTAGCTTCAAGCATCAAGGACAACAAAAAGTCCTTTTTCAGATATGTAGGGAGCCGGAGGAAAAGCAAGGGCAACGTTGGACCCCTGCTAAACCAGATGGGGCAACTGACAACTGACGCCCAGGAAAAAGCCAACCTATTAAATAGGTACTTTGCATCAGTCTTTCATCAGTCCCATGGGACGCCCATGCCTGCTATGGAACAGGGAGATGCAGGTGATGGGGATCCCCTACCCTCCATAAATACTGACCTCATGAAGGAACATCTTGAGAAGCTGGATACCTTCAAGGCAGCCGGCCCTGCACCCCAGGGTACTCAAGGAGCTGGCGAGCGTCATAGCCCAGCCCCTGGCACGGATCTTTGAAAACTCCTGGCGCTCTGGTGTAGTGCCCGAAGACTGCAAGAAGGCCAATGTGGTGCCGATCTTCAGGAACGGGAGGAGAGTGGATCCGGTTAACTACAGGCCCATTAGCCTGACTTCTATCCTGGGGAAGATCTTAGAAAAGTTTATTAAGGAAGCCATCCTTGATGGACTGGCCCAGGCTAACATCCTAAGGGATAGCCAGCACAGGTTTGTTGCGGGTAGGTCTTGTCTGACCAATCTCATTTCCTTCTATGACCAGGTGACCTATCACCTGGACAGGGGAGAAGAGATTGATGTCATATATCTTGACTTCAAAAAAGCTTTTGATCTGGTATCCCATGATCACCTCTTGGCCAAACTGCCCAGTTGTGGCTTTGGCTCCACCACGATCCACTGGCTGGGAAATTGGCTCCGTGGTCAGACCCAGAGGGTTGTGATTGATGGCAGTCACTCATCGTGGTGCCCTGTGACCAGTGGGGTCCCTCAAGGCTCTGTCCTGGGACCCATATTGTTCAACATCTTCATTAATGATGTGGACATTGGAGTCAGGAGTGGACTGGCCAAGTTTGCCCATGACACCAAACTTTGGGGCAAAGCATCCACGCCAGAAGATAGGCGGGTGATCCAGGCTGACCTGGACAGGCTCAAATGGGCAGACGAGAACCTGATGGTGTTTAACACCAAAAAATGCAAGGTTCTCCATCTTGGGAGGAAAAACCTGCAGCATCCTTATAGGCTCAGCAGTGCTACGTTGGATAGCACTACAGAAGAAAGAGACTTGGGGGTCATCATTGACCACAAGATGAACATGAGCCTGCAATGCGATGCTGCAGCTAGTAAAGCGACCAAAACGCTGGCTTGCATCCATAGAATGTTCTTGAGCAAATCCTGGGACATCATTCTCCCCTTGTACTCGGCCTTGGTGAGGCCACAGCTGGAGTACTGCGTCCAGTTTTGGGCTCCACAATTCAAAAAGGATGTGGAGAAGCTTGAGAGAGTCCAGAGGAGAGCCATGCGCATGAACAGAGGTCAGGAAAACAGACCTTACGATGACAGGCTGAGAGCCATGGGGCTCTTTAGCCTGGAAAAGGGCAGGCTCAGGGGTGATCTGATGGCCACCTATAAGTTTATCAGGGGTGACCACCAGGATCTGGGGGAACGTTTGTTCACCAGAGCGCCCCAAGGGATGACGAGGTCGAACGGTCACAAACTCCTGCAAGACCGTTTCAGGCTGGACATAAGGAAGAATTTCTTTACTGTCCGAGCCCCCAAGGTCTGGAACAGTCTGCCAGCGGAGGTGGTTCAAGCACCTACATTGAACACCTTCAAGAGTAAATTGGATGCTTATCTTGCTGGGATCCTATGACCCCAGCTGACTTCCTGCCCTTTGGACAGGGGGCTGGACCCGATGATCTCCCGAGGTCCCTTCCAGCCCTGATGTCTATGAAATCTATGAAAACCACTGCTCAAAGCAGTACTATCTCCAACTAGATCATCCCAACCAAGGTTTAGTCTAGCCAGGTCTTAAAAACCTCCAAGGGTAGAGATTCTACAAGGTCTCTGGGTAGCCTGTTCCAGTGTTTTATTACCCTTCCAGTGAGTAAGTTTTTCCTAATATTTAACCTCAACTTCCCTTGCTGCAACTTGAGACCTTTGGTCCTTGTTATCTGCCATCACTGAAAACAGTGTAGCTCCATTCTCTTTGGAATCACCCTTCAGGTAGTCGAATGCTGTTATTAAATCCCCTCTCAATCTTCTCCTCTCCAAACTAAATAAGCACAGCTCCCTCAGCCTGTCCTCAGAAGCCATGTGCCCCAGTCCCCTAACCATTTTTGTTGCCCTCCACTGGACTCTCTTCAATCTGTCCACATCCTTCTGTAGTGGGGGGGGTCCAAAACTGGACACAGTACTCCAGATATGGCCTCACCAATGCCAAATAGAGGGGAAGAATCACTTCCTTTGATTTACTGGCATTGTTCCTACTAATGCATCACAGTATGCCATCAGCCTTCTTCAAAACCTGATCAACCCGATTGCCTTTTATGACCAAGTAACTAAATCCTTGGATGATGGTGTTGCCATGGACGTAGTCTTTCTAGACTTTAAGAAGGCCTTTGACACTGTTTCTCACCCCATTCTCATCAATAAATTAGGTAACTGTGGCATTGATGCCTACACAGTTGGATGGGTGAAAAATTGGCTGATAGGACACATCCAGAGAGTAGCGGTGGATGGGTCGTACTCAACCTGGTGTGATGTGAGCAGTGGGGTCCCCCAGGGCTCAGTCCTCAGGCCTGCACTGTTTAACATCTTAATCAGCAACTTGGATGAGGGGGTTGAAAGCACATTTTCCAAGTTTGCTGATGACACTAAGATGTGGAGTGAGGTGGACACACTTGAACAGAGAGAGAGGCTGCTACTAGATTTAGACAAATTACAAAAATGTGTAGTTGAGAATAGGACCCTGTCTACTTATAGGGTTCAAAGTAGACAAATGCAGGGTGCTGCACCTTGGGAGAAGGAATCCACAGCAAACATACAGGCTGGGGAGTTCCCCTCTTGAAAGCACAGGGGTGGAAAGGGATCTTGGAGTCATTATTGACTCCAAGATGAACATGAGCCACCAGTGCCAGACCGCAGCCAGCAAGGCCAGCCATACTTCTCATGCATCCAAAGATGCATCTCAAGCCGGTCTAGAGATGTGATGCTCCCCCTCTATGTGACATTGGTCAGGCCACAATTGGAGTACTGCATCCAGTACTGGGCACCGCACTTTAAAAAGGATGTGGCCAGCCTGGAGAGAGTTCAGAGGAGGGTCACCTGCTTGGTGAGAGGGCAGCAGGACAGGCCCTATGAGGAGAGACTGAGGGACCTGAACCTATTCAGCCTCAGCAAGAGGAGGCTGAGGGGGAACCTGGTGGCTGCCTACAAACTAATCAGGGGAGATCATCAGCAAATAAGAAGAGCCCTATTCTCCCCAGCACCACCTGGGGTGATGAGGAACAATGGTATTAAGCTGATGGAGAATAGGTTTAGATTAACGATCAGGAGGTAGTATTTTACAGTTAGGGTGGCCAGAATCTGGAACCAACTTCCTAGGGAAGTGGTCCTCGCCTCTACCTTGGGCAAATTCAAAAAGAGGTTAGATGATCACCGTCTGGGGTCTTGTGAATCCAGCATTCATTCCTGCCTGTGGCAGCGGGTCAGGCAGGAATGATGTGTTCAGGTCCCTCCTGACCCTAGCTACTATGAAAACAAGGGTGTATTATTGACTTATATTCAGCTTATTGTCCACTGGAACCCCCAGGTGCTTTTCTGCAGAGGTGCAGCCCAGCTAGTCAGTCCCCAGCCTGTACAACTGCATGGGATTTTTCCATCATAAGTACAGCACTTTGCATTTCTATTGAACCACATGAGATTTCTTTTGGTCCAATCCTCCAATTTGTCAAGGTTTCTTTGAGCTTTGCCCTAGTCTCCAGTGTATCTGTTACTTCCCCACTTGGTGTCATCTGCAAACTCGCTGAGGATGTACTCCATCCCTTCTTCCAGATAGCTGATGAAGATATTGAACAAAACTGGCCCCAGGACTGAACCCTGAGACACTCCACTTGATACCAGCTGCCAACTAGTACTAGTACTAACCTGCTACAGAGTTTATTAGTTTCCTGCGGCCTAACAGGATCACACGTGAGTGGCCAAGATGTTCCCTGTGGAGCTAATTAGTCTACAGTAAACATCTCATGTAGGAAGAAGGAAAGAGTTTGAGGAAGCATATATACGGATATAAGCACACATGCTTTTCCCTACCCTAACAGATTGCAATTCTTGCCATGAACGACATGTGCCCCTGGAGGCTGGAGTGGCACAGCGACCACCCGTAGGTGGTGGCGGCAGCAGAGGTGTGGCAGCAGGGAGCTCCCGCAGGCAGCCACAGCAGTGTTGGCAGTGGGGGGGAGGGCGATTGTCAACAGCAGTCAATTGCAGGGGTGCACTGCCAATCTCAGGGTACACATGCACCCATGTTCACCCCCTGTGTGTTCCCCCAGATTCTTGCAATTTCAGAACACAGGAACTGCTCCTTACTTGTATACCATTCAAGACACCCCAAAGAAGCCAAGGAAGTAGTGTGATCACACAAACCTATTCTCCTTATGCACCAACCAACAAAGCCGATCTCCCAGGCAGGCTGCCTTTTGGAGAGAAGAGTAGGAATTTCCTCTGAGGCAGAATTCTTCCCAGATCTCCTTTCACATGGTGCATGGCCACACTGTACCTACCACTGGCACTATTGACTGCTATATTAGGGTGAATAATCTGTGATTATTTGTGTATATGTTGCCATTCATCCTTTCACTTTTCACTGATGAATATTTAAGGTAGCCTCCTTTTTATGGAGAGGGCTGGTAGGAAGGCAATCAATAAAGTAAAAGCTTTGAAAAAAAACCCACACACACATACACAGCAGTGACAGACAATGAAAATCACATAGCCTCTGGTAATATTGATTTCTGTTGTGCCCTTGAGTCTAACTGTGTACAAGTGCCACTATTAACTCTTTGATGCAACATACAAGGCTCAGCATCAGTTTGGACATACATAAAATGTGTTTATTATTCTGCAACAAGAAAAACAGGACAGATATGACAAAAGAAGTTTAGGGCTGCACTTGGATTGTAAAATATGCCACATCTGAAGTTGACCCCATGGCTCATCAGCAAGGTTTGAATGTAGACTGTTACTATCAGTGGCACAGACCTATTTCATTTGAGCTAAAGGAATAATTAGTGTAAGACCAGTAGCGATAAAGTGTTATCTTCTAACTGGATCATCTGGTAAAGAAGGATGCAATGTGCATTATCAATAGGTTAAATAATTGTTTGCTAGGCAGCAGTGGAATGCTGGGGCTCAAGAGACCTGCCTGGTTTGAAACATGACATGTTACAGCAGACAGCTGCCAGTTGGGATCCTCAAGTACTATTAATTGTTTGTACTTACAGAATGGTCACTCATCTGTGTGTCCAAAACCACTTTGCTGAAGTGGGTGTACAGAATGCACTCTGGTATCTACATAGCATCATCATGATCCTAGGGCTGGTACAGCCAATTTGAAATGTAGCATGATTGAATAGACCCCAAATCTATTCCTAGTTATGATTAAAGTAATCTTATGCAGCCTCCCAGATTCTCAGCTACTACTGTTTATGTAAAATGTAGGAATGATGCCTGCCTGCCTAGTACAGTAAGCAGTTAGGTCTTTGCTGTATGTCAGGGTTAACTGGTGGCCCTCAGGCAGCACGTACCCCAGATTCCTACCTTGCTGCCACTCCCCCATCACTACAGCTGCTACTGTAGCCAGAACCTCTAGTCTCCCCTCCTTCGCTCAATTTTGCAGGTATATCACAGAGCTGGCCACCATCTTCAGAGGCTAATTGTGCCAAACTCCCCCATGCAGCTGACTGGCCAACAGGTTCCAGTGACCCCACCACCCCGCTGATTGCATGACAGGCAGCCCTCTCAACCAATCAGCGGAGGGGGCGGCAGCCATCTAAGCTGCTCCCCTTAGTGCTGACAGCCCTCCACCCCCCTGCCCTCCCCCCCCCGCCCAGCAGGATGCACAGCCAGGTCACAGAGGCCTTGAGGACTGGTGGCTCCCTCTGGGGAGCCATCATTTTATTTTCCATAAGACTTTTTTTCCCCCCCACAGATTTTGCAGACCTTGTACAATTTCATGGTTGATGCCCAAAATCTGCAAAATCACAAATTGAGTAGGTCACTACCTATGGTTCATACTGAGGCAGCCTCTGGGGTGGCCCACAAGCCACTTAGAAGGTGGTTGCAATGAGCACAGCCTAGTGCATATTCCTTTAAGATAAACGTTATTTTGACAGGGGAAAACAGTAAGCAGTCATGACTGGTTGGTGCAATCAACTCAGCAAGGCTTGAGGAAAAACTGTGGTATAGTTGATAGGGGTGTGCAAAATGGGCCCTACTCGATTCAGATTTGGCCTAAATCAGGGACAGTGATTTGATTTGTTGATTTGGATCACTGTCCCTGATTTGATTCAGCTGAATCCAAATCTGAAGATTTGACACTGATTCAGAGAATCAGTGATTTGGCCATAGACACAGCTTTAAAAGTTTTTTCTACATACCTTGAGGTTCCAGGCATGGCTCATGAACGCTGCAATGCTGGGACAGATGGAGAGTCTCACAGGAGTGGGAAGTGGGGCCCCTGCACATTCTCAGAGGCGAACCTGAAAGTGGACCGGAAGTACTTCTAGTCCACTTCTGGGTCCATGGGGGAGCACGCTCAGGGGCTGCCCCCCCCAGCTTGGTGATCAGCCACAGGGGGACCCCAAGTGCCCCCTCCCAGACCCAGGAGACACCAGTTGCCAAGCCAGGGCGGTGCAGAAGGGCCCCTGCATGCTCCCCAGTGGACCTGGACGTGAACTGGAAGTGCTTCTAGTCCACTTCTGGGTCTGCTACCGAGCATGCTAGGAAGCCCCCCATGCTTCTGTGGGACACTCCATGCACCCCAGCATTACAGCATTCACGAGCCGCCTGCTACCTAGAGGTATGTAGAAAAAACATTTAGAGCTGTGTCTATGTCCAAATAGCTGAATCTCTCTGAATCGATTCAGAGGATTCTGATTCGATTCAGATTCAGAGATTCAGCCACTGAATCAGGCCGAATCAAATCAGGGACCAAAGCTTCGCACAGCCTTAACAGTTGAAGCACTAAAAATTTTGGAAGAGCGGAACAGGTTCTACTGCTCATGTAGAAATGGCAGGTTCTGAATGGATTTTCATTAGGATAATAAAAAGCTTTTCTAACCTCAGAATCCCCTTTGTCAAGCTCAGAGTTGGTTCTCTAAACCCGTTCATTCAACAAACGCTAAGTACTAAACCACTAAAGAAAACAGATCGACAAATAGCAGCAACTAACCTATTTTTATCACTTCTGCTGTTTTCCAGTAGACCTTTACCAAATAGAATACACAAGCTCTACTTAAATGTATATAATTTAACTAAATAACTTGTTTGTGCATATAACAATTCTCCAGCTCTTGTGTGACCTCAACTGTCTATGCAGCCCTTCTGCTGTCCTTAATAATGTAGTTGCTCTATTTAGGGGTCAGAAACCGAAGGCCAGATACAGCCCACAGAGCCATTGGATCCAAGATGGAAAAGGGTCTTCTGTGGCCTTCAGCAGCAAGAGGTTTTGCTTGCAGTGCACTGCACCACACCACCGCTGGGCAGCAGGGAGAAATGCCTGCAGATGGTGGTGGCAGTAGATGAGTCTCAGTCCCAGCATGGTCAGGAGAGGTATGGGGATAGTGAGGACAGGAAGAGGAAGACTGCTGTCTGTCTAGTTCATCCAGTGACTAATGCAAGACAAAGAGCAGGTGGGAGGGGACAGGAGCAAGGACCAGATATCCTCAGTAGCAAGGCAGTGCCCTTCTGGCTACTACAGGCAAGTCCAGTCTAACTATACTCAGAAAGATAAGTCAAGTTGTGCAGTGGGGAACAGGATCCAAGATCTATGTAATGGCATTCACATGTTGATTTTAGGTAGCTAATTAGCACTTACCTGCCTAAAAGGGAGTTGGATTTGAGTCCATGTGCTTACGTAAAGGATCATTTTGGAATACATATTGGAATAGATACATTAGTAATAATCTTAAGTAGTAAGCTTGGTTTTAATCATCCATCACTGAGGTAGTAAATCACTTTTCAAAATTTTCAAGGTGGTACAGCTTATAAAATACATGTACGCATTTGCAATAAGCTTTCTTAGCCAAGAGGCAAGGATTTCTTAGGGTGATATCTTTTACTGGACCAATTATGTAATTGGGATAAAAATCAGACAAGCTTTTGAACGCAAAACATTCTCTCTCAGATGCATACACAGACTAGTAGATCTATAAGAGCACAGCCATCAAATACCTAATTTGGGTCCTTTGCCTAATTTATTTTCCTTTTACAAGTTAACATTTAATTATGAGAAGGAAAAATGACACGCAGAAACTACGCTACTTTATTCTACCACTTGGAGCTTTTAAGCACCATTTTTTAGTTTGGATATCAGTACTTCACAGAACTCTCTCTAAGGTGGGCGTGACTGAGTGTCCCCTAGGGATGCTGTAGCACTGCTTTGATGGCTCATTCAGCCTTCACTCCTGCCTCTCAGGGTCTTCCCTTGATGTCTCACCTGCCACACCCTGTTGTTAATACAGAGGGAAGGCTGCCCTTTAAAGACTAGTGAGCCTTAGGTGCTCTTCCTAGTCCTTTCATTGTTACTCTGTCAGCTTAATTTGGCCTGCTTGACTTGGGGCTCAGACCCTGACACCCAAAGTCTCTCTCTCTCTTCCTCTCTCCCTTTTCTGCCATGAACTAACACTGGGCCCCTCCAACCCTGACCCTTGTCCAAGCTTCAACCTATTCAGCCGACTTGGACCCTGGCTATTTCTGCCTCATAGCAGAGAGTGTCTGCCAGGTAGCCTGCTCATGGTCTTCTCTGCCCCTACATTCCCACAACACAACAGAAATATAAGCAAACTGCTTTCACAAAATTTTTTCCCTGTCAGTCAATACCCTACCACAAGCTATACTTCCCAGTACTAGGCTCACTCACCCCTATGGGTGGCTTGGTATCCTTGTACATTGGTTCCTGCAGTCAGCTACCCCAGGGAGCTTCTCTCCCTGAAATATCTGTCTACCTGCTCTGGCTCAAAGTCCCACCCCCTTTCCATCATGTTGCTTTCCCCAGCCACACACAGGGGTTTTACCATCTTAAGTAAGGACCAGCATGCATTCCTGCCACTGCTGCCTGACACAGCTGGCTTGGCTTGCTGCCTTCTCCTAAAGCAGAGGTGGGCAAAATATGGCCTGCGGGCCAAATCTGGCCTACCAAAGGATTTTGTCCATCCTTTGGCAGGTACTTTGGCCCCACATGTGTCAGGTGAAGTCATGGCACATGCAGCTGTCCTGCTGCCCCTGGGAATACAGTGGGGCAGGAATGGCACAGTAGCCAGACTTGACTTCCCAGCAATCCCCACAGTCAGAGATGATCCTAGCAGGGCACGGGGTCTGGGGTAAAGCAACCTGCATAGGGACCCCCACCCCATCCCATGGCACACTTATGCCAAGGAGTGAAAGTCCCAGCACATTGGACATGGCGGGATGGGTGACAGCTGAAACTAAGAAAGGGGCCTCCAATCCACCAGGCAGGAAGGTGGGATAAACTACAGCCACAGCCTCTCTGCCCAGCTCTGCACAGCCCTCCAAAGTGCAGGGCCCAAGGCGCTTGCCCCAATTCTCCACATCCTCCCTCCCTTGGGACAGCCCTGCCCACAGTGGTGGTTTACTCTGCCCAGCTGCAGCTGCCAGCATCTCTGTCAATGCCACCAGACCTGGTCCTGCTGCCCCGTCACCCCAGCCCATCTGCCCCACATTCACTGGTGAGGGTGCCAGATGGATCAGGAGTGTGGCAGAATACTATCTCTCTCTCCCCAAACTCTGCTATCAGGCAGGGGACCAGTCTGACAATTTGGTTACCATGGTCACTGCAGAGGGCAGACACCCCTGGCCCCATTGGCTTCAGGTAATCCTGAGTTATAACCTGAGTTGGATACATTGCTGAGACAAGGGGAAACCTGCTCCTTCTGCCTACATGACTGGCCTTACACACCCAGGTGGGGGCTTAAACTCCCTAATGTTCTAAGCAATGTCATCATGACTGGGAGGAGGCTCAAGACCCTGCCAGTCTACCCAACAACCAGTGATCAATTTCAAATTGGTTGGCGGGCAGCCAACAGTTGCTGGCCTGCATTGGATCAGCTAAATGAGGTCATAATGGCTATATAAGTTAAGGACTATCCAGGAGGCAGGAGCAGCAGCCATGATGAGAACTCTCAGAGAAGCTGGACCATCTGAAACTCACTCTCTCTCTCGAAACTCATGTTCAATGAACCGCTTGCCTCCAGAAGGAATCTCCACCTGCCTCTGGATGATATCTGTGAGTAAGCTACTCAAGATCTAAGTAGATATATAGCTTGTAGTAACTCAGATGCGTGATCAAAGGCTACCATGCTACCATGCTTGCTCTAAGGCATTTATCTGATATTGCTCTACCCTGTACCCTATTCCAAACCTACTCCTTGTAACCAATAAAGTCCCCTCTGTACCTAGCATGGGAGAGGATCTAGATTATGCCTTGGAGTCCCCTTGGTTCGGCTGACTAAGGGAGACCACTATTTGTGCTTAAGACTGAGGGAAGCAACCGAATTTCTTGCAGTGGGTCAAGTACCCTCAAGGACTACTAGGCCTCTGTTTCCCAGGAGGCACAGGGCCAAGATCAGTCCAGACCCTGGGTGGTGGCGATGTTACAGCCAGGCTTGCAGGTGTGCTCCAAGAAGGGGGTCGACCAGATATGAGGCACACCCAGGGAGGCACTCAAGAGCCTGGAAGGTGGTTGGGCACAGTGAGGTGGGTGGCTCAGCACAGGAGCACCCCCTACTGGCCACAAGGAGGACAGGTGAGCAGGTTCTTCATGGAAACCAGCCAGGGACCCCTACAAGCAGAGTGCACTCAGCTGGTTAGATAGGATAGGTCCACAGACAGGAAGCAGTGTCTAGGAGCAGGAAAGACAGGCAGGGGCCAGGGCTGGGATTGTGGGGTGGTGGCAGCATGAGGCTGGGGCTCGGAGAAGAGCCATGATCTGCAGCCTGCATGTCCCCACCCATGGAACCAGTGCTCATCACAGGAACATGCAGGGAGCAGGTCACGTATCTGCCCTGGGGCTCAGCACTGCATTATCACTGTCCTGTGATCTCAGCTGTACCCACCCTTCCCACTCCTGGACAGCACTCCCCACCTGCCTGCAGCCCCATCCCATCTGCCTGACTGCACATGCCCTTCCCATGAGGGGCCCAGGCTGGACCAGGTCAACACTCCCACCTCCTTAGCCCACAACAGTTCACCAAAACTCCTTAAGTGTCCCTCCAGACCAAATAATTGCCTACCCCATCTTAAAGTGACAGGAGCCACCTGGCTTCCTATTACAGTCCCCTCTCCTCCCCCTCCATTGTGTCTAAGTAACAGGGTTTGGGCTCCCTATTACATTGATATCTAGAGAAGCACAGTAATAGAGGGCCATATATTTTCTGCTGTAGCGATAACTACAGCAGGGTCGTCATCTGTCCTTTATAAGCCACAATAGGAGGCCCACCACAGGCATCAGATAGTTAGCTACCTCCAACCACATTGAGCCATTTGCTATTCACAGGAGGGCTAATCAATATATTAGCTTTAGAGAGAGCAGCATCAGCAATCTATACATGAATTTTATTATATAGCTCAATCTCCATCTGTCCTGTAGACTGCACAGCATATACTCATTCATGCACCATCACATAATGAGGTGAGTTATGGGGAAGGAAAGCCATTAATTCCATAAATATGCAGGTGTTGTATGATGTGCAATAACTTGGCCTGGGGGGGAGGTTTATAACAGTTTAGAATTAAATGGGAATAACACTAAATCTGTAAATATAAATACATTAAATGATTAAGGCTAACCAAATCAGTCTGTCCATCTATCTAGGTATTTTAGTGATGATTCCAGATCCCTCCAGAATTAAATTAAAAAATGCACAAGACTGAAATACAAAAGAAGTCTTCAGTATGTATCTAAATAAAAGAGATAGCTATATGGTACTACACTACAAAATTTACATAATTGTTACATTCTTAAAATGCTGTATGTAAGATATTCCTGGTATGCTGTAAATGGGAAAACACTGCAACTTGCCATGAATTATCTTTAGAATGGGAGGAAAGGATTAATGAATCAATAATAAATAAAGAGAAAATTGCATCTGATGAAATATGCCTGCTGACTGACTTGCAATTGTTCTAGAAAAATGTAAGGCGATGATGAAATAAACTAGATGAACAGAAACTGTGAAAAGAATGAAGCAAATTCAGAATCCATATGAAATAGCCATTTTGATCAGACTTGCATTACATATATGCTGCAAATACAGCATAATTTTACACTCATTATCTTCAGCAGCAGCAGCCTGTGTATTCCTGTTAATTATTTCTGAAATGATATACTCTGAAGAGCGATGCACTGAAGCAGGAGGAGGGCAATGTGTTCTGGCCAGGGGGCCAGAATGATCTAGCATGGGTCTGA
Organism: Crocodylus siamensis; assembly: GCF_052110815.1. NCBI lineage: Eukaryota > Metazoa > Chordata > Crocodylia > Crocodylidae > Crocodylus > Crocodylus siamensis. The sequence goes on along the minus strand of NC_143395.1, from coordinate 117,738,088 downwards.
GGGCATTAGACCCTGGCCTCTATCATTGTTTCTCTCCCATTCAGCTGTGGTGCAGCAAAAGCCCCCTTCCAATGGAGCCCATGAAGCCTGTGTGCAGCACAGCAAGGCAGGGCTCCTCCTCTGCCAGAGCCCTGCAGCATGGCACAAGGAAAGCTCCCCACCACCAAATGCCTCTGAAGCCATGGCTCTGTGGGCTGGATCCAAAGGCTCTGCAGGCCACAGGTTTCTGCCTGAAGCATTTAGAGCTAAATCAACAAAGGACTTAGGCATCTATGGAGTTTGGTGCTGCCACGTTTAATTTTTATGACCCTAGCATAGAATCTAGTAAGACACCCTATTCTGTGTATGGAGCACATCAGAGTAAGTGGAGCTGTCTTATTCAAGGTACTGTAGCTGAAGAAAGGCACTGCATTCTCACAGCACAATTTCAAATGGAGAGGTAGAGCGTGTTTTCCACCCTGGATAAACAGTAGCTCAGTGGTTTAAGCACTTCCCTAGGGTCTGAGATGTGGGTTTAAATCCCCAGGGAAAGTTGGACCTAGAACTTACAGTAACTGTTCTAACTACTAGTTTGCTACATAAAACATAGGCACAAAAGAAGGAGGCCAGCTGTTTTGTGAACATTCCTGCAGGGAGTTGTTAAGTACACTGGAGCAGTTAAGCAACTGAACCCCTCAGGGGATTAAGATGGAAGAGCATTTCTTCATCCCTAAAAAGACAAGTTTTTCAGACTTATGCACTTCTGGGCATATTCATAAATAGCATTTAAGTGTCTAGGGAATTTTATAGTCACACAGGGAGCTCCAGAGTGAGGCAGCGACTTAGGTTTTGTCTGGAGCATATATTTGGACTTAGGCACTTCAGTTCGTCCTGAGCTCTGCCTTAGACACAGATCTAGCCTTTACACGTACGCACAGCAGTGGTGAAAAGAATGGTGAAAAATAGTGAAAATATTTTACAAAAATTAGATGAGTCTGGCTATCTTCATCTCTGGTAAGTTGACATATCTGGTAAAGTTGAATGCTCTGGGTTACTTCTAAGTGCCTATATGGATTTTTTTTTTAAGACTCCTGTTAACAGAAAATATTAAAATATGCTAAAACCCCTTAGCATTGACTAAACAGAGGTGGAAACGGTAGCTCTGTATTAGCATTGCTCTATGTTTTGCCACAGCTGGTTCAGTGCATTAGATGATTTGTAGTTACTTACTATATTAGACAAAATTGTAATAGCCCTAGCAATATCACCCTTAAGTAATTATTTAGCAGTGTATTTATTAAGCAGAAATCCATGTTCCCTTTTTAAAATCCATTATGGAGCTTCCAAGTTTTCTAGGTCATAGATTAACACACCATGTTTTTATGTTATTATATTTTTTACATTCATGTATTTGCTTTACATCAATCAAAATTAATAGGTGGCCTTAAATGGGCCTGTTGCCTCTGAGTTGTTTATTTCCAATTTTCTTACCAGTGCTGCCATTACCCAACATAATTTCTCACAGCAGAGTTCTCTGCATTACACAGGTTTAAATGGTTTGTCCATTAGTGACTGTTAACAATGATAAATCTCTCTCATGCTGTTGCTGAATAGTCTGAATTCCATTTCATCATGGACTCATAACTGACTGAAGGCTGGGGCTTTGACTTTGCCAGGTACTTGCCCCCACTTCCTCTCTGTGGCTAAGGACAGACATTCAAAATGCCTGAGCCTAAATTGATTCAATCTTTTCAGGTTAGTCTAACCTGCTTAGGTTGAACTGGTTTGCAACCTCACAGACATTCCCTCTGGACTGAAAAACTGCAGGCACATGCCTGTGGTGGCTCAGGCTAAAAGCTGGGGGGTGCTAGAGCATGCACGCACACGCACGCGCGCGCGCACACACACACACACACACATACCACCCCTCTCAGAATTAGCTAGCATACCACATGGGTAGGGCCCATACTGTAGGGATGCCTGCTTGAGCAGTGAAGGAAGCCAGACAGACCCTGCTGTGCCTGCAGTCTCCCCTAGAGCTCTAGCCAGGGAGGAGAGGGGCAGGGCCAGCCCTGTTCTCTGGAGCAGAGACACCAGTCCAGGGATGCTAGAGGACTCTGGTTTAACTTACATCAGGAAGGGGTCTGGGACAGACACTGCATAAACTGGTTTGACCCAAATCAGTTAAGTCTGACACTACATTCAGCCAGGTTTATCTTTAAACCAGTTTCAGCCATTTTGAAACTGGATTATGTGCACTGAACTTCTGTTACAGGTTTAAACCAGTTTCTGATCACTTAAACCAGTGTAATGTCTGTCCCTAGCCTATGGCTATTTCTCTTGCCTACAATGTAGAACCCCACCTCTGGGTTCTTGCAGCTTCTTAGGTTATGTCTGCAATGTAGAACTATGACGATGGCCTGATGTGAAGTATTTCATCTAGTTCTGGGTTAATTTAGGAAAAATTGTATATGTATCTAATTGAAGCCTGGGAGTGATTTTACTGAAGCACTTTAAAAATGCATTGTAACATTAATTAAATGAGTGTTCAGCCATACCTTTAACCTCGTTCACTTTGGCTGCACTGCATGAAGGTCAGAATCTTTTTCATGTGATGCTGTTGCAACTATACAATCGCTGTTTCAAGTACTTTCCAAAAATCATCCCTCCAATTCCTGACTGCTTCTCTGGCTTTGCTGCTTACTGCTTTCTCACTACACACATGCTAAAAATGACACCTTCCAATATACTCTCAATGTATTTTAAAATAAAATTTTAAAAATACCTTAATACCCTTGACTATAGCAATACAATTCAATAAAACCTACCAAGTCATTATTTTCATTTGAATGGTGACATTCCCAGACTGTACACCTGGTAACACAGAGATTTGATAATATAACTGCACAGTGTTTTTTTCCTTTAATACTTAAAGGACTACTTGAAATAAGAGAAAAACATTATATTAAATGTAAAGCTACTAACTTGACATGTTTATTCAAAATACCAATTTTAGAAAGATGCAAGAAGGTGCACAATGTGAAAGACAAATCTAAACTCTTAGAAGGTGCAGAAATAGATTCTATGCTGCATTTCTCACAAAACCAATGTGGAAGAAAGCAAATGTAGATTGATGCTACTTTTGCCCCACATGAATTCTGCCTGTGCCAGAAGACTTACAGAAGCCTCCCCTGAATGCTCGGTGCTCAGGGCCCGTGTTTTCTGTGCATTTGCACAGAGCCTAGGAAACTGGATCCCACATTCTGAATGGAAACTTTGGTGCTCCTGCAATAAATAATCATCACTGTCTCTTTCAATTTATCTTCTGACTAGGAAAAAGCTATTATTCCATTTTCATTCCCCTTTACTCCAACCACTGAATTTTCTTGTAGTGGTGAGCTTCTCTGGAATGCTACTGGACTTTACAGTGTTTTAATTAGGCAATCATACTGGGTTTATTTTGTAGAACAGACATTTTCCCTGGCCATAGCTCTGATAACTTCTGAGTTGATTCTGTGGCTAAACTCCTGGACTGTTTATTCAGGTATGAGTTTGTCACTTTTCTTTTGCTTCCTGCCACATGATTCTTCTGTCCTGGGAAAAAAGTCCTTTCTGGTCTCCACAGCATAAGGGACATTGCCATATGGAGCAAAAATGCTGCAGCAAGCTTTTTGTATTTTGGGTTATTTATGACCCTAGAATATTTAATTCTCATGAGCAAGTGTTGGCCTGGTTTTGGGCATAGCTGATGGGGGATAGAGCTGAGCTAACAATCAGGAAGGATATCCAATAAAACCCATTCAGATTTAGAAAAGAATTTCAAAGCAGCCCTGTTCACAATCCTTTCATGTTTTCTTTCTGCAGCTGTTTGAATAGTCAGGCTTTACTAGCACAAATACTCCCAGAAAGCGCATTTTGTCCCAGATCTCTCCTGTGCCAAATTTCTGCTCAGCATAATAAAAGCAGGGAGATGCCCAGAAACCAGTCGTCTGAGTAGGACTGTATATACACATCCAAATGATCTGCAAGAATTCTTTCAAGTTTGTTCTCCTGGTAGAAAAACTTACTCAGAGACCCCTGAACAAACATTTGCATACTGAGTCCCTGAAGAGCAGAGAGCTTGCAGTGATAATGCACTGCCAGGGGCCTCTTTACACACATTTAAGCATGCTCTGCAGGCTCCCTCAGTCTGCCTGGCCATAGATGGCAGCAATGCACAGGGCAGCTCTGATTGGCTGACTGAGACTGCTCTGGGTCAGCCTACATCTCCCTGCACAATTTCCACAAAACCCATGTGAAAATTGTGAAGGGGTAATGGTCTGTTTCTTGCTCCATTGGAGCAGTAGAATCCATCCCAAGCAGCATACTGTCTCCCCAGAGTTGGGGAGAGAGCAGGAACAAGCACCCTGGGATGGTGGAAGACTGTTCTGTGGCTACTGCCTCCTGAGAGAACTAATGTCTATATGCATTCCCTTCGGAATCTCTTCCAGGAGTGATTTGACCCTGGTTGTTTCCAGTGTATTTCCCCCCTGGAGCAGCAATTTTTGTCCAGGATTTTTTCCCCCAGAGTATCTGTACACTCAGACTAAATACAGATAGTTAAAAAGCCAGAGGGCTGAATTGACTCAGTCTTTGCAGGTTAATCTAAACTGCATAGATTGAAGCAAGGAGTAAGTGAACGGACATTTACTCCTGATTCCAGAAATACAGCCACATGCCTGAAGTGGCCCAGGCCAAAAACTGGGGGGGGCATCATTACAGCATGCGTCCCAGCTACTCAAGGGGGGGCCAGGGGAACAGGGAAAAAGAGGTCAGGGGTTTCAACTCCCACCCTAGCCCCAGACCCCCAGCTGGGGTTTTCCTGGGGGGGGGGAAGCAGCGAGAGAGGCACCGCCCCTACCAGGCTTTTGCCCCCCCCTCACTACTCACTGTAATGGGGGGGCATGGCCATACCCTGGCCTGAGGTTCACACACTTAGGTGGGGAGGGAGGGGGTTTAAACCCCCTGCCTTAGTGTGTCAGCCCTGGCCTGGGGCGTGGCCATTCCCCCTATTCTCCACTCGAGTGATGAAGAAAACCCCAGCAAAAGCTGACTTTTCCCCGCAGTTCAAGAAGGAAGAGAGGGGCAGAAGCATGGCAGGGGCTGCCCCACCCCCCCAAAGCAAACCCAACTGGGGGTTTAAATCCCCCCACCTCAGCGTGCTGGCCTACCTGGCATCTGTCCATACCCTCCCACCCCTCCACTCCAGCAGGGAGCAAAGGAAAAGCCAAGCAGGGGCTGCTTCACCCCTGCCAGGCAGGCCCTGGCTGGGATCCCTTGTGGGCGGGAGAGGCAGTTTAAATCCCTTTCCCTCCCTTCCACTTTAGCCTGCCAGCCTGGCTGGTGTCTAGCAACTCCCCTCACTCCTCCACTTGAGCATGAAGCAGGGAAAAATATTTAGGGGCTGCTCCACTCCCACCAGGCAGACTGCAGCTGGAGTTTAGAGCTAGGTTTCCCACCCCCGACACCCTCTCAGTCAGCCAGAGCAGTGATAGTGCTCTAGCTAGGGTGCAGAGGGGTGGGGTCAATCCTGCTCTGCTGAAGCACACAGCACAGCCCAGGGCTGCAAAGCATCCTGGGATGCTGGAGGACTGCGATTTAACTTGAACCAGGAAGGGGTCTGGGATGGAAGTTTCATAAACCAGTTTGACCTAAATCAGTTAAGTCTGATACTACATCCAACCAAGCTGATCTTAAACCACTTACAAATTGGCCAAAACCAGCTTAAGTGTACTGAACTTCGGTTCTGTTACAGGTTTAAACCAGTTTCTGATTACTCAGACTAGTTTATGTGTAACTTCTGTCCCTAACCTTGCAGTTTCTCCTGGGAAAGCAACAACTCTGCCAGGAGAAACTGCTTGTCTGTATGCAGATCTGCACCATGGTACAGGTTACAGCAGATGTATAGATATATGCCAGCTGTCATAGCTCCTTTGGCTGTTCTTGCACCTATGCTTTGTTTATCTCTAATTGGGGCATCCCTCTGCTCTCCTGGGTGGGGGTGAAGGGGAATCTCCCCACTCCCCTCCCCATCCTATTTTCCCAGGAATAGATAGGAAAGAGAAATATAGAGCAGGGACCAGCTAGAGTCAAGTCTGTACCAGCTGAGAATTTACCCCCCAGAATCTGAGATCATGCTATGTGACGTTAGATCAAGCCTAAGGGTGAAATCCTTACCACACTGGCAAAATTTCCAGATATATCACTGGGCTGGGAATATACCTCTATATCAGAGTCATGGGAGTATACAGCAGTATCAGCTTTAAGGTAAATTTCTAGCTCTAATGGTTTTGAAGAAAAAGAGAAAAAATGTGGACCAAAGACTTTGAAACCAGAAGGCAAATAACTCCATATTGCTTAATCTTATGGATTTGGAGGCTCTAACTCGTGACCTATGAATGCTTAGGAAAGGCAACACCAGGGTAATTTTTAGTGGTCCAGATTCTCTGTTGCCTCTGTGCTGCCAAAGCTGCATGTAGGAGCTAGTACACATATGCGAATCTGCCCATTTAGGCCTGATTTACTCTGAAAATGAATTATAAGCTGTACATATGGCTATCATAGTCTTGATATATACAGTGGTGGATAGTTATACAAGTCAAGCTATTGGGGAACTTCAGCAGTACCACATGATTTATATAGCTATCTAACCTAGTATGAAATCCTGCCCCCCTCCCGATTATTTATATAAGGAGAAGAAAATAGTATAAAGAAATGAAAAATTAATTTTGAAGAACTAATACACTGGAGAACTGCATGGTCTGTTTACCAAACAAAAAAAGCAGCAAAATGCAATAAACCCTACAACTAACTGAAAATTGTTGATTGCTGGAAAAAACCTGGGAGCAGTGGGAATGTGTGAACATATGCACAAGGGCCCAGCAGGAGCAGAAACAGCCAGCCCTGGTGGAAGTAGCCAAGGGATTAGAGGAAAACTGAAGAAAAGCTGTCCAGCACCAGGCCAAGAAAGCAGTAAAAACCTTTGCTCAAGTATAAGCTGATGATTAAGTTTTATTGATTCAGGGACTTACTTTTCAAAACCGGTAGTAATTTTAACATTTTCTGTGGGAATTTAACTTGTCTACCAGTATATTTAGGCAGCAGCTTCTATTTTAAAAAGTACACAACTAAGAAAATAGATGGCCCATTCATAGGTGTAGGCCACCTGCTCAAATTAGGCCTTCCCTACTTCTCTCCTCCCTTATTGTCCCATAACTAAGGAGTGCTAGACCAAGAAGGAGCATGCGTTTTAGCCTAATAGCCAGGCGTTACAGAGAACCCTTGTCCCTGTTACTAAAAAGGCCTGAGAGGGTAGGACACCTGGGCCAAGGAAGGGGGGCAAGAAGTAGCAGCCCAGGGAGAGCGAGTCAAGAACTAAAAAGGCCAGGTGGCTAAGGAGACACTTAGCTGCACCTGGTTCCTGGGGGCAGCAGATCCGGTCACATGCTGGAAGGAGGCTGGGCTTGAGGATATAAACCCAATCGCTGACCACATAAGAGGTAGCTTGCAATCTTTGAGATCAAGTACCACCAACTATGAATACTTGGGAATGTTGGGTTGGGGGGCGGAGAATCAGTACACATTTAGGGCTTCAGTTTTGACCTAACAGAATTTTGGCAAAAAACCTTGAATAGGAATTTATATTTGCCTTGCTATGCCAATGCTCTGTTAGCTCCTTCCACATAGCTGTCACAAAGTCCTCCAACCACTAATGGGATACAACAGAAAGGGTTGTGGCCTGGCTACCAAAGAGAGAAACCGCCTTTCTCCACTAACTTATGCTCAAAAAATGTAAGTTTGTGAAGGCAGGTAGCTCAAGCTGTAACCACTAAAGCTCTTACACAGTGCACAAATGCATATGCACTAACCAGATGGGTAAGCAGGCAAGAACAATACAGGAGAGAATTACTGCACTCTGTACATATCTGGCAAAAGTGCAGATGACTCAAAGCTATAAGAAATGGCCAAGTGGATATCAGGCTGTCTCAAGGGCTCCCAGCCAGGCTTCTTACCCCTTCTTTCATGACCCTTCTTTTAAAAAAGGCAGAATGTGAAAAGACAAAGTGAAATCTTTAGAAAACTTCCTGTCTTGTGTTTTTTGTTGTTGCTGTTTTGTGAGACAAAGCTTCATCAATAAACCTAGACTTCTTGCTGGGGAATGTGGGACAATAGCAGCTCTCTGTGAGGCACACCAGAAACACTAACATTTTAGAAAAGTAATAAAACAATGATGGGTATTACTTTGTAAAGGCTACTGCAATCTTCTCAGTATATTCAATAAATAGTTAGCATTTTGCTGGTCTGCAGCACTTATTTATACTGCCAACTAGTGCTGCGCAAAATTTCACTGGCTGTTTCGGTTTCAACACTGTTTCAACTCATTTCAAGCTCAAAACAGTGAAATCGAATTGAAATGAAGGGCTTTGAAACAGCCTCAAAGTAAAACGAGGCTAGTTGAAACGTTTCAAAGCAGCCAGCAGTGAAGTGGTGAGAGACGAGCCAGCGCTGCTACTGGGAGTGCAGCCCCGGCTCTTCCCCATCTCCCACTGCCAGGCTGCAGGAAGCCATTAACAGCGCAGGGGAAGGCAACTGAGCACAATCGCTTGGGTCCCATCCCCAGCCCTAAAATCAGGCTGGGGGTGGGGAATCAGCCCAGCTGATCTAGCGAAACATCAAAACAGAGTCAAAACAGCAAGGCTGTTTCGAAATGCAATAAAATTTGAAACGGAACATTGTTCCATCAAAACTCAAGGAGAAACGGAATAGTGCCATTTTGCACAGCCCTACTTTATATATTTTCATTTGGATTAACTTACCTGTCTAAAAATCAAACTCTGAAGTTTCCCTTCAGTACTTTCTATGTTCTATGTTTTATTTCTTAACTTGGCAATTCTCTATCAGTTTGAAGGGCATCAGGTTGACTAATAATTAATAAACTTCAAGATTCTGGAAAAGCATTTCCAGAGCATGTATGTTCTTGTTCATCTCACAATGTTTCTCTGTCAGTGGGGGAGTGTGTAATGTACCAGTTAGTCAGTCAGTCTGGTGATTCCAGTTATGCAAGTTTAGTTGGCCTTTTAAAACTTTGATAACTTTTTTTTAATAATTCCTCCAGAGTTTGCAAGGCTCTTAGATATAAAAGTCTTTCCCTGCTGATGTTTTTTTTGGGGGTGAAGGGGTGGGGAGGGGTTTGGTTTCTTTTTGTTTTTCCCCATTTAACAATCATTCCCTCTGCGTTTCTATTTTCTTCCTTTTCAAAATAAATCATACAATTACTGGAAATAAAGTTCAAGATTGCATACTCCAGAGATCAGAAAAGAATAACCCACAATGAAAAGGAAGCTTGCTTCTTTTTTTTTTTTTTGCATACAGGCCTGTTCCAGGGCAACACATAAAGTAGAGTCAAACATATGTTTAGGAGCAGGCTGTGGTTTTAAGCTGCAACCTTCAGGAAGAGGCTGTGTAGATTCTGTCCCAACAAGAGCTCCAGAATGTTTCTAACAATAGTGCCAGTGGCTCTAACAGGGAAAAATGCTAAGACACTATACAGCTTCAAAGGGTTTAGCCAGTCCCTCTCCTTCCCAACTCATTATGGCTGCTGCGGATGGGTAGACTACAACCACATGATGACCCCTGTATGTATGTCATTTGACAAAGCTATTACTGCCTAAGGCAAAGATTCAAACTGTGAACAAGCCAAGTACTGTCACAATGGGGTTGCTTTGTGTTTCCTCTCCCTCTGCTGTAGTAGGGCTGGAATGGTGTTGGAGCAGTAATGGTCCAGGAAATGTGCAAAAAAGCAAAGGATTTTTTGGCAATATCTTGTAATGGACCAACTATATAGTTGAGAGAGATGTTAGACAAGCTCTTGGGCACAAAACTATGCCTAAAAATTTATCTAACATCTCTCCTGTAAAAGATATCATCAAGAAAATCCCTTGCTTCTCTTTCCCTTTGGTCGGTTAAACTCTCCTCAACACTACGTAGCTCTTAACTTTTAAGAAACTGGCTAATCTTAGAGTAGATTGCACCTCACAGATTAACTGGTTTCTCAACTTATAGTCAGGGTCCTGCGTGTTGGAAGTGGGAACTAGAAAGAGTGACTACGTCTTTGTCTTCACTGTTAAAGAAAAAATAGCTGAAACTGGTTTCAAAATGGCTGAAACTGGTTTAAGATAAATCTGGTTGAATGTAGTATCAGACTTAAGTCATTTGGGTCAAACTGGTTTAATGAAACTTCTGTCCTTGACCCCTTCCTGGTTCTCATTTTTTGACCAATTACAGTGAGCCATTTTACAGGGTGAGGCCTTCAACACTGAATTAATTCATAGCATAGCTTACTGTAGATAAGCAAAGACCAAACAAAGGATGTTATGTACTTTGTATGGGGTATGCTTTTTAACATGCAGAACACTAAGAGCAAATTCAAGCTCCCCTGACCAGAAAATGAAGGGCACCACTTGACACTGAAATCCACTGAGAGCTGGCATGGCCACGGAAAGCTTTATGTGTAGAAATGTATTGTACCAGATCATTCCCTCCAGCCTCCCAGACAGGGGGTACAAAATCCAGCAGATCTTCCTAGACTGCCTCCCCATAGCAGTCTCTTGAAATCAGATAAGCCAAACATACTTTTCTGATGGACTGGAGTTCATATAATTTGATCAGGATAATAAGCAAACTAAGTAATAGCAAATATAATCAAGTTACCATAGAGTGCACAGAGTTCCAGAGTGACATCCAGCTTCACATCATTCTAGGGAACAACCTAAAGCTAAATTCATCTGTATCTGAAAAGCCATTTGGAATTCAGCCTCATATGATGCAGGCCTTAATGGTATGGTAACAATAAACCAACTCTGAAAGCGCTATATACCACATCCTTATCCTTTCCACCTTAAAGGAAATGGTATAAAAGATGCTAGGGTGTACAGTGACTCTCAAAATTGGTTTCTGCTATAGGGTCCTGTTCATTCAGGGAACTCATTCCATTTTTAGTTGTCCCTTGGGAAGTATTTGCCTTCCACGGTAGAGAAAGACAGATTTTTCTACATCTGGCCATTTTATCTTCAGCTGCCTGCAACAATAATCTCCTTCAGCTCCACTAGTTTCCAGACTATTTAGAATTAGGCAAATTGAGGAGGTAGAAGCAAGATTGTTCCACTGCTGAGGAATAACTATTTGTGGTATGACCCAAGGGAAAGGGGGTTCTTCCACTTGTGATGGTCCATCCTGCTGCCCCATCCTGGCCTGCTCACAGGCCCCCCAGTCCCACCCACCTTCCATGCCTTGTTGGAAAAGAGTTAATATGGGAGATGTCTCGCCACTGCACAAAGGACTCCTAAGGCCAGCTCTCAGTGGATTTCAGTGTCAAGTGGTGCCCTTCATTTTCTGGTCAAGCCATTGCCTCACCAGCTTCCTCCTCCTCTATTCCTCAGTCTTCTCCTCTCAGTTTGTTTGCCTCAGGCTCTGGGCTACTCCTGAATATCTACCTAGCTTGGGCTGGAGCCCAAGACTTAGAGTGCCTTATACCACCACAGCAGACACTTGGGCTATTTCACCTTCAGCTCCAGCCTTCCTCATGGGAAGTAGGTTAGGCAGATTGCTAGAACACCCTGTCCTGCAGCCTCCACATTTCCCCTTACAGGTGCTCTTGCTCCACCACATGTCCATTACAAAAAAAAAAAAGGGAAAAAATCTCAACTTCCAGTTCTTCCCTGCCTCAGGATAATGAACAGTCTTTGCCCAGAGCTTTGCCCCAGGCCTGTAACCTCAATAACCAGGAGCAAAGAAAAACTGCAACAAAATTCACTCATCTTCCAGGGCTACTTTTTTAATGTAGTGCCTCAGGCTAAATTAGTCAAATCCATTCCAAATTCCAATCACTGAACAGAGCTCAGTGGTTCAGATCCATGTAGTGTTATCACCAGCAAATATCTTGCCTCCCAGACTCTTCAGCCGGGGGCCTCAGATACTCCTAAATCCATGGCAGGCATCCTACATGCAAGCCCAGAGGTCTTTCAGTCCAGATGCCCAAAGTCTCACTTGCCCTTAGCCAAAACACAAGCTAAGGAGCAAGCTAAGAAGAAATTCCCCATCTCCATAAAATAAAGTGTGTACCCAAGATCCTCCCACTGGGGCTAGGGACAGACATTCAAAAAGCCTGAGTCTGAATTGATTCAGTCCTTGCAGGTTAGTCTAACCTGCAAACATTGAACTGATTTGGAGGTGGATAGTCATATTCCCTTTTCATTCTAGAAATGCAGGGGGAGGAGAGAGGAAGCAGGGGGAAGCCAGGCAGACCCCACTGTACATGCAGTCTCTGCCTAAGCTGCAGCCAGGGAGCAGAGTGGAGGAGCCAGCCCAGCTCTCTAGAGCAGAGAGCAGAGCTGTGCCAAGAGAGCATGCTGGGATGCTGAGGGACTCCGGTTTAATTTAAACTAGGAAGGGGTCTGGGACAGAGATTGCATAAACTGGTTTGACCCAAATCAGTTAAGTCTGATACTACATTCAACCAAGTTGATCTCAAACCAGTTTCAGCCATTTTCAAACTGGTTTGTGTGCACTGAACATCTGTTCTGTTACAGGTTTAAACTGGTTTCTGATCACTTAAACTGGTTTACGTGTAATGTCTGTCCCCAGCCTGGGAGGCTATAGGAGACTCTCAAAGGGTGCCTGTCCACAGTGCAATGGACAAGTGTCCACTCTCAACCACACAAAGCTATTCAAAGGCAGGGAGAAGGGGATCTCCCTTTCCAGGTACAGCAAAAACTACCTGGACTGATACTACTTGCCACTGTGGTGCTAATTATGGCATCTCCCCGGCACTTCTCTCCCTCAGGCAGGGACAATCCAGCCTTCAGCAGTCAGGACTCTACTGCCACTCTCTCCTGTTGAGTGAGTGAGCTTTTATCTATCTGAGCCACTCTCCTGCCTTCTGCTCATGTGGTCCACTTGGCCACACCTGGCCCTTGCTGGGCCAGAAAGTCCTGGTCTGAAAAGGGCCAGGTCCTCTTTCTAGCCTTTTCCTTTTGTTCTTCATAACAGGGACTCTACTCCCTGTTACACCATCCTGTATTCAAAGTGCTCGTCCTGCACTCAAAGTACTCATAAGTATTTTTTCCTCATTAAGGTGCCTACTGATGTTGCCAAAGTGGACATAACACACATACATACTGTTTTCCAAAATTTAGTTATCTCTTGATAAACATATTGTCTTGAGCATAGTTTAATCGTAATTAAAATAGTTCACAGCTCCTCAGATTGTAATCATTACAGAGCTTAATGGACTTCTCTGAATTTATGCCTGTTTCAGTAAGCTGAAAAGATGACCCCTGGTTATGCTACTAGGCCTAACTGGTTCTGAATCACACTTCACTGAAACAAAAAATGATAAGAGATTGGGCTCCTCTAAGCAGTCTAATGTGTATCATTCATTTAAGAATAGTTCCTTTCTGATTGTTTGCTCCTTGATCAGGGAAAGGAGATTCTGTACTAGTTCTTCTTGAATCAGTGTACTGAGGGTGCTACCAAATCACGTTTTCTCCTCAAAAACCTAAAGCAGCATCCCTCTTGGCTGGCTAGGAATCTTTATCAGCAATTTGGGGGAGTTAAGTTTTGTACCAGAAAAGGGCTTTTCTACAAGTGATAAAACCCCAGAAGGTCTCTCTCTTTTTAGTTATTTATTTTTTAAGTCAAATGTCCAGCTGAATTGGTGCTTAAATTCACAGTTTTGCTTCAGCATGTTTGCACATCTTGCATTAGTTTTCCATGAACATTTGTGCAGTTAAGGCTTTTTTTTTTTTTATTGGAAGCAATGTTTAGAATTTCTTTCTTGGAAGCTGAATGTGCAAGAATTCATAGTAAATTACTTTTTAAGTTAATATTAGCAGGTATTCTTGCCAGAAATGCTTGTATGCTTTGCTTGGGCTCTGACTTGGGAGAGAAATTATGTATGTACTTAAGCCCATTCTTCTCCAGGACAATACTTCAGCTTGTCTCTAAAATGCAGCGATTTCCTTAAAAATTATATACTTGCTTAAGGTTGAGTTTATCAGAAATGGTTTTCTGAACCAGGGCACTTATCAGGAAAGAGAAATAATACTAGGTGACTTACTGAGCAATCTAACCAACCAACACCACTCAAGTAGCTGACATAATGCTTGCCGTCAGTTCATAGAACAAAGCAAAAAAATCACAAAACTAGGCTGAATCCTTTTATAGAGTATAGATTTGAGAAAAATGTTTGTAGATACCCCAGAAGTAGAAAAAGAAACTGCACTCTTTCTTCACCTCCATTGAAGATACTTTAAAAGACCCATTTAATATGAGCAGGTCTAGGATTTGGCTTCTTTGTACGATTAAGTCCCTTTAAAATAGTCTGTAGGTTTCGTAAGAAAAAGAACCAGAGCAGAGGGGTAGCAGGGCAGCTGCACAGCCAAGACAGCACAGGCTGCCACCATGCCAATTGCTATGGTGCGATCAGATCAGTTACCAATGCAGTGGTGGCTATCTTTGCACCACCCCACAAAAGCAGTGCTGAGAGCTGCTACCCCAGTTGCCCCCTCTTGGCTATGCTACTGGGCCCTACTATTAACAAATGCAAGGAAGGAGTTCCGATATGCTCCTAAAAACGTCAAACACCCAGAATCCTCAACAGTCACATGCCTATTTAACATACCATTCATAACATTGTGTCAAAGGAGTGTAAATACACTCACCTGCCTACTTTTACAGTATGTAAACATGCAGGTCCTGCTTCCATAGCGCATTTAAACACATTCTTAAGTCCACCCCTGTCCAGCGAACCTCTTCAAAGCACTTACACATGTTGCTGTGTAGGGAGACTCAGTTGAATCTTGGGAGCCCAGCTGAAAACCATCTGGTGTCTAAGGAAATTAAAATGCTGTAGGCAAGTAGCCAGCTTCAATTTGAAACTTAATTCAAAATACAATTAAGTTTAGATCCTTTTAATAATTTGGCATATAGATGAACTTCCTGAAGGCCAATAAGTATATTTAGGTCACTTTTAAAAATGCCATTTATGAAATTTGATTTTGCTGTTCCTCAGATATATGTACAGTCTGGACTCTTGGAGATGTTGCTCTTTGTATCAGTCAGTTTTAAAGAAATCCACACAATGTAATATCCATTCCTTGTCACCACAACCAGTGTAAGAAAAAGAGAACATGAAGACTTTATTAAAATGTATTTACTTTCTTAGGCCAGTAGTTCTCAACCTTTTTAAATTCAAAGCACCCCTGCATAATGTTTGTGAATTGAGCAGCACCCCTTTTCAAAACCTAATGTATTTGTTATACAGCTTACCTCCTTGCAGATGGGGGCAGGTAGTAGGGATGAAGGGGGAAGCAGCTAGACAGAGAGAGTCTGAGCTCACTTATCTCCTCACACTTGAAGCCTGAGCCTGCCTTTATCTAATTATCTCCTCACACCTTGCTTATCTCCTTAAACTTCCTGTGGCACCCTTCAAAGGATCTGCAAGATTGCAAAGTGATAGGAAAACTGCTTGTTTAAAAGAAAAGGAACTTACCATATCTCGTCAGATAGTGTTTTGGATCATTAGTGTCAATAAAGGGAAAAGACCTACAGACAGCAAGATTTCAGAAAAAAGTTACAGTCTAAAGATTTTTGCTAGAAACTGAAAGCATATACTAATAATAATGAAACAGAACAAATTAACTAATGTTGCTGACTTGTGCTGGTTCTTGCTGTATCTGCAACCTTATTATTATTATTTTGCCTGAAGCATCACAGTGAAGTTCAGTTTCACAAGTAATTATGCAACTAACAGTGTGTCAGTTTTTATATCTGTGGGAAACAAAATAGCATTTGTACTCACATGATTAGCAGTGCCCTAAATGAACTTCTTTTAGCACTCTGTTAATAAATACACACCAAGACCATTCTGTGGTATGCGTACAATAGGCATGTCTTAGGGAGAGAGATTCCTGTGCAAAGTCCTTTGGAGTAACCTGATAGAATATCTTTGATCATCATTTGATTGTTGGGAAAAATGGCTTGTTTTGAGGTACAGGCTGTCCTAACACCTGGGCATTCAAATAGGTAGCCTGACAGTAAATAGCAAAGTCAACTAAACATAAGACTTACTCTTGCCTGAGGTCCTCCAACTGGGTGTACAGTAACCAGAACAAGATGTAGCATGAAGGCACAAAAAGCCTGCATGCTGGGAAGGGAAAAGAATTATAATTGCTTGAATGTAGATCAAAGAAAACAAGTAGTTAGAATGAAAGCAAAAAGAATTCTTGATCTGTGAGAGAATGAAGCTTGGAAAGATACTACTCTGCTTCAGCAAGGTCCATTATAAGCTCCTTTGTCACCAACAAGTTGGATACCAAATTAAAAGTATCTCATGTCAGATGTAAAGTAGGCTGCAGTTTGGCAACAATAGTGAAGTCAAAAGAACACTTGCTGTGTTAAGATCACTCTGCTTTCATGCATGTGCTGCTATGCTCCTGCAGTGACCTCTTTTTCCTTTTAAATACAGTCACTGAACTGACTTTCCTGCCAGTGAACTGATAAAGCAGTAGATCCTCTCATCTATGCTTCAGCCTAGATTCCTCGGTAGGATTCCCTGAAATCAAAGTATTACACTGAGGAAATTTATGAAAACTGAAATTAGTAGGTAATATTTCTCTATCATATTCCTTCCCGCCTCCAACACAGTTTAGTAGTACAAATAATTTATTTTAAAATGTTGCTGGCATGTAAGAGACAGAAACCAGCCTCTCTTTTTAACCATTGATGAAACTGCACAAAACCTCACTTCACTATTGCCCCGTTGCTTTAATTTATGACAAAATAAATACTGAATTTTTACTAGCTGCTCAAGAACGAAAATACTAAGCAGCCCTTATATCTAAGGCCAGAATCTCTTCAGTGAGCTTGAACTGAGGATCTCCTGGCATATGTTGAGAACCAGCACATGATATATTGAGAGGCATATGATTAACAGAAGAATCTCTGGGTTTGTTTAAAAATGTATGCTCCAGATCCTCTGATAGCATAAAACGTAATGCTACTTTGCAATGCCATTTACAGCACTCAGGTCTGGCCCCATGACTTTATTCATATGTAACTAATGCAGTGGTGCCAGCCTTGGTTTTCAGAGCACCTAGAAAAACAGCACAGGAGTGCACAAAACAAGAATAAAGGATACATTCCTCATTCTTTAGGGAATAAGGTGGTTGCCAGCTGCACTCTGGAAGAAAATTCACTCCAGGATATAGCATTACACTGTCAGGTAAATTAATTCTTTCAGCTTCCCCTCAATTTACACAACAAGTTTCTCATTCTTGCCTTCTGGGTCCTATACTCTGCTGCTCACTCATTCCATGTTATATCACCTCTAGCTCCGTACCTGTGCTCTGCCAAAGCCTGTCTCGGGTTCTGTCAAATGGCATAACGCAGTTAAGTGTAGCGCTACCCAAGCTAGTTCTGAATAACGTAGCTTGGGTACTAGTACCAATATTACCACATTATCTAGATATGTTAGCACAGGTGAAACGTCCTGCTATTGTGGTTCTTCTGTTTCTAGGATTCAAAAAAGCCAGAGAACATTGATATGGCACTGTGAGGTGCTGCTTTCATTCATCCTAGCAGTAAAAAGCTATTTTCAAGTGACAACAATGGATGCCGCTAGATTCTTCTTCTATGGGTGCGTCCAGGCAAGTGTGGACGTGAGGCATGTGGCTCCACACACCCGTTTGTGGTGCTACACGCTGCAAATGCAAGTGTTCCCTGCACTGGTACTCACGGGGTCAAAAAAAACCCCACACACAAAAAAAAGGAAGGTGGCACATGTGGCAGCAGCACACACCACCCAAAACCAGAGCCTGGCCAGCCAGAGCCACACTCCAGACTTCCAAATAATGCAGAAAGTGAGTGGTTCTTCCTCTTCCATAGTGCTTCTTTGTATATTTGTCTTTTGACTAAGACAATGACACTTTGCAAAGGCAGAGGAGTTACTAGTTTTTCAGGGACTTGAGAAGGGTGGAACTGGATTGCACACAGGCAGCTAAATCCACTTAGGCATCTAATCGGTGAAATACAGCCCAATCCTGCAACAAATCAAATCAGTGTGGTGTTAAAATAAGAATCTAATCTGCAGCAAACCTGCTTGTGATGTCACTGTGCCCAAACCACAACTTCGGTTATGCTGTATGTCTAGACTACGGGTGGGCAATTATTTTGGCTGGAGGGTCACTTTAGGAATTTGAGTGAGCTGTTGGGGGCCAGGGGGTGCTGACCCAGCTGGCATGGTAGGGTACTGGCCTGGCTTGGTGCAGCAGGGGGGAAGGACGAGGGGGCAATTGAGTAATTGAGCCTATCCAGCCCATGCCTTCCTCCCTACACCCACCACTGGGGGCACCATATGGAGCAGGCAGGCAGGGTCTCCATGGAAACTAGTCAGGACTCTTGCAAGCAGGCCACACTTGGATGGGATGGGATGGGATGGGATGGGGCTGCAGGCAAGTGGGGTGCAACATCTGGGTTTGAGACAGGCTGGGGCCAGGATCATTGGGCAATGACAGCATGGAGCCAGAGCTCGGGGCAGAGATGCAAGCCACTCCCTAGGGAGTCCCCAGGGAGTGGCCATAGCCCCATGTTGTCACCACCCCACAATCCCAGCCCCAGGCCCCGCCCACCTGTCCCACTCCCAGACACCAGTCCTTGCCCACCCTTGGTCCCATCAAGTAAGAGCTGGAAGGAACAGCCACTGTGGGGGCTGCTGTGAAGTAAAGTCCAGCTGCCATACTGCCCCTGTCTTGCCACGCACCCAGGGTCAGCAGGACAAGATGCACATGCCACAGCCTGGGCTGCCCCCCACACCAAGGGACCTGCCATGGACCAGATGGAAGCCAATGGCAGGCCAGGCCTGTGACTGAAAAAAATCTGCTTGTGTTTAGAACAGTATCTCTGTTGTAGAAGAAAGTATTTCCCCAATGTATAAATTACTACTTTGATTCTGAAAAAAATTAGTTTTATCTTCATGTGTCAGTAGTGGAATGGCTAGTCAACCCAGCCTAGGTTAACATAAAAACTTGACTTTGTCAGATATTTTTCTTTGGATGGTAACTGCGTTGTCTGGGCTGTTCCTCCAGTTTTACAGCCAGTGAAATTTCCTAGTGGAATAAGATGTTAACTGTGTGTGTTAGGGTATCTGAATCTTGCCCTCCATTCAAGTTGTCTTTAAAGATACCCCCAAATACACACTTCTGGAACCAAAAAATCACATCAGAAGTTTCAAGCATAAAGAAGAGTGGAAAGGACCCGTGTATAACCATACTGACTTGCACTGTAGGTCAAAGAATTGCATTGTGTTCTTCTCCAACGTAAGTGGGAGTATTTTTTCTGAAACCCACCAACCTAGCCCCCTGTATTTTAACTTGTAATTAGTAAAATGTGTAGTACAATCTGTATTTTTAAAACAAAAATTTAAAACATTCAGTCTCAAACTGAAAGCTTCAAAAATACTGGGATCACCATGATTATAATCATATTGCTTGGCTACTTCCACATTATGAGAGAAAGAAAAGCAAGAAAATAGACAAAGGGATTTGACCCTACTACTGAACAAACATCAATAGTAAAGATTAACAGTTTAGGAGGAAGACAGTAGCTAGCCTCTGTCAAATACACAAAGCCCAGTTCCTTGCTGCACCTTCAGGAGGCCCAGAAAGACAGGACATAAGCCATCTTATGTCAACTTTGCATTCACTGGATGGTGAACTTCTCCACGTTGTTTTAATTTACTGCAGCCTGCCCAAGGTGGCCCATGAGCTATAGCATATTTTAGAACCCCTACAGCACCGAGCCCTCGGGCCCAACCAGTGTATGGCAATTTTAGGTTTTGTGAAGAGGGCATGTGCTAAAGAAAAGCTCCCAGTAGAGAAAGCAGGAGGTTCCTGTTGAGAAGTGTGACAAGAAGGGCTAGGCTGGCTGTTTGATAAAGGTGGCTAAGAAAGAGCCCATGGAGTATCCGAACTTGCATCTCTGTCAATGCTGTGTGCTTGGGACTGTAAGAACTATCTATGTATACTGGATGAGATATTCAGAACTAATTGCATTGCCTGTGTTAATAAATTGCCCCAGATAGGACAGGTACAAGCTCTAAGAAAGTCTATGATGAAAACCTTGGGAGAGGCTGTGGCATTACATAAAGGTAGCTTCTATTACCCCTCTTTCACTGCTTTCTTTATTATTAGTATCCGTGTGGCTGATCGCTGTTTCCTGGCTCTCACAAGAAATTTATCTAGATGTCATGTGATACTCCCCGTGTCCTTGCCCATGTGTCGCCCCATACACCATCCATCCATAAGGTATGCCTTGCTCTTGATCTTTATACATGTACTCCAGTTTTCTCTAGGGAGAATCCAGTGATGCCCAAATCTGATACTGGGTATCTGTTTATTTCTTGTACTGGCTCTTCCTGGGAGTCCAAAACACTTTGATCATGTTATGTTTCCTCATGCAAATGTACTGCCTTAGTAGCAGTTTTGCAGGAAAACAGACTTCTTTTTTTCAAAATGAACTAGCATGTACTGGTGAACTGAAATATGGTATTTTGAACCCTTTGGGTAGAATAGAAAAGTTAAGATTACATACAGGTCCAGGACAGCAGCATGACCTGCCGTATTGCCCTCAATGTCCAGGATTTACCTTCTCCTTTTCATTACCCAGCCTGCTTCTTAAGGCAACCTGTTCATGCTTCAGTTCTTTGTTTCAAGTTGCAGTCATGCTGTTTTCATATGTTAGTTCTTTCTTGGCTAAGAGCTGTCAAAAGTTAAGGTTTGGTCATTGTTCTTCTGTATCTCCCTAGGGTAACTCATTTCACATGTTTGGCAGTTTACTAGAACTACTACATACTCCCCTGAAAGATCAAACACCCATTTTTTTTATATATTCCCCCATTCCAGAGAAGAAATCAACTCCTCCTATCTTCAGAGGTCATAATACAGCAGAAAATGGTAAACTCATATATACATCTCATTAAATATTTTCCACACCCATGTCTAGATATTTTCACTGATTAAATCCACACTCACTGCAGTCTGTCTGACTCACACTACACTCCCATTTCCTGGGTGCATGAGAAATGACCAGTCATCTGCACCTCTCCCAGAAATTAAGCTACTCCTGAAGGAATTTACCTTTCCATTCCACTTCTGTCCTTTCTTTTCATGAGACCAATTTCCCCAGCTGGAGGCTAAGGGCAGTCAGTTCTGTGCCAGGCCTATTCTTCAGCATCTACACATTGTCTCTATAAATAGTTCAGTTGCTCTTTGCTCCAGCTCTTAGCTCTGCCAGAGTGCGAGTTTGCCAGGGCCTTCCTCTACTTGAGATTGAGATTTTCAGTAGATGGCTCTTTATTCATGCCTTTCCATTACACAGTATAAGGATTTTGACTCTAATTATAAACAATTGCTTGGTCTTACGTGTGTTGCTGCTAAGTTTCACAGTCTCCTATTCCAGTTCAAAGAGTCCAACTGTATTACTCTTGGAAGACTAAAATGTCATTTTACTTAAAGTTAAATGTTTGAAACTACTTTGAATCAAGTACTCCTAAGCTGTCTGTTTAAATTAAATGGAGGGATAAACAAAACTAAAAGTTTTTTGCTTGCAAACGGCAATTTTGATAAACTATGGGAGCTAGAATGAGAAACTTACGAATCTTGAATGTAGAGAAGGCCAGGAATTTCTTTAAAGTAAAGGAGCAAAAGCCATCTGGAGCTTTTTCCTAAGCAAGGAAGAACTTGTAGGAAAGAGCTCAAAGTCTAACAGAATGAATAACCACCATAGTAAGGATACTGGGAATAAACAGCCTCTAAAGGAATAGGAAAAAAGGACTGATCAGCAAAAAAACTCTCTTAAGAATGAGAACTGCCAAAAGCCAGGCTAAAAATATAAGAACAAATGGCAAAAGATTTTTCAGCAATATAACTAAGAAGGAGAACAGAAAAAAATGGGGCAGCTATGTGGTGAGATCAAAGATAAACTAAGTAATTGTGTTAAGTGACTACTTTGCCTTTGTGTTTAACATCATTGCCCTTCTTGGAAGCTGAGGCAAAGCTAAAGGTTTGAATACAGTAGCAGCAGTTTCACTAAAATGATGCAGAAGAATTAACAATACAATTATATATGATACGATGTGATTTGGGGTTATTGGTAAAAGCATATACTAAGATTACACATTCGACCCATTTAATATATTATGTTCCATTTTACTTTTGTTTATGATGCATAAAAATAAATAATATGAAGCACTACAAAATAGTAGAAAAATTAATAAAAAAATTAAAAACAGGGAATTCTCTTTGATTTTGACCTTTATTCTTTGTACAGGTAGTGCAAACAAACCTACAAAGTATGGGATGGGCTGTAAGTTGTTATAGAGGCGTCAAATGTTTTTTCTTCATTAACCCAGTATTTAAATTTTCCCCTAATGGAGAGATCCATTTTTCTCTTACTTCTTCAAAGAACAAACAAGACCACAGTGATTTAGATAATCTATCTCATTCTTCCCACAAGACCATATCCTGTCCAAATATGGGGTCTGACACTACCTTCCCGTGATGACTACAGATCTCATTAGAGTGAATCGCAATTTCATAATGGCCTCTCATTGTTTGTGGTTTTGTACTTCAGGTAAATAAAGCTTTCTTTCAGCCTAGAACCTATTTATTTAAAAAACCAGGAAGTTTAAGAAAATCTTACTGCCTGCATATCTGTCTGCATGCTGACATCTTTAACTCTTAAATGTATGTCTTTTTAAAAATATGGTCTGAATACAGTAATTGTCACGGCAGCTTAATGTGCTCCAGCTGGGGGGGTCCTCTCGCTTGCATCCCAACATTTCAAAAGAACTGCCACATGAAATAACAGGTCTGATGTTTTGAAGAAATTTATCAATGCAGTAGTAATACCATAAGAATGGGCAAAGTAGCACCTATATTTTAGAAGAGTTAAGAAATAATAATCTGGACAGCTACAGACCTGGTAGTTTCACCTCCATACCATGTAGTGTTGGAGAACAAACTTACAAGGAAAGAAGAATCAAAGGTACAGAAGTAAATGGAAAATAGGGCAGACTACAACATAGATTTCAAAAGGTAGCTCTTGCTGGACCAAGATAGTATCTTCCTTTGAGAAGTTCACTGGTTTCCTAGTCAAAGGACGTGTAGCAGTGATTTATCTGAACTTCAGTAAAGCATGCGGTATGGTTCTATGTGGGACGTTATTATTTGAACAAGAGAAGATAGGGATCAATATCAGAGTTGTAGGTGGGTAAGGAACAGCCTAATGCAAGGGTGGGCAAAATATGGCCCACGGTAGCAGTTAGGGTTAGCAAGCTTCCCTCCCCTCCATCCCCGCCCCCGTCATTCTTGATGGGCAGTTTGCTAGTATGTATATTTATATATCTATATCTATCTATCAATATAACTATATAGATAGATATCTATGTCAATCGAACACAATGTTTTATTGATATATTTACAATTTTAAAGCAGTTTGGAAGCCTACCAGTGACTCAATCGCTATAATAAAATAAATTCTAAATACCTATAAATTTTGGTGTTTTATTTTGGATTTTTATCCTGGAAAATCAGAGCTCTCTGCCCCCTTTGCTCACCAAGACACGGGTCCAGTGGTGGCTGTCCTGCCTGACTGCTTTGTGGCATGAAGTAGCCAGTGCCCTACCCATGCCATTGCCCCTCACTCCCCACCCACAGCCCTCTGGCCCTGCTGGTGCCCTCAGTCCTCACCCCCAGCCCTGCTGAAGGGGGACCCCAGCTACCAGGGCTACAGAGTGCGTCGCCCAGTTCCCCCTCCCTATGGGCAGAATGGATGGAGCAGATCCCATTGGAGAGGTGGATGCGAACTGTCTGCAGCAGGCTGGGGATCCCCATCCTGTTGCCCTCCCTTGGGGCCTCTGCAGCTCAGCAGGTGGGACCCGGAGTGGCAGGTCAGAGTGGGGCCAGGCAGGGAAGTTTGTTGCCACTGCTGTCAGCTCTGCCCCACCCAGGCCCTGCAGCCTCGCATCCAGCCTTGGGCCCCAAGCCCCATGTACCTCCCCCACTGGGCAGCAGCCCTAGTCCCAGGCCTGCCCAACTCCCACAATATGGGGGCCTCAATTCCTTCCCCCCCCACCCCGACTTACCTGCAGGGAGTTACTCTCCAGGCTGCCTGGTGGACATATGCATGTGTGCATGCACCCATGCCTGTGGCTCCCTCTGCCTGATGGCCCTCCATCCACTCCTCCCTGCCCCTTGCAGGCTAGAGCTCCACCAGCCTGCAAGGGGAAACACCTGTACTCCTTAAAAAGAGAAGACCAGGTTTTCTCCTTTAAAAAAAGAAGACCCAGGTTTTACCACATTTTTCCTTGGCGAACGGAAAACCCGGATCCCTGATTAATCAGTCAAAGCCAAGTTAGAAATTAGTGTGCTGCCATTACTGGTTTTAGTTTTTACTATTTTACCATTTTCACAATTACTGGTTTTAGTTATATGATGAAAAAAAACAGTACAATAAAACTACTCTGAGTAACTCTCCTGTCTATGGGAAAAGGATAAGTGACCTGCTTACCTGGTGGTTTTGTGTCTCGGGTTCCTAGCACTGAACAAAGATGATGGAAAGTTTATTGTGTTTTGATTTCATTTATTCATTTATTTTTACAGGCTGGGATAGAGCCAGAACCCAGGGGACTGTCCATGGCTGCCCCCACCCCTAAGCAATTACATGCTTACCTGGGCAATCCTATTCCACCACAGGCAGCAATAGATTGAATTTCAATAGTAGATGTTTTCGATCTGAGCCTTCAAGAGGCCGAGAAGCGATTACTACATACACACCAAAAAATGCACTTATGGCTATGTGATGCTGCTTAGGTGCATAAAGGTGAATTAGGATTCAGCCATTTCTGTTCAGGACAGTCGCTAGTTGTGTTTTTACTCTGGTGGATATTTTGGAGAAGAATTTGGCGGGGGAGGTTAGAAACGGTTACATTTGTGTCTGGGTGATTCTACCATAACCTAGCCTATGTTGCCATAGGGAAGCCTTCTGAGGAGGCTCAGAAGGGACACAGGACAAGCATAGCCAGGCAGGTAGAAATGCAATCTAAACTCTACATAGATACCAAAAATTACACTTAGTCAGCTTTGTAAGTTTAGGTTCACAAAGGTAAAGTTTTTACTTTTACCCACAGTTACAGAAAATAACTCATGACACCAGGACACAGGAAATGCTAAAAAGAAAAATGGTTGAGGTAGAATATTATATACCAAGAGAGAGCTCTGAAATATTTTACAGCATCTAGACAGTTCAGATTTTTCTGTTTTTGCTGACACTAATTTACGCTCTGATAATCACCATTTCTGTTTTCCTCAGCATGAGCAATTGTTGCTATCAAATCTAAATAATCAGAGAGTAAATGGTTTCTGGGAAAGAACAGGCTGTTTTGTTGTTCACACTGAAAAGTGTATTCTCCTATATGCATTTGGCATATATTTACAAAACACTACTCCATACACACACACACATACACCCTTGCCTAGGCTATCAGGCTAGCCTGCCCCCCCCCACACACACACTTCTTCTGTAAATGTATACCAAATACATGTAAAAGAATACCTTATTCAGTGCAAACAAAAAAACCAGCCTGTCCTTCCTTGGCAATCATAAATATATACATGCCCACCTCTTTGTTTCAAATGTCTTTCTAAATTATTACTGCTTAAATATGAAATAGTCCAAATGATGCCCTTGTGTATCTTTCTTTAACTTAAATAAAGTGAGAAGTGACCTATATAATTGTGCAGCATGACTAGAGTAGAGTCCTGTGCTTTTTGGAACAACTGCCTTCAGAAGATAGCAACGACTTTGCAATCAACTTGTTAATTGTATGTGTCACTGCGGTAAACAGCTGAAAAAGTCTTTGCCATTGCAATTCAGCTACTTGATATTCTGAGATGCACTCCTTACTTTATAGCAAGATACAGGCAGGTGAGGAGATTGTGACCTCACCTACCTGCAGGCTTTCTTATACAAGCTTGGCAAGACCATGTTTACCAACCTCATGCAAACGAACATCCATTTTCCACAAGAGAGTTCTTAATGTCACTCGGGCTTTTTCTTTTCCATCCTTTAGAGGAAAGATCCTGATTTTTTTCACCTAGTTAGATAGCCTGGTTTTACTATTTTTTACAATGAGTGTACAGGGAAGTTTCAGATTTAAAACTAGAAAAACATTCTCTGTCTGCCACACTTAACACCAAAGTGCCCTCTAGTGTTCCTACTGTACTGGCAACTGTATTTGAAAGAGACTCTGGTTTCCTGGGGAAATTTCTTCTTCATCATTGCCTGTGTTGGAGCTGGTGATTCACAGTCTCTTGGGTACCCTCACCACTGTCTACAAATTACCAGGTGTTGTGAGATCTCCCTAATCAAAATCATGTCCAGGGTCACTCAGAACATTGCCAGAGCCCTTGTTACTGTCCTTGTACTTTTTAATAATTCTGACAGCTTCTTTCCTTGTCCTGGGAGTGAGCTTTGTCCACCATAAGTTTTGATATTGGTTTGTGTATCTCGGCATTATAGAAAGACTGCCAGTAAAGCAAAAGTGGCCTCACTCCTCTTTCCAGATCACAACTTAATCCCTGATCTTTGCATGTGCCCAATGTGGATTCACAAGATATGGCTTCCAAAAAGCTGAGAAGGGCGGAGGATTCTAGGAATGAGAACTCACAAGTGGGGCACATCTGAGTATGTGCTGTCACCTAGACAGGTTACATCCATGTAGTCTGACCCCAGAGTAGTAGAGGGTAGATGGGCAAACAGACAAGTCAGTGGAAGAGTGAAGTAGTGCTGTGTGGGATAGCAATAGGAAGCCCAAGACAGGCAGAGAAGAGGCATTTGTATAAACCTTTCTTTGGATCACCTCATACAGAAAGAGACTTCATCCACTCTGAAAGCAGATTGTCCAGTTCACAAAAGTGGCAGATAATTAAAAAATAATAATAATTGCACTGTGTGGACACAAGGGATGGAACTCTATTACTGGTTTTTGTGACTAAAGGGCAGATTTTCAGCCATGTAGGTGGCCTTTTTGGACCACTCCAGTGCTCCTTTTGAAGGTGGCAGCCAAACGAGAGAGATATGCAGGGCTAAAAGAAGAAGAACGTGCTAGAAAGTGCTTGGCACAGTGAGCTGTTCCCTGCTCTGGAAGGGAACAGGCCCTGGGCTCTAGCTTGGACTCTTGGTCCCAGTGAAACAGAAACTTTCACAGTGCTTGCCATCTATTTTTTTTTTAACTAGTGATGAGTAAAAGTAAGGTGCAGTGGCTCAGCTTTGAAAAGAGCACTGGAGAAAGGGAACAGATAAAACTTAACCTCTGGCTTGATGGCTAGAGCACTCTACTGGGAAGTCAGAGAGATGGATGTTCAAATTCCTCTGGGCAAGGGGGGCCTAGAACCTAGGACTCCTGCTGCTTAGGTGAGTACTCTAGCTACACTGCTATTGAGGTTAAAATATGGGAGAATCCTTCTCCTGTTTTTTTCCAGGACTTATGCTCAGGTACATGTGTACATAACTACACGGCTGCCCAACTAGTGCATAGCTCTTTGTGCATGCTCACTCAGTATGCTCACACATGCACATGCATCTCACACTGCATAGATAATAGACTTGCTAACTGTGCATAAATGGCAGAAAAGATCACTTGTGACTGGAAAACTGCAGTCTAGGCACACAAAAGGTAATAGAATTCCATACCACGTGTTGAACCCCAAAATAAACACAAGATAGTGTGAAAAAACTTCTCGATGTAGACCACCCCTAAACATAAAATAAAAGCATAAGGGTGCCACATACGTACCCCAAAAATACTTTCATCCAGTACCGATGTGATCACAATTGAATTTAAACAAACAGAATTCTGGAAAAATTACTATGTGCATGCCACTGCTACAATTTATTATTCATGAGTTTGGTATCATTTAATCACATGCCAGTACACTTTTGGGTTTTTTGCTAGAAATCTAAGCAAGGCTTCTAAGTAATTCTTGATTCATGGAGGAATGTAGATATGGTTTCATTTCATTAAGCTGGGAGAAATTTATTGTCCCCCAATATTATTCTTGTCAGAATAGAAAGTAAATATTCTTAGTAAAATAGAAATTCTTTGAGTAATTGAGGCATAAGGATAGCTTGCCACCAGCCATTTGTATGTAATATATAGATCTCAGCCCACAATACCAAAATTTAGGATTCTTACATTCTTGTAATGTATCTTAAACACCTGATATAGAAAGCACCATAACAAAGTAGAAAGGAAGGCTTAAAATAAAAATGGATTATTTTAGTATTATGGTGTTTACCACACTAGACTCAAGATTTTGTATTTTGAGGCCTGTTATATAAAAGATATTAAGATACTAGCAGGTGAGAGATGGACAAAGGAAAGATTTAGGTCTAAAAATGAATGATTTAAGTGTGGTACAATAAAAGCATGTTGGAAATGAATGGAGTGACGATTCTTGAAATATTCTACTGTAGCTGTCCAATAAAGTGATCCATTCCATTGTTGTTGGTAGTTCAGATGTCATATACAAAAGTCTATACATTAGACTTCCACCAAAATTTATCACCTCTTGGCCAAACTGGCCAGTTGTGGCCTTGGCTCCACCACGATCCGCTGGCTGGGAAATTGGCTCTGTGGTCGGACCCAGAGGGTTGTAATTGATGGCAGTCACTCATCGTGGTGCCCTGTGACCAGTGGGGTCCCTCAAGGCTCTGTCCTGGGACCCATACTGTTCAACATCTTCATTAATGATGTGGACATTGGAGTCAGGAGTGGACTGGCCAAGTTTGCCCATGACACCAAACTTTGGGGCAAAGCATCCATGCCAGAAGATAGGCAGGTGATCCAGGCTGACCTGGACAGGCTCAGCAAATGGGCAGACGAGAACCTGATGGTGTTTAACACCGAAAAATGCAAGGTTCTCCACCTTGGGAGGAAAAACCTGCAGCATCCTTATAGGCTCAGCAGTGCTACGTCGGTTAGCACTACAGAAGAAAGAGACTTGGGGGTCATCATTGACCACAAGATGAACATGAGCCTCCAATGCGATGCTGCGGCTAGTAAAGCGACCAAAACGCTGGCTTGCATCCATAGATGCTTCTCGAGCAAATCCTGGGACGTCATTCTCCCCTTGTACTCAGCCTTGGTGAGGCCGCAGCTGGAGTACTGCGTCCAGTTTTGGGCTCCACAATTCAAAAAGGATGTGGAGAAGCTTGAGAGAGTCCAGAGGAGAGCCACGCGCATGATCAGAGGTCAGGAAAACAGATCTTACGATGACAGGCTGAGAGCCATGGGGCTCTTTAACTTGGAAAGGCGTAGGCTCAGGGGTGATCTGATGGCCACCTATAAGTTTATCAGGGGTGACCACCAGGATCTGGTGGAACATTTGTTCACCAAAGCGCCCCAAGGGATGACGAGGTCGAACGGTCACAAACTCCTGCAAGACCGTTTCAGGCTGGACATAAGGAAGAATTTCTTTACTGTCCGAGCCCCCAAGGTCTGGAACAGCCTGCCATCGGAGGTGGTTCAAGCACTTACATTGAACACCTTCAAGAGTAAATTGGATGCTCATCTTGCTGGGATCCTATGACCCCAGCTGACTTCCTGCCCTTTGGGCAGGGGGCTGGACTCAATGATCTCCCGAGGTCCCTTCCAGCCCTGATGTCTATGAAATCTATGAAAAGACTGTTTCCTATAAATATATCATGCTGCACAGCGAGTCATGGTTGACATTATGATGCATCAATTTTTTTCACCTAGATTTTTCTGCTATAGATGTGGGGCAGCTTCCAGCTTTACAAAGCTTTAACAAATGCCCATCACAGCATTTTTATGCTGTCAGTTTTACGTTCTCCTCAGATGCATAAAAGCCTTTGCTGGGATTTCAAGTGGAATTGTTCACTGGTGAGTGGACAGAGAGGCCTCAGTCTCACAAATGTCAGCTAAGTAAACAGTCTGGAGAGCTGTTATGGTCTAGTGCAAGGTTGAGCAGAGACTGTGTGTGAGTAAAAAGTATGGTTAAAATATGCAGACTCATGGAAAAGCAGAGGTCCACCTTTACTGTCATAGCCATTCCCATAACAACTGTTAATAATAAATAGCAGTTCTTTCCTAACTCTCTGTAATGAAAGTCGTCTGGGATCTGACAGTCAGGTTCAGTTTCTACTTTTCATATACTCAGTAATAAAGGTCCTACAAAGGAAGTTAGAGCCATAGTTACAGGTACACTGCCCTGAGTACCATCTCCTTCTCTACAAGGTAGGGTGAGTAACTTTTTGCTTATTTTGACAACAAAAAATATCTTTTAAATTGCTCCCTGCAAAAATTTTTCTCTTAAACAGGCTTGCATGAGTTCTGCCTGCCCCAATGAGAGATCAGAGTTTTCTTCCTCCTGATACTGTTGGTACCTCCAGCACCTGATTCTAGTTTTTAGTGCAATGTTTCTGTGTTTCCCTGAAACAGGCTACCCAGTCCATCCCTCAAGAAACACACCTTTGTAGCCTTGTATCCCAAAACTAGAGTTACAAGATTAAAACTAGATTTAGAACAAGTAGTGGGTTAGGAATGGCATAGTTTCAGTCTACACTGAAGTTGTATCAATCATAGCATAGCTCCACACTCTGAGACTTGATGAGAAAATAGTAGTAACGGAGTGTAAAGACATCTGTTGTTTTTTTCCCCATTTTAAAAAGCATTTGATTTGGATTGGATGGATGTGTAATGAAAACAATTACATTTATATTGTATTCCAGATGAAGTCATTGCCATTAAAAAGTTACATGTGAAGTCTCCCTAATGACTGTAGAAAATCAAGCAATGGATTCAAGTCAAAGCTTGGCATGACTTGTCACCACCATTTTACATCATGTACCTAAGCTGCCATTAAGGATATTAGATTTGTGGGCATGCATGACATTGAATTGGATGATAAAGTGATTATGTAGAATTAAGCTCCTTTGCTTAAGCAGATGACATCACACAAGTGGCAGACATGTTTTGAGTTAATGATAATGATGTTCTTTTTTACCTGAAAAAATTGATCCAGTCACCTTGGGCTTATAATAAATGCCAAAAATATACAGTGGTGGTGTCTAAGTAACTGTATAAAGATCAAAGTGTTGAAATGCAGCTGTGGGGAAGTAGTAAAACATATATGGGTTAATTTATGGGTAGTTATAAGAATTTTTAAGGAGAGTAGGTTGTGAAAGCAAGGCTTAGGAGTGGCTACAATTAAAAAGAGTAGGATGATAACAACACTGCAGAAAATCATGAACATACATCAACTCAGGCTGATGGGGTAACCACTAGCTAAATGTCTGGACATCATCCCCAGAGATATGACCAAACTGAACTAAATGAAGGACCAAACCCTGAAAAGGCACAAACAGCTATGCTGCATTGCTACCTGTGTCTGTAAAGAGGTTTTGGGATGAAAAGGAAAAAAAGCAGCAGCTCTTTGTAGAGTCAATAGAATTAGGAAAAATAGCCAATATAATTGGGAGAGAAAGCAAACTGGATTCCATTCCCATTTCTGCATCTCCTGAATAAATTGTTCACTAGGTTGTCATCAGCTAAAACCCCATATGATTGGAACTCAGGGAATGATTACTAGGTCTATGATTCTATGATGTTCACTTTCTCTCTTCTTCCACAGAAGAACACAGGACAAAAAAGTGATAAAAACTAATTTATCATTGAAGGGAGGTGACTTGAATATACTTCTTAGAGTAGGTGGTGACAGTACACTTAGTTATATTTTGCAACAGAAAACTTCAAGCACTTGGTGTGGGTCCTGCACTGACAGAAGTGTCAAGTCCTTTTTAGATCCATTCCCTTACTCTCACAAGAACAAGTTAAAAAAGGGCAGTGTATGAGAGGAGTATAAATGTGTCAAGTGCACAAATCAAATGCTTAACTACATGCATTTGTAGTTCACCATCGTTCACCTTACTTCTGCTATTAGATACAAAGACTCACTTGGTAGCAATAAACCATCCTTGCCATAAACATAGGCTTGGTTCCCTGATACCATGGTGCTGTTGTTCATCATCATTTTTCTACCTTGTGCAACATCCCATACCTACTATGAGCAGAGCAACTTACCAGATAGTACATCTACTGCAACAGGAGAGCAAATTTACCATAAAAAATGAAGTCAAGATTAAGAGGACTATTCCAAAAATAAAATGGCATGTGGATTCAGAGGCAGGTTTGGGGCATAGAGACCTCTCATGGTTACTTTCATTCAGCTCCTCATAACAAGAATCACTAAAGGCCAAGTTCCATTCTCACATTCTCCCACTAAAGTCTATGGGAGATGAGTTCATGCAGCTAATTACAATCCAAGTGACATACTTTATTGTTTAGGTAACTAATGCAGAGTTTTCAGCAAATATGTAACCTTAGTATGGTCGTCATCATCTTTGTATTACTTTGGAATCAGCCTAGAAATATCCTTGGCTTAATCATGCTGTGTTTTGTTGATCTCCATCCAGAGTCATGACCCCCGAACTAAGCCCTCCGATCCTGTTCTGGGAATGAACTGGCTTCAGCTACTACATAGATTGGGGCATGCAAAAGTAACATACTATAACCTTTGCCCCACCTTAGTTCCTGTCCTGTGCCAAGCACAGGGTGGCCAGACTTAAGAACCAGAACCTAAGTTAAGACGTCATTATAAAACATTATCAGCCTTCAGAAAATGCTGAAAATGTTTCCAAATTTCTGTGCCTGAAGGATGAAAATAATTCACTTTTGGTGAGAAGTAGCAGGTAGTTGGTCCATAACTGAGTACAGAAAAGGAAACACTAGGTGCTGAGCTTCTGAAATTTTCTACCTTTTCATAGACATGTGTGGTAAGTTCCTAATGCCAGCACTGAATTTCATGGATCAGATTCTGATCTCACTTAGGTTACTGTAAATGCAGAGTAACCAGTGACTTAAAGATTTAGGACTTATTATGAGTACTCCAGTGTATGTGAGATCTGAACGTAGCCCACTACCCTTCTGCGACATGATTCTTCATGCAAAAAGATTCTGATAAGATGGGAAAATACCTCTCCTGGGTGTGTCTGAATTAATTTTTGTAATTTCTTTTTAAATGTCTCATATTCCCTCTTGAGGTTGTTTCTTTAATGCTTCAGACATGGAGGTCTTTATGTATTAATGACTTAACTATTTTCTGCTTCCCTTTCCCCCTTTGCACTACATTACCTTCCTCAAGGAAGGGTTCCAAGAAGTGGGCACTGACCATCACTCACTGGCAGCCATTGGTCTCAGGAGACTATGGGGATTTCACCCTTGGTAGGTTACCAGATACTACCGCAGCCTTTTGAGTGACTGAGGGGTCCGATACATGACAGGAAGATCCTCTGGCAAACTGCACGCACAAATTCAGTTGAGCTTGCACTGGCACGTCGATTCCACTGGCATGTCAATTTGCCTTGAAAATTGATACCTCTTCTCTAGCTCATCATTGACCCTCTCCATCTCCATCTCAACCACTGACCAAACAGTTACTAAAGTTGGATCCCGTGTTGGAAAGAAAACCAACATTTTCAAGAACATATCTCTAACAAGTGGGAGTCCAGGGCTCAGTTGAGTCATTGGCCCACCCGCTTGTCTCAGGGCTAACTGCCCACCTACCTTACCTGCCACACCTTTGATTAAACCAATGTAAAGTTGTTAACAAGGTGAGAGGCTGCCCATTTACTTGCCCTGATGCCAAGGGCCCATATATGGCTCCAAACCTCCACTTGTACCGTGTCCAATGCCTTGCAGATGGCATCTGTGGCCTAACACCCAGCCTATAATCCTGTGCCCTCACATTGTAACTCTCAATGTCGTTTACTCGGGGCTCCTAGCCTCTCCCTTTCCTCAGGCTCCCTGCCCAGCTTGGGACCCTCTTGGTCCCCTGTGGCAGGGCGCTAAGGCACCTGCTATTTGTAGAAGGGAGATAACTACCCAGGTGCAGGTTTCTAAGGCAACCAGAGGGAGCTAGTGACCCACACCTGCCAGTGGTCAGCTGACTGGAAGGGGCAGGGCCTGGCCCACATTTAAATCCCAGGGCTGAGGCCAGGCAGGCAGTTCCCTGCCAGCAGCCATGGGGGAAGGAGCTCTCCCAGAGCAAGCAGAGGGGAGAGGCCAGACTGCAAGTACAGCTTTGAGACTGGGGGAAGGATGGAGTACCTCTGGTGGGGCAGGAATAATGTTATAGCCAGATGACTAGGATTTATGTTATAGCCCAGGAGCTTGTGTTTTGGTCTGCTGTTTTTACCACAGAGCGAGACAGGGCTGCAGCAAGCCCGAGCACCAGAGAGGGCACAGAGTGAGACAGGGCTGTGGGGAGCCCTGGAAAGATAAGGGGGCTGAAGGGTAACAAGGCCCCATACTGGAG
The DNA here is from genome assembly GCF_052110815.1 of Crocodylus siamensis. NCBI lineage: Eukaryota > Metazoa > Chordata > Crocodylia > Crocodylidae > Crocodylus > Crocodylus siamensis. The sequence continues at coordinate 117,703,559 of NC_143395.1, read as the reverse complement.
AAGGCTAGAGCCTCAGAGTCAAACCCTGTGTGGTGGGTTTTGGACGAGGAGACCTAGCTAGAGAAAACAGGGGTCAGATCTGGGTGGGCAAAAGACCCCAATATACAAAATACAATAGGCAGTCTCCCACTTGCAAGAACAACAACAATAATTTCCATCAAGACGTGGCAGGTAAGTAGAGGGTGGGACATAAGAGTTCCAAAGCAGAGTCCAAAGGCACCCCATGTAATGCGCAGATTAACAGGGAAGATGGCGTTGGGGAGGGCAACTTGTTACATCTCCTCACACCCCCACACTGGGGGCTCATCCTCTGCCTGACACTGGGCCTCAATCCCCTTGGCCCAGGAGCTTCACACCCTGCTTCTTCATGGGCCCAGGGCCCCATCCCCCTGGGAGCCTCACACCTGGCTCCTTCATACACCTCAAGACTCACTGTGAGCCTGGGCTCTGCCTCAGGTCCCTTGATACAACCTTGGCCCTACCTCAGGCCTCACTGTGAGCCTGGTCTCTTGCTTTGTATTCAGGGTGTACTCCCCTAGCCTTTCCTTTCCACAGGGTAACCCACAAGACAACAGGGGCTGAGGCTTTCTAGCACCCCAAATTCACCCTTCACTGGGAAGGCACAGGTGTGGCATTTCCTGGAAACTGCCCCACCGCTGGCAGTCCCACTACACCATCCAGCCCCAGCAGCGGAGTTTTAGGTCATGCCCCAGGACTAGGAACCTCCAGCCGTCTCCATTGTTCTTGCTCTGTACCTCCAAGATGTTATAAGCAGCAGCTTTAGCTGGGTGATGCTCTCTCTGTCCAGCTGCTTGCAGCAAACTGCTGGCTCCACTGTTCAGAGTCTGTTCTTATACCAAACAGCCGGGCCCTGTTCCCAATCAGGCAGTTGTGCCTGACTGGGAGTGCAGCCACCTGCAGGCTGCTCTGCTGCTTGCCCTTGCCCTTATGAGCAACAGAGCACAACTTGTGCTGTTACAGTATCCCAGGTGGCTGATTCCAGGATCCAATTCCATCCTTGATGACTGCCACTAAATCAAAAATTCAAATTCAGTTACCTGACATACCTGTACTACAACTCTCTCCATGCCAGCCTCCATTCTGAGATCTCGACTTGTTCACCTTCTCCACAGATACCTAGGCTTTGGTAAGTAGATTTGCAGTGATGGAAGGGGAAGGAATAGTTGGCTTCAGCAATTCCTACAGCCATGAATGAATTTCACCCAAAGGTAAATAAATTAGACAAATAAGTGAACCGGAGAAGAATGTTTCTCTTCCCTCATCTGCCCCTTTCATTCCCTTTCTTAAAAATAGGTTTGAAAAATCTCTCTTTTCACCAAATATTCAGTGCTTTTGGCATCATAGTACCTGGTACTATACTACATGCTGGGCGCATCTACCCATGCAATTAATGCATATGAATCAACTCTGGTGCATATTTCATACGCACATGAAGAAACTCCACAGCAGGGTAGTACTTGTTTTTACAAGTACTACCCTGCTGCAGAGTTTATTAGTTTTGTGTACTCCAATAGGGCCACACATGCAAACACCAAGATGTTTACCGCACAGTTAATTAGTCAGCTGCACAGTAAACATCTCCCGTGGAGGCACCCACTGTCTGCTAATACTGAGTGGTCAATTATGCAGTAGCTGGGCAGAGAAACAATCAAAGCACATACAAATAAAATGCAAGTTAAAATAATCACGTGACTTGCTCAGCCTGGGCTTTACTACTGCTTGTAGTTAGGGGGATCTCGAAACGGTAAAAGTCCCAACCTTTCTCTTTTTCTTCCTTCAGAAAGTAAAATTTATTAGAAAATGACAGAACACAACAGTGAAGCCATCTATCATGTTCCTCTCTAAAACACTGCTGTTAACCCTAATTCCAGGCTAAACTCACTAACTGTTGCTGCCCTAGGTTTGGCTCTCATTTTCATCCAAACTACAAATAAAATATTATCAATTCAATTCATACATCAGCAAATTGTTCAAACCTAGCCAGCAATCAAACAATCCGCTTCCAGCATACAGGAAGATTTACATTTTTCATGTGAGCGATCAGTTGACAGATACTCACAAACAGGTTAGAAAAGAGAAAAGTTGTTTAACCACAGAATCATGCTGATGACAGATTTTATGTAGATAAGGTTTGTGTGATATGTTTATTATTTACAGAACATTTTGAAAAGACAGAATGAAAAGTGAGGCATATTTATTTTTAGAGTACGTTTTTGAACAAAAATGGAACAGCTAGTCCTGAAGAGTGATCTGCAGATGGAAACAAATATGGTGCTCTTCCTTTCAGTCCCCATACCCAGCCTCCTTCTTCTTGCCCTCTCCTCTCATTTTGTCTTCTCCTTTCCCTGTCTTTTTTCCTGTTCTTTCCTATTTTTATATTTATATAAAATATAAAATAATAAAAGCTAAATTAAAAAAAGGAAGAGGGTCAACCACACATTATCAGGGGCTTCCATATTTGTTTTCCTGTGCAGTTTGAATATACCCAGAGGTGAAAATCAATTAAGGAAGCTCTTTAAACATGAAGGTTCATGTGTTCTGAAACTACCTATTAAGCAATCAGTTATTTATATTTAAGGACTAAATGCATCATTTAGCCATCATGTTTTGAAAGAACAAACTTGCAGTTTCTTAATCTGTTCCATTTTTTCATGAAACATCTGTTCTGACATTAAACTGGTGTACATGTAAATAACATTCAAAAAGTTCTGTGTAAGGATGAATAAACCTAGCAACTCATCTACATATTATCTAGCACTGATGCCAATCTCTAGCATCAGTGCTTGACAGCCAGACTGTTTTACAATTACATTTCAGTGACAGATTGAAACATATAATACCTTTTATTGATCTGACCAAGTGATATGACCTAGAAAAAATAATCTACAATATTCACAATAATAAAGTATAAATGGGCATGCATTTAAACATAATGCAAGAAGCAAGGGTAACTTATTTAAATATAATGAACATTTATCCATACTCAGCCATTATGGAATAGCTATTTGAATAATAAATAATAAACTGCTGCTAACTCTGAATAAAACTCAAAATGACAATGAATGTAACCCCTTTCAAACTATAAAAATAACATATAGTTGAAATAAATATTTTGACCCAAGAGGAAATCATGGACAATAGGCCACATTTTCCTCTTAATTACACCACTGAAAAGCTGGATTATATCTAATGTAGTAATATGTTAAAATCAATAGAAAGTTGGTCTAATAAAAGATATCACATCTACCCAAAGAACCTTGTCTGCCTATAGAATAATTATACATTTAGTTCCAATTCAGCAAAACATTTAAGTATGAGTTTAATTTTCATAGATACCAGGGTCAGAAGGGACCTCAGCAGATCACTGAGTCCGACCCCCTGCCCTGGGCAGGAAACCATGTATGTAATTCCATCTCTACTAAACAAAATAGTTCAGTTCATTGCATACTTCAAACATGCTTAAACTACCCCAACATCTGCTGGGAGGAGCAGCCAGCTGGATCTAACTGTTAATGTAGGTTCTTAACCTGCACACAGGACCTTCACCTAATGGATGAGGTATATGGTCCCACTAAGGGAAATGCCTTACTGGACTTGGTGTTTGCTACAGGGGATGACCTGGTGGGAGATCTGCAGATACAGGGTAACCTAGGGGTGACCACCAATTGTTAGAATTACTATCTGGCGAAAGGTAGGAAAGATAACCTGTAGGGCAGAAGTGCTAGAATTCAGAAAATCTAACTTCAATGAGCTCAGGAGATTAGTTAGCGCAGCACTGAAGGACAAGAGCATCGGTGAAATGGGAGTCCAGGCAGGGTGGTCATTCCTCAAGGGAACAATCCTTTGGGCACAGAAGGAGACAATCCCATCGCACATAAAAGGGGGCAAGAGGGCCAAGAAACCCTCTTGGCTGAACAGGGAAATCCAGGAAAGCCTAGAGGTAAAAAAAGAGGCATACAGACCGCAGAAGGAGGGGGTAGCCACCAAGGAAGAGTACACCTACTTGGCTCGCACTTGCAGGAAGTCAGGTAGGAAGGCCAAAGCAGCAACAGAACTCAGGCTGACAACAAAAATTAAAGACAACAAAAACTCCTTCTTCAGGTTTATAGGGAGCAAAAAGAAGGCTCATGGTAACATAGGACCTCTACATGACAGACTAAGGCAATTGGTGACAGATAAAAGGGACAAAGCTGGGCTCTTCAATGAGTTTTTTGTTTTTGTATTCCTGAGCACAAATCAAGACACATCTCCCAGTTGGACTATAGGTAGGCACAGGAGGGGCACCAACCTACCAACAGTTAGTGCCGACCTAGTGAAGGGATACTTGGAGGGTCTGGATGTGTTTAAGTCAGCTGATCCAGATGATCTTCATCCAAGGGTGCTGAGGGAATTCACCAGTGTCATAGGAGAACCACTGGCACAACTGTTTGAGCACTCGTAGTGCTTGGGACAGATCCCAGAGGACTGGAAAAGGGCTGATATGATCCCTATTTTCAAGAAGGGGAGGAAGGAAGATCTGGGTAACTATAGGCTGGTTAGTCTCACCTCTATCCTTGGGAAAACTTTTGGAAAAATTATTAAGGATTACATTTGTGGGAGTTCAGCAGGAAAAGTAATGCTGAAGAGCAACCAGCACAGGTTCATAGCAGGTAGATCCTACCTGACTAATCTTGTTTCCTTTTACGACCAGGTCACAAAATGCTTAGATGCAGAAGTTGAGGTTGATGTCATTGGGTTTTTAAAAGACCTTTGATACGGTGTCTCATCACATTCTCATAAATAAACTAAGCAGCTGTGACGTAGATGATTACATGGTCAGGTGGGTGGCAAATTGACTTAAGGGACACACCCAGAGAGCGGTGGTGGATGGATCAGTATTGACCTGGAAAGATGTGGGCAGTGGGGTACTCCAGGGTTCAGTCCTTGGACCAGTGCTGGTCAGTATCTTTATCAGTGACCTGGATGAGGGTATGGACAGCACTCTGCCCATATTCATGGATGACACCAAATTATGGGGCAAAGTAAACACACTGGCGGGGAGGGAACGGATTCAGGCAGATTTGGACAGATTGGAAAAGTGGGCAGAACAGAATAGGATGCAGTTTAACAAAGATAAGTACAAAGTGCTGCACCTAGGGAGAAAGAACCACCAACACACTTACAGGCTGAGGGATGACCATCTCAGCAGCACAGCAGCGGAAAGGGATCTTGGAGTCATAGTCAACTCCAAGATGAACATGAATCATCAATGTGATGAAGTGATCAGTAAAGCTAACTGCACCCTATCATGCATTAGCATATGCATGACGAACAGGTTTAGAGAGGTGAAACTTCCCCTCTATGTGACATTGATAAGGCTGCAGCTGGAGTACTGTGTTCAGTTTTGGGTGCCACACTTCAAAAGAGACATGGAAAACCTTGAGAGGGTCCAGCGGAGGGCTACTCGGATGGTTAGGGGCCTGGAGGTAAGGTCCTATGAGGAGAGATTAAAGAACCTGGCTGGCTTCAGCCTCCACAAGAGAAGGCTGAGAAGGGATCTAGTGGCCATCTACAAATTCATCGGGGGGGCAGGGGCGGGGACACAGCATGGAATAGGAGATGCTCTGTTTACCAGGGCACCCCTTGGAGTTGCTAGAAATAATAGCCACAGACTGACAGAGAGCAGATTTAGATTAGACATAAGGAAAAACTTCTTTATGGGTTACTAGAATCTGGAATGGGCTTCCAAGGGAGGTGGTGCTCTCCCCTACCTTGGGGGGCTTTAAGAGGAGACTGGACAAGCACCTGCCTGGGGTCACCTGACCCCACTGCTCTTTCCTCCCCAGGGTAGGGGATCAGACTCAATAATCTACTATAGTCCCTTCCAACCCTAAAAATCTATTAAATCTATGAAATTTCACTCCAGGTTCAAGTTTCACTCAAGTCAATTATTTATACAATTTGCAAATATTTTTACATTTTTTTATCTGTACTTTTTAATTTCCAAAATGTTTGCATTTCCTCAAAGGAAACATTTTTCTATCTGATTAATGTTTATTCACTACAAAAGGAAGCAAAGTCTATGTTTCAGTGGCCTCTCTAAAATGATCTGATGTATGTGAATTTTTTGAGTTCCTAAAAAGCAGGTGCTCACACCACAAAACTGCTACCACTCTAAACAGCAAATCATGAGTCTCTTCTTCTTTTCCATCAGATTCATATACAGTTTTCAAGCTTGTTGGCAGGGCAATGGAGGGAAGCTTCTACTGGGTAGGCTGATGTTGTACCTGTCCTGTGAACAGATTACTTCAGTCTCCACAGACTAAAGTAATGTGACTTATTACTTTCAGAAACAGTACAATTAAGCTAGCTTTCTGAGTCACCAAACTGACATGCCAGAATTTTGAGGAGTCGAAGCAGAGCTAGGGGTATCTAAACTCCAATCTGTATCTGAATTTTGTGGCAAATGTATTTGGGCCTGTTGCAGCAGCATTAGCTAAAAGAGCTCTACTCCTAAGGTCAGTCTTCTTTATGTCAAGGACCCTTCTTGGCCCAAGAATATGAAGACGTTAAAGGAGGATTAAAGCTAATTTTGCCTTTTTCTATTTCGGCACCAACTTCCAGCAAGGAGAATTGGCCCAGATCCCACTGACATCTGCCATTTACTTCAAAGGAGCCAGAACTTTACCCCTAGATGTTTGACCATTTTATTCTTTTTAATTTCAGGAATAAATGATGCTGAATCAATTATTATATCATTATTCTTTATTTTCACTTGGGAGCTATTTAAAACTGAAAAGAGTGGCATCCAAAGATCTTATTTTAATGAACAGTCACTTGTATTTCACAGAGCCTTTCAATATTTCCAGTAATATATGATAGGATCCTATGTTTGATATAAAGCCCTCAACCTGATGTTATTGTTAAAAAAATAGTATACACCCTCCATTTTTTGGATGTAGTGGCATGCCTCAGCATCTCTGAGTAATAACCGTTTGTTTTTCCTCATAATGCTACTGAAGCATTCAAAACATCTCATGCTGCAGCTGTAGGGACAAATCTAAGTCATTGTCACAGGCACCTCAACTTAGGCATTGCCAGCTTAGGCAGAGAGGAGGGGGTAATCAAAGGTAGCTAATGGGAAAAAACTAATGGGTACATATGTGTCTGATCTCTCGTAACTCAGGACTCACCCACCAGGGCTCCTCTTCAACTGGCTACAGAGTCCAGATGCTTTTTCTCGATCTCCTTCTGCCCCCATGTATCTCAGGAGTTGCCCTTGGTGCTGTACTTTGAATTGGATGCTGCTGGTGTTGTCAATCAGATATGCTCTAACGTATCAGGAACATAGGTGGATATTAATCACCTCCTCACTCCAAATAGATGTTAGGATGCAAGGTACCAAGAAGCTTGATCTGGATCTTTTCTGAGTGCACACAGGGTGTTTCTACATATGCAATGAATTTTCTGCACAGAAAATTCAGGCTCATTAAAGTACCCCCCAGTGCATGCCTGCAATTAGAGGTCTGGAGAACAGAGCATTTGAAGAGAGGTTGAGGGCCATGGGACTGTTCAGTCTGGAGAAGAGAAGACTCAAAGAGGGCTTAGTAGCAGCCTTTAAGTATGTAAGGGGTGAACATCAGGGGCTAGGAGAACACCTGTTCATCAAAGCACCTTGGGGGAAGACTAGGAATAATGGTCATAAACTAATAGAGGATCGCTTCAGATTAGACATTAGGGAAAAACTTCTTTACGGTTTGTGTGTCTAGAGTATGGAATAGACTCCCCCCAGAGGTGGTAGAGTTAACTTCACTGGGGATCTTCAAAAGACAACTGGATACACACCTTGCTGGAGTCATCTGACCTCAGCAGTCTTTCCTGCCTTGAGCAGCAGGGGCTGGATCTGATGATCTCTGAGGTCCCTTCCAGCCCCTAACTCCTGTGAATCTATGACTCTATAAAATTGGGATGGGCACCCACCTCCTGTGGCCCTCTGCTGCCTACGCTGACCAGAAACAGCTTGTTCCCAGGCAACATCTATGCATACAGTACAGTGCATTAGTTAATGTGCCGTTTTTCTTGTACCTGTATGTACAGGTACTAAAAAATGGCACATTAGACTAATCAACTCTGCAGATTATGTATGTAGATGGTGATGCTTTACTGCGCAGTAGATTAGTCTAATGCACAGTAAAACATTTTGTGTAGATCCACCCACAGGGTCCTTAATCTTGTTTTCAAAACTTTTTTTTCATTTGCTGTCCCCTAAAAACTTTTGAATAGAGGTGTAGACCCCTTTGGATTGCAAGTGTGGGTATTTATTTACTTTTGATTGATCATAGTCATCTTTTGCGGACCCCTTAGACATCATCTGCAGGCCCCCAGGAGTCTGCAGACCCCAGTTTGAAAACTACTGATCTATGCATTTAGGCACATGCACAGGCCAAATGAGACGTCCTTATTCAATTTGTACCCCTCAGCAGTTTTGGAGCTTATGAAACAGGGTGAAACAGAATGGTCTCTGGGCTACTGAGTAATTACAACATTAGAAGCTGAAAGGAAGAAGCAGAAACAGAAGAAGGAAAGGAATACTCTTCCCATCAAAAGATCAGGAATGGCTGCTGGGGATTGTATATTTGTGTGCAAAAAACAGCAAAACCACCATTCAATTATAAATCCTGAAAGTTGAGCTTGATTTACAGTGGGTAAAAATTTTCATTTCAAAACTTATGGGCAAATCTGGCTTTTTCTCTAATCCAAAAACAGGCATATTTTCTTCCCAAAAACAGGCATGACTTTATCTTCCCAAAACAAGACAAATTTTCAACCTGAATTTTGCTTCTGGGTACAACACAATGAGCAATGTCCAGGAGTTTTGCCAAATTTCCATTTTGCTTTTTTTCCCACATTCAAAAAACTGCCATTGACTTCAATGATAACTTGGCCCCAAAATTTTATGACATTCATTAATGAAAAACAGCAATTAACAGAAAGTGTGTGATTTGTGCCTGCACGGGTTGACAAAACATCTGAAACAAGTTTTGTGATTGGCTCGTGGAGTGACGTTTTAACATATCAAAAGAACTTTTAAAAAATCACATTTACTGAATCTTATAAAGAACTACTGATGTAGCCAATTTGGGATGTGCTAATTGCAGTCCAATCTAAATTTCTATGAAACCTGTAAAGGGACCTGGTATGTGGGGAATATTACTCTTAATAAAAATAGTTTACATTTTCCTAAGTGTCTGATATGTTCCAATGAATACTAAAATGTTTCATTCCCTTCATGGGCATCCAACTCCTATTGAAGACAATGGGAGTTTTGTATATGAAATAATTTTGGATGACATTATATGCACTTTACCTGCATGTTATATGCACTTGATGGTATATGCATTTTACCTGCTATTTTGCTCCACCCAAATCTGAGAGGGCGGGTGGCAAATTTAAGAACATGCACCCACACCAAAGTGAAATTTGGGATGGGTAGGAAAGCAGAATCCCATACCCAGTGAAAAGAATTGAGAAGATCTGTTCACAACTTTAGATCACTTGGATAAGGAGAGAGACATCGTGTGGTTACTGGGCCCAGCCCCCCTGCTCTGAGCAGGAAAGGCTGCTGGGGTCAGATACAGACAGTCCTCGGACTTACGACACAATTCGTTCCTGAAAACCATGTCTTAAGTTGAAACACCATAACTTGGAACTGCTTTTCCCATAGAAACAATGCTTTAAATAGGGGTTGGTTCCTGAACCAAGGCCAGATACCCTATATTCACCAAAAATACCCCAGAATTTTGTACTCAATCAATTATAGATGAGTAATATAACTACATTAGTGTATCTATATTGTAAATAGCAATCACATTGATTTGGAAGGACTTATTTGAGTTGACTTTACTGGACTTTTTGAAGGGCTCCTGGCTGGAGTCTTCTTCGGAGTCTTGTCTGCAGGTTTTTCTGGAGTCTTGTCTGCTTTCTTAAAGAAAGTGTCCAAGGGAGTTTGGACAGAAGTTCTCCAGGTTGATGGGCGACACAGTGAACTTGCTTGCTGGCATGGTGTAGCATCACATCAAGAGTCCTAAAGTCAAACCTGAGGTCAGAAAGTCAAAACAGGGTGTCAATTTATGTGCCCTAAGTGCCATTGGGTGTAACTCCAAACTTCTTAAATCGAAGACTGCCTGTAACCCCAGCAGCTGGGGCTAGGTGTCCTGAAAGCTAGGCAGGAAGTTGGCCTGCCCCCACCACCCTGCTGCCCTAAAGCACCACAGGGCCAGAGGCTCGGGGCGCCCAGGGGAGACCAAAAAGACCCTCCCGTGGGCGTGGCCAAGGCGAGTGGGCGGGGCCGGGCGCCCCGTTCGGCGCAGGGGCGGGGCCTGCGGGCGCTGTCCGGGGCCCGCGGTGCTGAGCGCGCGGCTCCTCCTCCCGCCGGATCATGGGCCTGCTGCCGCTGCTGCCGGCGGCCGCCCGCAGGCTCCGGGCCATGCAGTAGCGGCGGGCGGGAAGCCGGGGCCATGGCGCTGCGGCTGCTGCCGCTGCTGCTGGGGCTAGGGCTGGCGGCGCGGGGCGGGGAGGGCGCGGCGCCCCTGGCCGAGCTGCGCTCGCAGCTGTCGGGCGTGGAGTCTCTGCTGGAGGAGTTCCGCCTCCAGCTGCAGCCGGGGCCGGGGCCGGGGCCGGGCCGGGGCAGCGAGGGCTGCCGGGGCAGCAGCTTCTCGGCGCGGCCCGACGCCATCATCCGCACCAAGGACTCTCTGGCGGCGGGCGCCACCTTCCTGCGGGCGCCGGCGGCCGCGGGGCCAGGCTGGCGGCCGTGCCTGGAGGCCTGCTGCGCCGAGCCGCGCTGCACGCTGGCCGTGGTGCAGCGCGGGGCCGGGGCCGGGGCCGGGGCCGGGGCAGGAGCGGGGCTGCGCTGCTACCTCTTCGACTGCACGTCCCGCGGCCGCGCCGTCTGCCAGTTCGCGCCGCACCGCGGCTATAGCAGCTACAGCCTGGGCGCGCCCGGCCGCAACCGCACGCAGCGCCCGCCGCAGCCCGGTAAGGGGGGCCGCGCCGGCCTGCGGGCTCTCAGGAGAAGGCGGGAGGGCTGCACCTCGCCCAGCCGCAGCGTCTGGGTGGTTGGGCCGCCGGTCGGTGTATAGGTGTGAGGGGGTGGATATAGATGTACATTCGTGTGCGTGTGTGTATATACATCTATTTGTGTGTGTCTGTGTATACATGTATATGTGTGCACCCTGGGACATGCTTTCTGCTTCAAAGAGCAGGGCTGGCCTCTGCTCTCTAGGGTGGGGGTGTGGGCAGATGCTGGCCAGCATGGCTCCCTAAGGTGGAGGGGCAAGGTGGGGGCTTATTCCCCCCTCAGTGGTGACAGGGGGTACACATGCACACCCCACCTGACAGGCCACACTCCCTGCTCAGGCGACTGGTTGCTGGGGGGCATCAGTCACCTGTGTTCCCTCCAATCTCTGCCTGGGGAACCGCAACCAGGGTCTGCCTGGCTGGAGTGGAGCAGCAGCCTCTGTCAAGGTCCCCCCCTCACTGCTTCAGTGGCATGGGCAGGGGGGTGTCCAGACACATGGCCCCACCATCCTCCTGCCTTGCCCGGGGCTGGGGCTGACCTGGCCTGGCCTGCAGGCAGTGCTGAGAGCAGGTGTGGAGGAGCAAGCCAGGGTAGCAGGGGCAGGGCCCTTCCCAGCTGATTACAGCTCTTTGACAGGCCAGCCCACACACAGGCAGTGGCTGGCTGGGCAGTGGCCTGGAGGTGACACTGCTGCAGCTGCAGGTAGTCCCGTTGCAGCCAGACTGGCCATGTGGGACAAGTCCTTCATGCCTGCGGCTGCCTGGGCCAGCTGAAAGGTGCTGGCAGGCCCAGAGCCTGACAGCCATCCACCGCAGGGGCTCATGTGCCTGCAGTCACTGCCACCACCATTGCCACAGCTCCTGCATGGTGCTCACTCGTACATCTGTAGCTGCCATGTGAGATGGATGAGTAGGCACTATGCAGAAGGCACAGCAGCAGAGGTGGCTATGGGCACACATACCCCTGCAGTGGGCAGCTGCTGGGCTCTGGGCCTGCCGGCACCTCCAAGCCACTGTGAGTAGCCACAGACACGAAGGACTCATCCCACACAGCCAAACCGGTTGCCAAGGTGCCCCCCCACAGCTGCAGCAGCATCACCTTCACACCACTGCCCAGCCAGCCACCACCCGCACACCCTGGGCCAAGCTCTCATGGAGCTCTGGCCAGCTGGGAAGAGCCCTGCACCCACAGTACAGCCCAAACTGGCCCTGCTATCCACCCACCCACCTAACCCAGGGCTGAGCTGAGCCAGCTGTGGGCACTGCTGAGAGTCAGTGTGGAGGATCCAGCCTGAACTGGGCCAGGCTGCAAGGGCAGGGCCCTTTCCAGCTGGCTGCAGCTCCGTGACAGCCAGGTCCAGCCTAGGCATAGGGAGCTTGGAGCAATCCAGGTGCACAGCTCCTACAGCCACAGCTGGCTGAGAAGGGCCCTGCCTCCACGGCCCAGCCCAGGCCAGCCCCTTTGCGCCCGCTCTCAGTAGCACCTGTAGGCCAGCCTGGCTCAGCCCCACAACCCCAGCCCCAGCCTCAGCCCTGGGCAAGGAGGGTGGATGGCAGGGCCAGTGTGTGAGCAGCCAGTGGGGTGGAAAGCTGGGCAGACCCCGACTGGGGTCCTCATGCCTGTACCCAAGAGGGGAGACAGGGGAATTTAATCCCCTTCCCTGCCCCCCCACTTCACCTGAGGCTGCTGCTGTGGCTGGCTCTGGCCATGCCTCCTGCCAGGCAAACTGCCAGCAGGGCAGAAAGGGTCCCTGTGCTTGTGGGAGACAGGGGAGTTTAATTCCTCTCCCTGCCCCCCTTCAACTGAGGCACTGCCCTGGCCCTGTGTCTGGCTATGTGCACCCCACCCCTCCAAACCTGGAGACAAACCTTGCAAGGGCTGCTTCCCCCTTCCCCTTCCAGGTGCACCCCAGCTGGAGACCCTGCAGGCAGAGTCAGGGTTTAAACTCCTCCCCAATCATACTCAGTGGAAGGGAGGGTGTGCTCTAGCACCCCCTGGCTCTATCCTGAGCCACTGCAGGCATGTGGCTGCATTTCCAGAACCAAAAACAAATGTCTATTCACTTGTAAATTGGTTCAATCTACACAGGTTAAACTAACCTGCAAAGATTGGATCAATTCAGGCTCAGGCTTTTTGAATGTCTGTACTTCACCTAGGAGCAAGGAGCAGAGCTGTACCTATGTACTTTATTATGAGAATGGAAATTTATCTTCTGACCTAAATCTGTTAAGTGCTGTGTGCCATTGGCTTTACCTATGCTCTTTCCATTTCTGAGTTAGGATGGTTGTGATTTTATAAATAGGGACTTATGACTTCCTAATGCAATTACACTGAAGTAGAGTTGTGAGGGAAAAGATGGAGGCTGTGAGGCCAGGCAGGGTGGGCCTGCCTCTATCCCTTCCTTGGGACTTACCTCATCCCTGTGGGGCTGAGGCAGCTCCTCCTTGCACCAGGAAGGACTGGGAAGACCCCCTGAAACCTGCTTGCAGCCCTCCAGTGTGCCATGGACCCTTGATTGAGAACCACTGATTTATAGCTTATTCAATGAGGTTTAGATAAAGTGCCCCCATGGCCATTTTGAAATGTGCAGGGGCTTAATACACGTGAGGGTGAGGCGATGCTGGAGCCATCTAATTAGAATGTGGAACAGAGTCTGATTCTGATGCATTGCAATTAGAACGTGAACAAGAGTGCCTATAGCACCCACAGGTTCCAAGTCACCTGAAGAACTGGTTGTAGGTACAGTGCCACACCATGTCATTCATGTTTTTTTAAAAACCTAGAAAATTATACCTAACAGAACTATGTTAAAAAAACATTACTATGATTGCATTGTCAGTTCTCAAGACCAAGGAAGTGTCAGTATGAAGTGGCCTTCATTGGATCCTTTATATGTGCATTATAATATATTCATTGATTATATAATTATAAATTATATTTTTAACCATACTCTGCCTCCTCCAGTGAAAAGGTTATACTTACTTTGGGCATGAATCAGGGTTATGTAGTGAAAGGCACTACTGACTATAGGACCTCTCCATTATTTCCTAAAGAAGTAATAATAAGGGGTTTCATAAAGAGAAAGGATAGCTTGATGATAAAGACAGCTGAACGCTGAATGGATTTTCTTCCTGCTTGTCATAGAATATTTGTGTGGTACTAGTCATGTCATTTAAACCAAGCATGTGACATCAGGTCACTTAGGATAGAAATAGACATCATCAAATTAAGCAAATCTGTTGAAACGTATTCTTCTGGGGCTTGAGGGGCCCAGTCCTGCACACCCCAGGAATCCTCACACAGGATCAGGCCCCTCAAGCCCTGGGAGCACCTGCCCACTGAAGTGCATCACCAGGGTTTCATGCCTTTAACTTATACAATGATATCAAGTCCTTAATATTCTGAACAGCCAAGCCCTTGGTAACAAACACTCAAACTTAGTGATCTCTTTTGAGAATTTTTTGAGAATTAATCCTTCTCTGCCTTGGTTCTCCATCTCTAACATTAAAATAATAACACCACCTCACTGGAGAGTTCTTCTAAATTAATCAGTGAAGTGTTTATAGAACTTTGGATCCTATAGTTACGAGTACCAGAAAGGAGGCTATGAGGAAATTAATGATTCTTTGTTCAGGGCTAGGTTTGGAAATACAGTAAATATAGGGTTAGTGCCATGTATTAAATGATTTTGTGTGCATGCATGTAGATTGGTCTTCCTCAATTAAATAAATTTCATATTCACTATATAATGAAGCATCAGCACGTGCAGCTGAGGTGTCATATGTAACATATTTATAAGTGAAATAGAGTATGAGAATAAAACAGTTTCCTTCCTGGCTACATCTAGACCATCATTCAATAATGTTGAACAGTTAAAAGCATGAAAACTTAAGTATGCATAACTAAGCTTCAAATTCTGCATTTAATGTTCGTTGGTATATCTCTGTTTCCTTCTAAAACACAAGGAAAAGAGCAGTGCATCTGTGTACATTACAAGTGGCAGAACTATATATTTTAATGAAGGTTTAGAAGCCCACGAAAGTCCTCAAACTATGTAGGCAGTGGTTGTTAACAGGTGTGCATCCTAGGGGGCTGCAAGATCTTTTTGAGAGTGCCATAGGGTGCAAGGAGATAAGCACTCACTTTTCCCTGCCTGACCCCTATGCAAGGCAGTAAGCCAGGCTCATCTCTGCTTGGCTCCATGCAAGGAGGTAAGCTCGCTCTTGTCCTGTCTGCCTCAGCATGAGGAGTTAAGCATTTCCTCCTCCTTCTTCCCCCTCCCACTGAGTGAGCAGCAAAGTACAGGCTTGTCCGTGCCCAGGTCCAGTACAAGGAGGTAAGATCATACTCATCACTACCCTGCTATTTCCTGGGCAGGTCTGCATAAGATGTTTACTGCAGAGTTGCCTAATTTGCTCTGCACTAAACTTTTCAAAGTCTACATATGCAGTGCTATTAGGATGGAGTAAACTAATTAACTCCATAGTAAGTTAGTACTTGTAACAGGTGTAGCCACAGTGAACTTGTTGTAATACTGAAGAGATGAAAACATATGCACACTGAGATTTTAAGGAATAACAAATGGAATCTGCTGCAAAGTGCTTGATTTCAAACCATAGGGAAGCAAAATGATAAATTGACATCTCAATCACAGAATAAGTAGGAAGAATTCTGTTTCCCCCAGTGAATAACTAATCTGTTTTATTATTTTAAAGAAAAAGACCAGCCTCCCCAGAGCAAGGCAGGACAAGATATTGTGCTACAGTCACCTGTTGATTGGGCAATTTTGGATGGCCGAGAAAGTTTAGATGACCATGGAATCATACAATATGAGTGGACTTTAATGCAAGGTGATCCAGCAGTCGATATGAAGGTACACATAGTAGCTCATTTAAAATCAATTGTTTGTTGTTAACTGCGTGTGGTTCTTTTGTAAATGTGGCAATAAAACATGCAATGATCTCCCTTTACTCAGGTGGACATGGTTCATGGTAAAGTTAGGATAATTTAAAAAACAACAGTTGTATTTTATATGAGTGATGGAAAGAACATAATTAGCAGTAAGGGAAATTAACAGTATCACATAAGTAGGTTCCAAAAATCTGTTAGATATCAGCTCTGCTGTCTTCACTGTAAATGTTGCCTTGCACATTGTACTTCTTGTTCAGCTTCTAGGAGCCAGGTCAGACACCTCAGTAACTCCATTATTAAAATAACATGATAGTTTCTCTAACAGCTTGTTGTAAGGGCTTGCAGAGAAACTGAAGGTGTTGTACTAAGACTATCTCCAATAAGGGATGCTTCAAGATGACCATCATATGAGATTTAAAATACAGTCTTGTTTCATCTTGAAATTAGACACTGGCCTGGTCCTTGAGAAGCTGAAAAGACCTAGAGAACAATCCTTTGCTGTCTGATAGAATTCCCCTAACAAAGATACTGCATAAGCTACAGAAATAAAAGCCTTATGCACAACTGCTCACACCCCCCATCTTGACAGCATGCTTGGGACTTGTCCCAGCACATATTCCTGTAGAGCAGTGCTTCCCAAACTTTTCCTCAGCATAACCCCATTTATGATCCCATTTCCTTAGCATAGCCCCACACTCCCAATCCACAGCCCCCCACCCCTGTGACTCCATCTGCTGATGTTGCGACCCCATTTGGGATCGTGACTCACAGTTTGGGAATCACTGCTGTAGATATTTTGCATACTGCTAATGCCCATCTTTGGTGAAGACACTCAGGATTTACAATCAAGCAACTGAAGGCAAAGTTTGTCCCAACAGCTGCATTAGGCAATCAAGTTTTTTTAATCCCTCAAGTGTTAATTTAAGGTCCTACTGTATTTACATACACAGTCTTAATAAAGCTTGCCATGTAGTTCACAAAAGATTTGATGAACTGTTAAGAAGACAGTTGGGTTTTGATGGATGGTGCAACAGATCAGGGGTGGGTTTTCCCACATGTCCAGTCAATGGTTCTTTAGCCCCAGTCCAACAGCACAATAACACCCAAGAGTCCTGCTGTCCCAACACTCTGTAATTAATGTGCCATAGTGCACAGCATAGATATGTGCTGCATGAAAAATACATAGCCCACCAAGCAGTGGTAGTCTCAATGCCTGCCACTGGATGTGGAGTTAAAGTTGGGGACCCTTAAGGAACCACTAGCTGTTCAAGGTTTGATGAACATATTTTGAGTTATACCTATTTAGTAAATAAGGTCTGACAGCTGTTGGGACAAATTTTTTCCTTCCATTGCATCATAAAATGCAATCATCCTCATTAAAGATGACAATTAGACCTGATTTATTTCAATAGAACTGAACAGAATTTGACCTTCTGTGTAATTTGTATTTTGCTCGTCTCAGAAGCACACCCCATACAGGTACACCCCAGGGAAAGGGGTGGCTAATGTGCTTTTAAGTTGCCTTCTGATTTGGAGCCTTTCCAGGTCCATTATGACCCCAGTGCCAATTAGTAGCTCACCCCTCCTGCCACTGGCAAGTGGTCTCTGGGAGGATTAGCTGACAGCATTTCCTCTATACTACTCAGCCTTCTCCCAACCCACATACTAGGCACATCTACACATGCCCCTACGGTGCCATTGTTACTGCGCCATCATTTAGTACTTCCAAATTTAGCCCCTATGTTCCCATAGTGACATGCTATACCAAAGGAGTGCATCACTACAGCGACATAGCTGCAGCATCACAGTTTGTCTGCCAAAACTACATTGCCCTAGAGTGTTGTTACAGTGACGTAGCATCATGTGTAGACACGCCCACTTCCTCTAAAGTCGAGGAACCACAGCTGACACTGACTCCCAGGTGACTCTCAGGTCTGTGTGGTAGCTTAGCTTTCCAGCTAAGTGTATATTGCTATACCACTCACAAAATAAAGGACTAGAATATTCAAAAGTATTAGTTAAGCCAGTGCTGAGCATCGTAAAAAATGTTACAAGGCCCAGTTCTTAGACTAATCAGCCCAGTGACTGATCCGCCCAATCCTAGATGATTTTTAGGGATTTCAGAATGGGAGTTTGCTGGAAATCAGCATGTCATTGTATGTCTGTGTATTTAATATGCTGTTTTGTTGATACAAGATTGAAGGGTCAAGAAGGCATTAATTAACTAGGTAGGTAGCAAAGTATGCCGAGCCCTTGAATGGAATTTGAAGAACACCTGCCACCTTTCTTGTAGATAAACCGAAGCGCTAAATATCTAGGGTTGTTAAGAAAAAACCTTTCAGAATATTTTATTTATTTAAATAATGTTTCTGTAAAATAAGCATGATTGAAGAAATTACTTTCGTCATGCAACAAACCAGAAATGTAAAGCCATAAATGGAAGTGCTGTTAAATTAATATGCGCTATGGGAACCTGCTTCCAGATCATCAAAAGTCTATTGTCTATTTTTAAAACCGTGTATAAATCCAAAAGTACCAGAGAGACTGGGGCTAATGTTTAAACAAAATAAAAGACAGCTGCTGCTTTGCATTTAAGTACAAAAGAACAAACAGAAATCACAGGTGTTGAAAGGGCTTATATAAAGAGATCCTATCATACTGCAGCAGGCTGCCAGTGGAAAGAAAAGGTTTTGTTTTATGATTACTTAGTTTAAGCGTAATTTGCTGGTCTAATTTCTGCTTATGTGCTGTGGCCACTGAACTGTGCAACAGGCAGGTTTTTTTAATTATAACCTGGAAATTTGCTGCTAGCTTCATCAAAGATTTAGAACAAGCAAGAGAGATTCAGGATCTGCTCAGAATAGAAAGGGAAGAGAAGAAAAGGGAAACTAGAAACTCATGAGGCTGTATTCTGCTGTCTTGTACAGAAATACATTCTGCAGACTAGAATTTGGCTGAACAGGTCATTGCATTTGAATTCTTCAAGTTGTAATAGCCATAGCCATTAAGTCAGAGGGGGGAAAAAGTAATTTTAAAAAGCAAAAGTAAACTTTGAAATCAATATAAAGAAAGAACCAATAGCCAAAGCATCATGTAACTAGATGGCGACAGGACCGGATACAACCATTGTATTTGGCAAGCAGAAGTAACAGCAGGGATATTACTTTCATCAGAAGAAATAACTGAATTTATCAACAAACCATGTTGTAAATCAGATATTACAGTCAGAGCTCTTTTATACCTTGAAAATTCCTGATGACTTTTACCCATGAAGATGCCATTTTGAATGGGTAAAAGTAAAACTCTTCACAATTTTTCCATTTTTTGTTATTAAAGATGTTTATAAGGGATATCTTTGCTCAGTATTTCTCACATGGAGCTCAATCCTGTAAAATGTTGAATGCTTCCTGGAAAGTGCTATACACACACAGTGGCCCTGTTGAAGTGTACAACATTTCCTAGAAGTTGTCTAGCACCAGAAGTCTAATATGAAAGAAGTTCCTCTGAGCCTGTGAAAAGTATGTCTCCGTTTAAAAAATCCACAGATGTCAACTCTCTCCTGGAACTTGCCACCTAAGTAATATTAGTCATTACACTGCAGTAACACCCAATACAGATGTGTTCTTCTGGAATAAAATTGCAGGAATAACTTCTCCATTTTATAAACACACCGCTTATGTGAGAATAAAATTATATCATCAGGAATAGGGTACCTTCACAGAGAGTTGTTCCCCAATAGTTGGTTCCTTGTTTAGGCAAGCTTTTACCCAGATATGGGAACCAGATGGTATCAGGTCCAAAACTGATCTGTATTACAGCACTGAACAGGACATGTGGCTTCAACTTTAAGAACCAAAGCAAAATTACACAGCAAGAATGCAGATCAACTGTATCAATTGTTTTGTTTAGCCAAAACCCAGAAGTGTTCTTGGCATCTAGTTAGGCCTCTGAACTTGACCTTTTATCTTTATTACTCTTGTAGCTACCTATTTACCAAATCACAGTTTCCATGGGCTGCTTGTTCTCTCGTCTTGGTCTCTTTGCTAATCTAAATCAGTTCCCACAGGTACTTTTATGGCTCTCATCTTTCAGTGTCACATGATATAATTCCTTTCCCCAAGTAGCTCCACTTTCTACTTGGACTGTCTGTAGAGATTAGACACCTGATAACTCCAGTGTTTTGTTTTAGTTTTCTAACACGACTCCCAAGCACTCTCGCAGCTTTCATTCTCTCTCCCTTGACTTCCATTTGTGTTTTCTCTGAGCCCATTCATGTGCCAACTATGTCCGAGTCAGAGGGCCTAGGTACCACGCAACTGCAGTTTGTACCATCAACAGACCTTTGACCATGTTCTTTAACTAAGCTAAAATCTTGATAGTAAGGCTTAAGATTTCCTTTCTGCTACAAACTGCATTTGTGTTGTAACTGGAATGAGAGACATAACCCAAGCTTTGTCTGGGTACAATAGGGGTGGGCAAAATATGGCTTGTGGGCTGTATACATCCTGCCAATTGATCCTATCCAGCTCATTGGCTGCCTCCGGGAGCCTGAGGAGGTATGGCTGCACCCCATGCTGCTCCACTCTGCTGCAGCCAGGAATGGGCCATGCCACAAAGCACAGTGCAGCACACAGATTCCCCGCATCCACCCTACCCCAGCTTCCACCCTACCCCTTCCCCCCGCATCCACCCTACCCCGGCTTCCAGTTGGCATTGCAGCTGTGCAGTCCTGGCACTGCAACTGCCAGCCGCTGGGCCTGTGCAGAACAGGACGTGATGCAGCATTCTGAGTAGCCATCCCACCGCCCAGCCACTGCAATGAGCACTGACAGCTGTCCCTGAATTTCCCAATGAAACACAGTGCCAGCAGCAGGTCATCATGGTGGGTGAGCAAGGCAGACAGGATCACACCCCATCCCTTGTAGGCCTGGCTGCCAGTGGATGCCTGTGGCACTCCAGCCCAAATTATTGCCTGGGTTACAAAGTTTGGTTGCCTATTTTTTTTCTGCCTACAAATTGCAAATGAGAATCAGGTGCTAAATTCCAACTCAAGATCGGAGCCTTAGAGCTTGTTCTAAAAATACATTCTTTATCATACTTCATATTAATATGGATGTAGTTTGTACAGCAAGACCTGGCTGCAATACCCCCCCGGTGGCCAAGCAACTACTGCCCTGCTCTGGGTCCTTGGGCTACCCTCCCTTTTTACATTTCTTGCCATATCTTGATGGATCTTATAGTGTTTAGGGAGGTTGCCCAGGGTCTCAGAGTGAGCCTCAGTTCACCTCAGTCAGCTAGTACTACCCATGCTCAGCTGGCAACAGTCTTGCCCCTTGGGCACTGACTTGTGCCTTGACCAACTGATTAAGCCAGGAGCACCACAAGTCACCTTGCAGGCTGTATTTGTGGCCTCCTGCTGTACCCATGCTGTGAACCTGGTGTGCTTGAATATTTTGAGACAAATCTGGGCTCCTAATTAAATACCATAATTTTTCTGTAACATACCTTAGTAACACTGTTCATGCTCTTGAAATAGGCTAGTCATCCTGGAAAAGCCAAGTTTTCTAGGCAACACAAAGCCAGGTTTGGAAAGAGTGCAAAAAGGATTTCACCCATCATCACAGTAGTCATTAGTAACGTCACATATGCCATTTGTTTTCTTTATGCTAACATTTGCGATGTCAAGTATTTGGGCACAGAAAATTATTATTAAGACCATTGGTGATGCAGAGAGGGTTTACGTGGGTTCACGTGCACCCCCTGAGATCATCCGCTGCTGACACTGCCGGCAGCACCTGCAGGCATTCACTGCTCGCCACCACCCCCTGCCGCCAACACCAGTGGTGGTGTCTGCAAGCAGTTGCTGATCACCACTGGCCGCTGCCACCATTGGCGGTATCTGGGGGTATCTGGGGGCGGTATCAGACCGCCGGTCAGCATTCGCCACCACCCTCTCCCCCCACCACCACCAATGCTGTGGCTGCCTGCAGGAGCTTTCCACTCGCTCCCGTCACGCCCCAGCTGCCATCACCACTGCCACTGCCTGCAGGCGGTTGCCATGTCCCCCTAGCCTCCAGGGGCACATGTCGTTCATGATCAAGATAATAGTTCAACATTTGGCAAAACCAAATGGAAAGCAGGAAAAGATCAATAGCTATTGACTGATAAATGAGCTTAAGCGAGCTGGTGAGACTTGAAAAAGAAACATACGGTAGTTGATGCTACAGTAGCTTGTTTAAGAGAGAGAATTTAAAAAATAAATATGCCATGTCTTTTCTTTTTGTTAGGTACCTCAGCCAGGTACACTAAAGTTATCTCACTTTCAAGAAGGTGTGTACATTTTCCAGCTGACTGTGACAGACACTGCTGGTCAAAGGAGCTCAGATAATATCTCTGTGACCATTCTTCCCATGGTTCATTCTGCATTAGGTGAGAAAATTATTAAAATTATAGCTTGAATGACTGTCAGGTTATATGAATTCCTCTGTCTTGGTGGAGATATGAATACATATCGTAATCTTACTCTGCTTACAAGTTATAACAGTACCTTTTTGTCTCTTCACACGACTACTTCAGACTTGAGGGGTAAGAATCACTTTGTTGGTAAAGAGGAAGAAATAATACTTTTATGCTTCTGAATCACTTGGTTACTGATGAACATGAAGAATTGGACAGCAGAACAACAGCCCCCCTCTTGCATATCAAAATGGTGCATTGCACAGTTTACGGAGGATCAATAGAACATGGCAAAGGCATAAACTGTAGAAAAGGGACAGGCAATTATTTCAGGTGGAGGGGTGCTTAATGAGGGTTGGTGAGCTGTCGAGGGCCGCATGGGTAGCCCTGCCTCTTGACAGGTGCCTTACCTCCTGGCCGCCATCTTGAGACCAGAAGTCCCACCCCTAACCCTAATCCCTGACCTTTGCCACCAGAAGTCCCTCCCCTTGCCCCCCAGAAATACTCATTTTGGGAACGGGGTTGCCATCTTAGAACCAGAAAAAGACAAATCATACACTAAATGTCAAACACCTACTATAACATATTTTAATTGTATTACAAATAATATATTTGTCATGATTTGTGCTTGCATACTGTATATAGAGGCGGTTGCATAATAACTTGAAAATAAATTCTTAGTCTTTTATATTGTGGGGGGGTATGGTTGGGGGGTGTATGCATATGGTGGGGTGTGGGAAGGTGGGGGTGTTTATGGTGCAGTGTGGGGGTGGGGGGGTGGTGAGGTGAGGGGGAGTTTGTGAGGAGGTGTGGCTGTGTGCAGGGAGATATAGGGAAAGTTGGCGGGTTGTATGGCTCAGTGGCATACTGTGGGTCTCTAGCGCCCGGGGACTAATACTTACATTTGTGCCCCAATGTCCACGGCCAGTCACCAAGCCTGGAAATGCTGGCAGTGAAACCGGAAGTGCTGCTAGGGGACTGAGTACGCACTGGAGGACCCAGCTGGTGCCCTGCCCCCCCAGGCCAGGGCCTGGGGGCATGGCCCCCCAACTCCTCCCCATCGGTACACCACTGGTGTGGCATTTGTGGGGTGTGGGTGTGTGCCTCTGGAACACACTGTCCACTTCTGCAGTCAATGCAAACAACACTGGGGGGGGTGTCATTTGTGGGGTGTGGGGGAGGATGGGAGGAGTGTGAGGACGCCACCCCCTACACTCCCCCTACGGCGCAGCAGCAGGTGGGGGCACTGGTGCCTGGTTCTGGCCAGTGCTATACGTGGCAACAAGGAGCGCAGCCCTCACCTGGCTGTTTGGTTCCCTGGTGCTCTCTGCACTCACAGGGCACAGGAGAGAAGCCCTAGGTGCAGGAGCTGCCTGCTTTCCCCATCCCAGCCTGTTCCAGTGCCTAGGGCTTCCCTACAATGCCCTGCGAGTGCAGGGAGCACCGGGGAAATAAATGGCCTGGTGGGGCTGCACTCCACGCAGTGCTGGCTGGAGCCAGGCACCAGCACTGAGCAGAGCCCTCCCTTGCTGCTGCCCCCAGCTGCCTGCCAGGGCTGTGCGCCTTGGGGTGGAGTGTGGGAGGGGTTGCCATACCCCTCCCCCCATACCCTGCCCAGCCAAACCCCACATTGCCTCCACCCCCTGGGTGCGGGCTCCACGCTGCAGCCACCCCAGCCCTGTGCGCCATTGTCCTGCCCAACCGCAGCCCCACCCCCTTTTCCCTACCTGCTGCCCAAAGGGAGCAGGATGCCATGAAAGAATGCAGCAACAGCCCATCCCGTGCTAACAGGGCCCGCCTTTCTGCCCATAAGGGAGGGAGCAAAGCATAATAGAATATGCTGGGTGCGGGTGTAGGTGCCTCACTCCCACCCTCTCAGGTGGATGAGCTGGGTGGGGTACAATTTGTTAGAGGGCACCACTGGCCAGGTAGAAGTGTGTGGCAGGCCAGATCCAGCCGGCAGACTGTATTTTGTCCACCCCTGCTATAGAGAGAGACCCTAAAGAATAAATTAATAACTTGAAGGTTTCACAAAACTTGTAACATTAAGAAGCATTTATTTAAACTAAAAAGAGTTGGCTTGTTTTTTCTTTATGCTTTCAAACTTTTCCCTCTTAAATGTTTGCACCCCAGTTATTGCAGCTTTATGCCAGCACAGGCATGTGGGGCTGAAACTAACTGATGTATTTAAAGGCACAAGCTCTAGAAAATACAAAAAGTAAACAAATAGCATAAATGATGGAAAAGAAGCCAAGTCAATGAAGTGCTCAGTTGTAGTGATATAAAGTTCTTTTTTTCCCTTTTCTTAAATAGTCTCCAGAAAAATTTGCAAACTGACATAAATTAATGTATTTGAACCAGCACAAATTCCCTTACTGTACACAAAATTTATGGTGATGTTAGCCATAACATTAAAATTAACTAAATGCATTTTTCACAATATGATTTTAAGCTAATTAACTGTCTGTACGCATGGTGCCTCGCATTCTAATTAGAATATTTTAGTGTGGCTTCATTGTCACATGTATAAACCACCACATGTTTAAAACTGGCCACTGGGGCACTTTATCTAAACCTTGTTGAATGAGGTTTAGATAAAGAATCCCACAGCCATTTTTAAACCTCTGGGGTCGTAATACATATGAGGGTTAGGAGCTTTCATTAGAGCAGCTCTCCAGCATCCCTTCTAATAACAATGGTGCCCCCCTCCTCTACCCTTAAGCACATACAGAGGCAGTGTGCGTTCATGCCCTACTTTCATTGGAGTGCTTAGCTCTTAAAGTTGCTGTTAATGAATGTGGAGGTTTAATAACCAAACCAGTGGTCTCCAACCTTTTTAAGTAGGAGATCACCCTTGGCATTGAAAAGGAACCCAACATCTACCATGTGCCACCCCCCTTCCCACCCCCCGAGCAGGTAAGTCTGTGGGGAGGGAAGGGGGTGTAGATCAAGGCAGAGGGAGAAAAAAATTATTTGGGGGCACACCC
Source organism: Crocodylus siamensis (assembly GCF_052110815.1). Classification (NCBI taxonomy): domain Eukaryota; kingdom Metazoa; phylum Chordata; order Crocodylia; family Crocodylidae; genus Crocodylus; species Crocodylus siamensis. The sequence goes on along the minus strand of NC_143395.1, from coordinate 117,678,125 downwards.
CCAGCAGGTCAGGCTATGGTGAAAGCGGCAGAGGGAGAGGAAAGTGTGGGGGGTGCAAATCGAGGCCCCAGCCCTACCCCCACTTCCTCCCTCACTGCTGGGGCTTCGATCTGCCCCCCTTAATCCCACCCCAGTGGCAGTAAGGGAGGGAGAGGGGCTGGAGCAGGGGCAGGCCCTCCACAGCCAGGGCACAGAACAGAGCCGTGAGCGGCTCATCCAGGGGGTGGGGAGGGTTGGAACACAGCCCAGGAGGGTACAGGGGCATGTGCCCTTGGATCTGCATGCTGGCTGGGCTGGCTGCCACTGTGGGTTGGGCCTGGGCTGCGCTCAGGCCAGGCAGCGGCAGCACTGGGAGCGGGACTACAGGGGAGCTGCAGGCACCTGAAATATTCACCATAGCCCCCCCATAACCTCCCCTCCCAGCATCACCACCATTGCCTAGCCTGAACGCTATGCAGCCCAGACCCTCACCATGATGAACACAGAATTGCCTTCCCCTTCCCCCCTGGGATCTGCACAGGGTGCGGAATAGGGGAGGTGACTGGGGCTGGAAGGCAGTGCCACACTCTTCATGGTGGGGGTCTGGGCTGTGCTGCATTCAGGCTGGGCAGCGGTGGCAGCACTGGGAGGAGATTTAAGGTGGGGGCTATGGCAAATTATGAGATGCCTGCAGCTCTTCCCCCCTCCCTCCATAGCCCCACTCCCAGTGCTGCCACCACCTGCCCTGAGTGAAGCCCAGTGCAGCCTGGCCCCAGCCTGCAGCAGCAGCCGACCTACCCAGTGGGCAGATCTGGGGTACACGCCCCCTGTGCCATCCCAGGTTGTGTGCTCCCCCTCCCACGCCCCCCAGACTTGCTGCTCTTGGCTCCATCCCATGCCCCAGCTCTGCAGGGCCTGCCCCTGCTCCAGCCCCACTCCCTCCCTCACAGCTGCTGCAGCCACCCCTGCTGCCCAGTGTTTGGGGGGGGAGCATGTGCCCCCTCAGCTGTGCACAGCGGAGGCAGCTGCCATTGCAGGCTGGGCTTTGCACCCCAAGCCCCACTGCAGCTGGCCCGGGAGCAGCCCCACACCATGTACATTCTGCTTCTGGGCTGAGCCTTGTCCCCTGCCTGCCCAGCAGAAGGACACGTGGCATTGGGCCGCACCCAGGCAGGCTGCAGTGGGGCTCAGGGCACAAAGCACAGCCCGCAACAGCAGCTGACTCCACCGCATACAGATAGATTGAGATCGACTGGTTGTTGACCACTGAGCTAAACACTAATTTGAGATACTCACGCAGAATAATTTGCTGGTACAATCTTAACCAAACATTGGATTAATGGAGTTTTAAAAAGCAAAGAAACACACTGGCACTGAAAGTGCTACAGCAATAGTGACTTGTAAAAATCTGATAATTACAAGGTCAAAAGTGTGTTTGCTGGAAAGTCTTAAATATTTAACAGCAATGCTGAAATGTCCAGGGACATTCTCCATTACCAGAGGAATCTAAATATTAAAGCAGGCAGAAATCCAATTCTTTAGTGAAGGTCACTTGCAAAGATATGGGCTCAATCCTATTCCTGGGCATACTGTGTTTGAATCAAGGGAATCACTTAAGTAAGTGAAGAACACAGGATCCTGTCCTTCGTTGGTCTTTTAACCAGTTTTTAGAGAGTATAAACATGTAATGGGGAAAAGCCTACAAACATAAAAACAAAGATGTTTTGTGCATGTAGCATAAAGTCCACAAATAGATACAAAACAAATACAGTTACAAAACAAATACACTGTTATTAATGGTTTCTGTACGAAATGCAGTTTCAGTCCCATAATTCAAGATGATCTTGATTGTTTTCTTTAGGAACTGTCTTCAGTTTTGAAATCCAAACTAGACTTGCTACTGATTGTCTTTAGCACTTACCCAAACTGCGTGGTCCTTGCTTCCTCTGTATTGTTGTAGAAGCAGAACTGCTTTCCATCCCTTAGAGCTGCTATGCAGCTCACCCAGGAAACCAGATAGTAGTCACTGCCTTTCAGTGTTACCATTTCTCCCTGTTCCCTCTATTTTCTGAGTGCAGAATAGCTTATAAGGAGGGAGAGGAGCAATGAGGAAGCTTCTTCTGCTCAGCATAGCAGCAGTATTAGCTCTTACCCTATATGCTGTGTTTCTTGGCATCAGATACTAGAGTTTCTCAAAACTCACTCACTGAAAGGAACAGGAAGTAAAGAGTTGGAGCAGGGAGAAGAGAACTGTCTTTGATCTCCCCTCATCATAGGGCAGGCTATGGTTATGTTTACATGGAGTTTGAAGAGTTGCTTTAGGAGAGCGCTTAGGAGCTATAAATCCCAAACTGTAAGCAGTTCATCTCTTCTGCTGTAGAGGCAGTACCACAGTAGTATGGGGAATTCCAGGTTATTGCTTTTATTGAGAGCTTCTTTGTCAATAAGGTATTAGACTAGAATCAAAAGGCTGAATCTCTTCAGCTTTTTTCCCCCATATGTTGTTTATATTGACAAACTTAATATAGTCCTTAAGTTTTAATAACTCCCTGACTTAACATCCACTGTTTGGGCTTCCCTTCAACAGGCTGTGTTGGAGTTTGCTCTCGCTACCAGTTCATTTGTGATGATGGCTGCTGCATAGACATCACATTTGCTTGTGATGGAGTGAAGCAATGTCCTGATGGATCAGACGAAACCTTTTGTCAGAGCCGTGAGTACATAACATGTTTTTTTTTATCTTGGCAGTAGCAGTTGGGAAAGGAGCTTATTACAAAGAGTGAGATCAGGCTAATCTCTCTATTCTTTCAATGCACAATTTGCATTCTTACATCAAAATTAGCATTTCCAGCCTTTTCTTGGAAAGAGTGGGAATAACAGGGCATTAGGTATTTAACAGAAATTAATTAATTTTTTTAAAGGATATTGAAACTCCAGGAGATGCTAAAGTAACAGACTTAAAATCACAGTTCTCAACACCACATTTTGAAATATCAGTTTTTTCTTTACTGCTATGCTCAGGGTTCTTAGATTATTTGAAGGCATGGCTGAGACATCAGACACCTAATGTAGAATATGCATTGCTCTGTGCACGTTGCAATAATCTGAAATAGCTGAGTGCCTCAAAATGAGCAGCTAAGGTGTCCAGCCAATTCACCATTGTTCTGAAATACTTCACCACTCCAGCTGAGCACCTTCACACAGCTTTTACTTTGCGCCTGTGGTCTGTTCTGTAAAGCAGCTACACTGCTGACTGCCTATTCTTGATGCACTACAATCATAGGTGATGCATGGGGTGTGGGGCATGGAGGGCACATGTCCCACAAGATTTGCCCTTGCCAGCTGGGGAGTGGGGGCACTGCAAGAAGTGCTGGCCGGTGCTCCCCCTGAGATTGGTGCCAGCTGGGGAGTGGGAGCGCCAAGAGAAACGCCAGCAGCACTTCTGGTTTTACTGCCAGGGCTTCCAGGGTCGGTGATTGCCCCCACCCTGGTCAGCAATCAGTTACTGGTGCCCCCCCCAGACTCAGGAGGCACCAGTTGCCTATGACTACAATAGGAGTGTAGTTAAGATGTAGAAAGCATATGTTCCCAAGTGGTTCTGAGAATATGGTAGTTGTGTCAGAGTTCTGTACACTCCCCCAATTTGATGCATTAGTGCATGCTAATGTTTTTATGAATAGGAGTGGAATAATTGCTCTGCTGTTATGAAGTGTTGATTATATGGTAGTGTTATCTTGTATAAGAGTAGGTGGAGGAGTAAGGTTGTATTTTTTAACTATATTGCATGGCAATATGTGAACAATATAGTTTAAGTTCATGCTTTATTCACAGTGGGTCCATTGAATAGAGAATAAGCAGGAAATCAACCTCCTAGTAAATTATTGTGTTTTATATTTGCATATTTTAGAGGTGCAAAATGGAGGTCGGCCAGAAGCTAAGTCTTATTCAGAAAGTGACTAAGGAGTATATGGCTGAATCCCTTCACTCAGGGCTGGGCAAAATGCGGCCTGGGGGCCGCATACGGCCCACCAGGCCATTCTATCTGGCCTGCTGGGCCCCTAAAAAATTTAGAAAATTAATATTCACCTGCCCTAAGCTGCCTGTCACGCAGCCCTCGATGGCTTGCCAAAACTCAGTAAGCAGCCCTCTGCCCAAAATAATTGCCTACTCCTGCCTTAACTGGTCATTGTCAGATACATAAACATTGTTAGAAAGTATTTAACCCCTCTGTCCTTCCCCTAACATAGAGCTGAGGTTGAATGTCCTGAATGAAGTGTTGGCATTATGTTGTTTGCCATCTTATGCATAAGCCACCTTACTATTTCTTCTTAACTTTTTAGTGGGGTGTGTCCTCACCTGGGTGCACTCAGGCATTTGGTTTCTTTTTTGGGGAACCTCCCATAAGGTCTCAGCTGCTTCTAGGTAGCTAATGCTAGGCCAGGACTCTTTCCTTCCCTGCTTTTTGGTTATTATTACAGTACTAAAATTGTCAGATCCCTGCAGCCTAAGTCTCAGAGTAGTCCAAAACGTCCTTTAGAGAGAGCAGAAATGAAACAACAGCTCCCAGAAACATATTGCTGCTGGTTTCTCACTTTTAAATTCTTTCTTCTGTTTTATATTCATCCTGTCTCTTGCTCCATTAAGTTACTGGAGGAGGTGTGCCCTGGCTTTGTTGGTGGTCCTGTGGACTGTTCGTCTAAATTACTTCACACAGTCAGGAGTTTCTAGTTTCTCTGCCACACAGCTGTCTCCAAGGATACCTTAATATTCTTCACAGGCCTCTGCCAGCCACTTTAGTCATGCTGCTCTTCTTCAAAGCAGCCCCTAGAGGCTTAGACTGGCTTTCATGCACCTGGAAGGGTGGATTACAACTTTCACACAATTATAAAGAAATGAGGCAATCTGTGGTTTATATTGACAGACAGTTGTTCCTTACATCTGTCCACTATGTCTCTTACCGACTTCAAAGAATAAGCCAGCACCTCACAGGACTGCAAGTGGTCTTTTTGGGGGGTGCAGGTGGGGCGGGGTGAAGCTATTTGTTGCAAACTGGCCTAGTGAGTCATATGCACACTTAATGCAGTGATAGGGATCCTTGAATTGATACTCTCAGGATGAAATTAACTAGATTGATTAGCCTTTGATGCCTTGACATACCTGAATTCAGAGAACCAAGGAGAATAGAGGACTACTGCTGATTCATTCAGTCCATGATCCAGTGTAACCTCCAAATCCTTATTCTCCATTTTTTACTTTGTGTATCTGCTTTCTCTTTCCTAAGTGTAGCACTTTTTTTTTGTCTTTCTTGAACTTCATCTGGTTGAGTGCCGACCATTTCTCCAGTTCACCAAGATCAATCACTTCCAGACACACGTCTCTAGTCACCGACTCCAGAAATGATCCCTGAAAGTATGATCCCTAAAGTCTGATCTTGCCCTGCAATGTATCTAAAGCTGCCCACAGCTTGTTGTTAT